>NC_090216.1:13228235-13534187 GCF_033026475.1 Channa argus
AACACTGCAAGCAATAACCACTGAAACTGCTTTTCCCGTCTACACACTGTGGTCTGCACTGGCCCAATGTAATACGTTTGCTAGGTGACTGATGAGTGTTATGATACCCAACTAGTATTTATAGCCCTTTGCTTCAAAATGACCAAATGATGACTGTCCCACTCAGTGTGGTCAGGTCTGGTGATGTTGTGCCCCTCTTACCACAGACTTATTTGGTTGCATCTCAGATTATCCTTGCTCCATCTTAAAGTAGACAGAAAGAAGAGTGAGAGGAAGGAGAGGCTGTAAAAATGGAAAATTTTGTTGCTGCTGCCTTCAAAAACAATAGAGAGACTATACAACAACTAATAAAAATCACATGAAGCTAGGCTACTGTAAAAATGAGCAAAACAGGAAGTTATAAAACACTGGATGTGTAATAAATTCAACACATGCAGTTCTTTGCATCCTCTTTCATTGTAAACACATTGTTGCAAGGCCCACTGAACCGTAAACCTTTTGAATGTACAGTACTTCCATGCCATGGATTTCTAGCATGAGGCACTGCTCTAAATTTCCATTTTTGCCAAAATTAAATTCTGTCCTTAACAAATGTTGTAGGAAGTGGTGTGGCTGCTCTACAGAGAGAATACATCGCATAATCACATTTTTGAGTATGCTAATCATTTTCTGGAAGTTCAGACACAAAATAGTTGCCCGTATTCAGCCCCTGAACCTACCCTTGTTCTACTTCGCTCCTCAGACATAATAAACTCTATGTGGAGGTCGCAGCCATCTCCAACATCTCTGTGATCGAACGTGAAGTGACCTTTGACCCTGACGCCAGCTGGATGAAGTTCCACTTGGGAATAAGCCGCTATGCTCTATACTCTCGCGATGATCCTGCTATCCCACAACTCCTCAATGACATGCAGAGCATGACGGTCGTCAGCGCCGGTGAGGGACGGATGAATGGGAACTTTAAGGAAACACTTGATACTGTCACTCCATTGTTTCTCTGTGCTTCAGTTTTGACTTTGTAGATGCAATGACAGAAAGTAGAGGCCAATGGAATATTCTGTCCAGTGGCATCATGTGTAGAAAATATTTGATAAATGTGTATTAAATTATGGACTGACACTAAATATTACCTATTCTCTTGCAGATTACACTCAAGATGAGAAAGCACTAAAAGGAGCATGTGATTGCACCCAAGGTAGGACATCTACTGTACGTTTAATAACACTTCACTATGTGTTTTTTATCTCACATCATAACACATCTTGTGATGTGTAGCTCTTCAATTTGCAGAAAAATATGTGTGTGGTGTTTGACTAGCCGCTGTGTTTCTGTCTTTTTGTTTCTCTATTCTCTGCTGTGTTTGGCAGTACCATCAGAATCAAACATACACTGTTGCATTTATGATAGTGAGGATTTGGTTTTTTGTTTGGAACCGAAACTCAGATATGTCTTTCACTATAAGACACTTCCTTTGGGGCAAAACACACACACACACACACACACACACACACACACACACACACACACACACACACACACACACACACACACACACACATACACACACACAAGCGTTTGTTTTTGTTCGAAGGCAGAGCTCTTAATTAAATGTTTGATGTCTGCATGCTCCAAGGGAAGCCAGCAGTTTCAGGCTACAACCTACACATTCGACACCACCTACGCTGTCATCTCCTACTGTACATCTGAGCTGCAAATTTAATGTATAGATGGATAATTGAAAGATACTGACAGTTACTTTTAACAGATGTTACTGTGGCAAAAAACATTATATTTTATATACGCGTTAATTGATTTAAGTAGCGATGTGGTGACCTAGTAGCCAAGTTACAAAAATTACAGCTTCTATTACTGTACAAGTACATGTATAAAATCGGAAGTTTGCTTTTCAGTGTTCGAAAATAAGATAAAAAGTTTAATAAATTCAATACTGTAAAAGGTGTTTTAATTTGTGTTTTACTGCCAGAAATGTCTAAGTCTCTCTCACTTTAACCAATATGGCTGATAGTTATAATCCATGTTTTTGTTGTGTCTGTGCGTCTCCAGCCCTGCACAGTGAAGTAGCTGACCACACAAACATCACTCCCTGCCAAGAAGAAACGCAACAAAACAATCTGTCCCTCCTGTTTAAGTTCAATTTCAGGAGACTTTCTCACAGAGTGACAGTGTTTCTTTAGGTTCTCTTTGGTTCATTTGTCAAAAAAAGTAGCATTTGTAAACTGTATATGATTGTTAATGATTAATACTTGGGAGTTTGACAGAGTGCGTGTGTGGTTAGTTTGGCCCACTGCTGTTGCATATTACGCAGTAGAGACACAGAAACAAGTCACAAGAGATCAGAGGACAAGCTGTGGTTAATCCCCAAATGGCTTTTCACAGGGATCAAATGATCAACAGCTTTCAGCTTGTCCCTTCAGGGGTCACCACAGCAAAACATGTTCCACACATTCATTTGGCATGAGTTTTTACATCGGATGCCCTTCTGCCGAAACCCTTCCATTTAACCCTCAGCCTTCTGCATGCCAACTCAATGCTCTACCACTGATCCACCAGGAGCCATATCACAGGGAACAAGAAGCTCTAGAGAATTTTCCTTGACTTAAACTGGCCTCTGGGGATTCAACAAAGAAAAAAAAGCAAATATTGACTCAGTTGCTTTTTTTTTACTTTTGTCAAGTCAGGTGTGTATTGGAAAAGAAGTGTGTGATATAAAGTTGCCTGAGCTCCACTGTACATGAGTGGCCTTTTTAATGTTTATTTCTCTTTCTATCACTCTGTGACAGTGGTGAAGCCCAGTGGACATCACCTGAAACTGGCTCTGAAAATGCATAACTTTGCCAAGGCCATGTTCAAACCGATGAGGTGATGACTAAACCCACATTCGATTCAAGTATCTGATCAAACACCATCAACACTTTTCATTTCCAATAAGTAAAACACAAAGGTTTCCATCCCAGCAATACAAAGAAATGATTGCAAACATTCATAAAAAATGTACTAAGAAATCTTAACAAAACATAAAATATTACATTAGGTTATTCAACATTATATCACAGTACATTATCTCAGGTCCTGTGATAATTTATGTCAGTCTGTTATCACTTAAGATCATAGTATTTGACACATTGATTACACTTCTGACTCATATAACAGTCATCTTGATCACTGTGTATGTCTTGACTTTGTGTGTGTTTTAGGCAGAAGAGGGATGAGGAGACCCCAGAGGACTTCTTCTACTTCGTTGACCTCCAGCGACACAATGCAGAGATCGCTGCCTTTCACCTGGACAGGTGCAGTCTTATTATCACTATTTCCTGTTGTACTATCATCTGTGTTAGCCTGTGATTCTTAGTGTCTTTTCAGGAATGTATGCAGCAGTGATTCTTGGGAATAGTTTAAAAGTTTACCTTACACATCTGCCTTTTTATTAGTGCATACCAAAGTGCTGCAAATGCTTTTCCTTTGGGGTGTAAAGTTTAAAGACCCAATCATGATGCAATTGTAAAACTAAACTCAAAAACATCAGCTCTGGAAGCTAAATATTTACAGTGCATGCCACATAACCCAACATCCCCAGTTCAAGCTTGGGTTGAGGGTTGCCCTCTCTCTCCCTATGTTTCTGTTTTGTGTCTAGTGTCCACTTTCTTTTAAAAGAATTGACAACTAGTGGATGTATTTTGGTTAAATCTGACTCTGCCACTCGTTCATCATCTAACTGTTCATCTAGGGCAGGGGTTGGCAACCCATGCTGCTCAAGGGCTGCAGCCCTGTTTGTAACTATCCCCAACCTACCTACTGCTGATTACCTGGATCATACCCTCACCGGCCACTTTATTAGGCGCACCGGCTCAATCTAATGCAATCCAATACAGCAGCTTTGCAATGAATTCTACTTTAATAATGTTATAATTCATCAGTTTTTAAGTTGAAACTGTCAGAAAGGGGCTAAATCTACTCTCTGTTTATTATCGAAGTCATAAAGGGTAGTAATTTCATACTGGAGTTCATTATATTAAAAGGTGGCTCTCGAGGAGCAGGCCCACCCCTGTTCCAGAGTTATCCTCAGTCTAGAATTGAATTTGTATAGTGTTCAAATACCTGCAGAAATAAAGGTGTTCCTATGTGCATCACCTGTACTTTGTGCTCAGTACCATTTACTGTAGTTCAGTTTGTTTATGTGGTAATCAATCACAAAAAATCTAAAAACCTTCAAATGTTTTACCTTAAAAGAGAAATAATGAAATTAGATTGCAGTTGTGGAACAGATTTGCTGGAGTCTTGAAGTAATAAATTATAGGTATAACTGCGTCCCGATGCAAACAAATATTTCACCCAGCCTACTCAAAGATTGCAACACATTTGCTCAGCCCAGGATTTCCTGACTAGCTGAGTATGAACCACAGGCTATGGACACTCACACACACAGACGTCGATGTGTAATTGTGCATTAGTTGAAGTAAGATGATTCACTCAGAAATACAGTCATCTGAGCCAGACAGTGTCATTAAGTAGCCACGTTAGAGCTTCACCACACGAGAAACCAAACAACAAGAAGGCCAAGTCAACAACTCAAAGGCTATCATTCCATCCAACAAATGATATTATTCTTTGCATCTGGTCGTGTTTAAATATATCCAGCCTTTTTTAATAAATTTGCATTTCTAACTGGAAGAATTTCTGTTAAACACAAACAAGACAGACACATTGGTTCTCTGTTCTCCCCTCTTTTAAATTTATGGTGGTGTGTTTTTAATCTGTGGCCCTGTGTTGTCTCTCCCTGTTGTGTCTGTGGTGGCTGCCAGAAGCCCTTATCATTATAGCTCGCAATCAGTAGTTGGGGAATGCCGGCAATTTGAGAAACAGCTATTCAGCTTCACACACTGATTGTTGTTTGATTACTGTTTGTGAGACATGACTGAAATATGGCCCTCGGGGAGGGATAAGCTCTTGACAGTGCGAATGAACACAGCCAGCTAAATCACACAGCTGGCAGAGACTGTCAATAGGCTACATCCACTGACATGAATCAGTAGAAATAAACTGTGAGCGCCTGTGAAACGAGGTAAAGAGATAGAGATAAGACTACTATCGTCTTCAGAGGGTTCCAATACATTTATATAAGCACGAACTGGGTGAACTTCTTACATTTGCAATGCAAAGAATGTATTTCTCCAAGGCTTTTCCTCTCATTGCACTCTTTGTTAGGATTCTGGACTTCAGGAGAGTCCCACCAGTGACTGGCAGACTGGTGAACGTCACTGGAGAAATCCTCCAAGTCACCCACAATGAGGACCTACGTGCCGTCTTCTTCACTTCCCCAGGTAGTGCACCAGCACGCCTCTTTTTAAGAAGCAGTTTGACATTTTAGGAAATATGCTTTTTCTATTTCTTATTTTTAAGTCAGGACTCACTTTTTTACTTTATCCATGAAATATGGACCTAACAGCCAGCAGATGGTTGTGTTGTTAGTAACACTTTGATATCAGCCGTATGTCCTCGCATTTATACACGCAATGCACATAAGCAATGCGTGTAAGCGCATAAGCTTAACTTTAAGCCATTTTGGTCGTTGTTTGATGTTTTCTTGTCAGTGATGCAGCATGATGCTGAAGGGAAAAGCAGAGCTGATCAAAAAGCATGTAATTCCATGTGAACATGAAACTCATTTTGTATTCCACTATTTTCTCTGCTTCCTAAACAGCAAACAACACATGTTTCTTCGCCAAGTGTCTGTATGTGTGTAAGACAGAATATGCTGTGTGCGGAAGCCCCGACCTGCTTGAAGGCTCCCTCTCTGCCTACCTGCCCGGCCTCAGCATCGCACCCCGCGTCTCCATCCCCAATCCTTGGATACGCTCGTACACCTTCAACGGACGAGAAGAGTAAGACCTTGGTCTAATATTTGAGTGCCAGGTCTGTTTGTTGACATATGAATCAGCTGGTTGCCTTCATCACGATTAATTAAGGAAGATTTTCCCACAAATCCTTTTAAAGATGAATCACCAAAGTTTGTCTCTTTGGTTTAAGAACTTTCCAAATTAGGATAAAATACTTGTTCATCCTTTCGTTCTTTCTTTCTTTGTCACATCATCCACCATTTCTGAGACCCAATTTGGAACAGCCACTTCTTCCTATTTATGTAATAAATCAGCTGACCAGGTTTCTTATTAAATCCACCTCAGTGACAGTGAAACACAATGAGAGGTTGGTAGAGGTCAGCCATCTTTTCAAAGCCACTGTTGTTTAGGTAAATCATGCCTTAAAGACTAAACTTATAATTGCATTATATATTCAGAACATTGCAAGGAATGTATGAGCCAAATATAAACATCTGGGGTTTTTTGTGTCAGTCATTATATGAGGAATATTCTTTTTGAATCACTTCTAACTTTATCTCTATGGGTTTAAAAGGTGGGAAGTAAATCCCTTCTACTGTGACACCGTGAAGCAGATGTATCCATATAACTCCGGCAACAGGCTACTTAACATCATAGACATGTCCATCTTTGACTTCCTTACAGGTATTTAAGTCCACAACACTATCTACTCTTTATTCAACCAGTTGAACTTTCACTGTCGGAACACACACTTCCATACATCTGAAGATTTTGGCTTTATTGCAGGCAACATGGATAGACACCACTATGAGATTTTTACCAAGTTTGGAGACGAAGGGTTCATTCTCCACTTGGACAATGCCAGAGGGTGAGAAGAAAATATTGCTGAGTAAATTATTGGGTAAATTCTAAAGACATACTTTATAGTGGGCTTTATGCGGCATAAAATCCTCCTTTTAGGTTTGGGAAGCACTCTCAAGATGAGATGTCTATCCTGTCACCTCTCTCTCAGTGCTGCATGTAAGTGAAACATAACCTAGTGCAGTAAGTTTTTGCTTTTAATGTTAAGTATGAGAATTATTCACTGTATTCACTCTATTTCTTTCCTTCTTCAGGATAAAGAGCTCCACTCTGGCGCGTCTCCAACTCCTGGCCCGGCCCGAGTTCAGGCTCAGCGACGTGATGAGGGAATCTATGGAGGGTGACTCTTTGCGGCCGATCCTGACGGAGCCCCACCTCTTAGCACTGGACCGCAGGTTACAGAAAGTCCTCCGAGTAGTCCAGCGGTGCGTCCGGAGGCTGGGCAAGGAGGAGGTCATCGCCAAGGACTTTGTCAAATCAACAGTGAAACCACAGACTTCCACAGAGATAAAAAGGGCCGGGTAACAGAGGAATGCGGCTCATTCTACCTTTTCAAACCAGCTTTTTGTACCACAGAAGACTTTGTGATGAAGCACATTTACCTTGTGTGAAACAAAGGAGAGCATTTAGAGGGGATTGTCAGAGAGCGAAGGAATCTCATTGTGGAAGTTCCGAATGTGACTCGCTGCAGAATTCAAATTCCAACCACCATCTGTATTTCCTTTTTGTTTCTCTCATGGTCATAAAAGGTGCATTTTAATGGCGTGATACTTATTTTTCAGGTTTAAGGGGGTAGTAAAATTAACTTTTAGGGATTACTGAAGACCAATATTCTAAGACAGTAAAAATATCCGGATACAGGAGATTTCATTCATACATGAAACCATAGGAGTTCTTTCGCTACTAGTTTATGCGAGAGACCTGAGATGCACTGGATCAGATAATCACATAAATGCTGTAAAAAAAATAAAGAAAAGAAAAAAAGAGTGATATAATTATAAAAGAAAGATATTTTATGTGATTACATACGCATAACAGAAGTGTTGGTTGGTGTGTGTGTGTGTGTGTGTGTGTGTGTGTGTGTGTGTGTGTGTGTGTGTGTGTGTGTGTGTGTGTGTGTGTGTGTGTGTGTGTGTGTGAGAGAGACAGAAAAGTGCTACCTATTAAACAGTCATTTAGTTTCTCCACCCTGTTTTCCAGACTTGTAATCCTTCTGTCTCATGAGCATTTAAGGAGCTTTATGAAAGCACTGTCAACTGAAATGAGCTGAGACAGAGAAAAATATGCCTAAAGCAACTAACAAATGTGTTATAAACACCTTAATACTTCTGAACCAAGCCAACTTTCCCCTGTTATTAATGTGTGAGCATGTTTTCCTCTGTGAACATGCCTGAGCTTTGTTATTTTGTTTGGTCTTATCAAACAAACCAGATAATATCCATGTCTGTGTGTCATGTGATAGAACCCAAAAATACTTAAGAAATTGTCCAGGTTGGTGAATACTGACAAATTAAATCAAACATCGACCTGGAAATACACCTTCATACCAAAACCTTTACACAGCGCATCTTGAGTAAAACCTGGCAACAGAAATAAACATTTGAAAGGGCTTTTAAATATGAATAATGGTGAAGTGAAGGGAGTAATAATGAACAGCAAGAGTTGGTGGTTTTCCAGAAACAAGGGCAGTTGTTCATAATAAAAGTTCTCATGAAGCGCTCATGAAAATATTAATGCATGGAAAAATGAGATAAGTTGCCTAAAATCATACTGATCCTCTCACATAAAAACTGAGTAATCATGAATTATTAACCAGACAAAATATGTTTGAAATTACAAGACAGTAATGAGATGAGTCTATTAGTAGATAGTTATGCTTCTGTGTAGGAATAACAAACAGGGGTCATTAGGCTGAGTAGTCATGTCTCCCCCTGGTGGATATGTTTCAGATAACGTGGTTTGAACATGTAGTTTACTTGGCCGCTGACTTTCAATTTTTTCCTCAGACTCAGAGCAAATTCTGTTTGTCATTTTCTTTCCCAACCCTGTTGAGAGCTAAAAAACATACAAAGTAAAAAAATAAAACAAAAAAGATTGTTAGAAAAAGAATAATTAACTATTCTGCTAATTGATCAGACTGCTCTGGATAAAATGCCAACAAATCACAGTTGCAGGTTTTACTTTGACAGTTTTGGATCCTTGTAAAAACAAAATGTGAGAATTTTCATTGTCAACTGTCATTTTATAAGCCAGACTATTCATAATCACCAATTTATTTAATAATGTAAGCATTAGTTCAAGTTCTAATTTAGGTGGATTTTTTTCCTGACAAATTCTACATAATTATTAACCAGTTACATTTGCCATGTGGAGCATCAGGGTTGCAACACAAGAATGAAGCCTCAAACAAAGCTCAATCATTTTTACTTTTTATTGCTTAAACTGCCATCTGGAACAATCTATACCAAAAGGATAAACATCTTTGCACATGTAGGAGGTAAAACTGAATACACGGTAGAATAGAAAAAGAATGGTCCTCTGATCATCTGCAGCTTTCGTGCTACAGGCCTAACAAACTCACTGAAGGTCAGGCTAGCAGGAGTGACTGACAACTACTGTAAGCCCAAGTTAGGTAAGCTAAGGCAAACCGGGACGATTGCAGCGTGGCTAAAAACATTTTTTACTAAAATCGATGAAACCGTTTTCAAGAAAACAACATTTCAACAAAATGCAAGTCAAACTCTTGCCCCTAACGGAGTCATTTCCTGTGGATCAGGATAAACAGGATCTGCTGTCAGTGGACACATATCCAGATGTAACCACATCCACAAGGATAACCTGAGGGTTAGGAGGAACAGGTGAAGATGCTTGATGAAAGTGTAAAGAAAAACACATGTCCTTTATGAAAAACTCTCCTCACTAACTTGACTACCCTGCAATCGGCACCAAAATCAAAATGTTTTTGAAATCACAAACATTACACCTCAATACTAAACACCCTCAAGAGCTTTGATTGAGACAAAACAGAAACATGCTTGTGGTAACAGATTGACTAAGGAATGATAATTTAGGTCTATAATCCAGAAGTCAACATGGTGTGATTTGGTAAAGATGTACATTTTTTTTTTAAAAAGAAAGACTTGCCATTTTATGCCACTTAAATATGAAGCAGTTAAGCTAGGGAGTAACAAACCAAATATTTGACAAAGTTCCTGCTTTTGCACACATCTGCACGGCATTTCATTTTTTAAATTCACACTTCCATTCATACCAGATCACTGGATGCCTAAAACATCATGCCAAGTAAGCATAGAGAACAAGCTATTCTGATGAAAAGACAACCACCTTTTCAAATAGGCAATAAGCAATGACACTAGTTTTAAATAAATTTCTGCCTGTCCGCTCACCTGTGAAGCTTTGATACATAAACACTTCAGATGTCCATAAACCACCTTGTCTGTTTATTTCTAGGAATTCTCTTTAATAAACATGTAATTTCCCCTTTGATCTATTTTAAAAAGTTTCGCCCCATGATGTTTTACACAATACAATTACATACTGTTTTGTCAGTTGACAAGAAGAAGCATTTATTTACTTTGTGGCACTGGACACCTAAAATAGAATTTATGGAAAAATAAGTGTTTACAAAAGACAGTTAAACATATTTTTTTAAGATCACCATCACTCCAAACCATAAGTTTATCATTTATTCAATGATAATATAACTATGATCTTTTTAACTATACTATAACATTTTGATTACAACCCATAGCAGAAGAGTGACCAAGTTATTTGGTATATACTAAAAAAGTTAAATACTGAAATACACTTAATACTCTTGTTTTTTTTCCTCTCTTTTTTATTTTTATTTTTCCCTCAGAGTTGTCAAGGCAGTTCTTGTATGGTCTTTCTACAGATTAAGAGGACAATAAGGGTAATAACTACTTCCTGTTTGGAGCTCCAAATAATCAGGGAACAGAACACGCACTGCATTTCCACGGCTATGCATCTTTGCATTGTGACAATAATCAACATTTGGCACTAGCCTGGTAGCTGCACAATTAAAAAAACAAAAAAAACAACTTAAGTTGTACAAGCTCTCTCAAACTAAGTAAAAGCATCGTTGTCTCATCATACCAATTAAAGGTAATCAAAAATAAGAAATTGAGCATCATCAGAGCTGAAACCTAAAACAGACTGACAAAAGTTGATGCAATCATATTCTTCCTGCTTTTTACAGTTTCTAGGTTCTGCTTTAATCAGGCTGACGAATGTCAGAAAGGAAACTCTTAAACGGGAAAGAAACAGTCCTCTCTTCACTTCAATCTACAACTTAAATCTGTAACAAATTCACCAAAGCGCCATTTAAAGTTTGATTGTCCTGTCTCATCAGTCTGAGACCCTAATGTCTTTCAGATTCCCTAACAATCCTGCTTTGTACTGAAGTCTAAAAAAAAAAAAAAAAAAAAAAAAAAAAAAAAAAAAAAAAAAAAAAAAAAAAAAATTAATAATAATAAAAAAAAAGCATAACCAGCAAATACATTTATAACATAAGTAACGTGATGTAACTGTGCCTACAAGGTAGCATACGGCAGCTGGTACAAGCGCTGGTGAATGGCTAAAAGTCACATCTTTGTGACAGATGTTAACAAAACGATCTGTGTTCAAAACAAAGGGGGAGGAAAAAGCAAACAGAGAAGAGAAGAAGAAAGTGACAAAAAGCAAATTGTATTGGTGGACCCTGGGTCTATAAGGACAGAAGAAGAGAAAAGTGTGGAGGGCAGAAGTTGGGTGGGGTTGTCTCTGTCTGCACTATTCAGACAGACAGCGAGACAAAGCTGTTGTACTGTTGGATGTTACGTTTGAGAATGTCTGAACAGGGACCCAGGACACGCTCAAATCGGGGCCGGTCAAGCTTGACGCACTTCAGAGGGCCACGCGCGACCACGGTGGCAGCACGAGGACGGTTCATCAGCAGAGCAATTTCACCTGGAGAACACAGAAAAATATGCAGTTTGAAATTTTAAAAGCATAAATAAAGAAACTGACTGTGCACAAATAAACCTGTGAGATATTCTGAACTTAATATAAAAAAAGAGTTACATTTGTCATGTTAACTGCCACTACTGCTTTTTTTTAAGCCTTTATTAAAAAGAACAAACTTATAACAGTATAAAAAATGACTAGAAATTAACTGACATAAAAAGGTTGCTATGATAATGTTTTGTCCTCACCAAAGTAGTCAGATGGTCCTAATCTTCCTACTTCTACAAACTCCTCATTCTCTGAGCGACGCTGCAACACAGCTGCAGAACCCTGAAACATACACAAGAGTGCAAACATAGATTTGGATCAACTTTATCTTGTTCATTCAATTTAGTTACATCAAAAAAAAAAAAAGTATCTCAGTGAACTTTTTTAGAATCATTACATCATTATTGAGTTACAAGGCAGTCATCCATTAAGGAAACGCTAATCACATTAACTCTTTCTACAATAATTCATAACATCCTGCATTAGTTACAGTTACTTAAGCATGTGTCATTTACTTTTGATTTGTTATTGATTAATTTTAGTTGCCTTAGAATCATCAAAAAGTAGCATGTAGATTTTAATAAATTAAACAAATTCCCAAATGAAACTAAAAATAAAATGTTTTTAAAAATGTTTTTTAAAATGCCTTTATTTTAGCTTTTGCTAAAATAAAGGCATTCTAAGTTAATAAAATGATCTTGAGTATGTAAACGCTGTCACAATGCTTAAGAGATCAACTAACAGACTAATCATTTGAGCTTCAGGTCAAGTGGATTAAGAGTGAAGCAACTTGTATTACTGCAAGTATCTATGTGTAGATAAAACATTAATAATTTATACATCCACTGGAATCTAACAGCTGAAAATATGAAACAGCATCAAGTCAAAGATCTAACACATTCTAATCTGCTTGATGAAACTGGGACAACAGCCAAATATAGACCGTTAATAAAGAAACAACAGTAGATAATGCCACAATTCAAATGAACAATTAACTTAAGACCTATAGTCAGAGGTCAGAGTTAAAATGCAACAAAACTAGCCTGCATGAAGTGAGTGAGAGATTGTGATCAAGCGGCTACCTCTAAGATGATGAAGAACTCGTCTCCAGGCTCTCCCTGAACAACAATCTTCTGCCCATCCTCAAACTGGACAGGCTCCAAAGCATCAGCGACTGTCAGACGTTCCCATTTGTCAAGAGACTCTGAGAAGGAAGAACAGAAGAAAGTTTTCAGCTGAAACTATACACAGCCCTGAAACAAATCTCATTTGAAAGGCTGAACCGGTTATAGGTTTGGTTTTGAAATATTTTTATATCCTCTTTCAAGTTATTTTAATCACAGTTCCAAAAGCAAGTAAGGTTTTTCTCTTCTTTTATTTTTAGGTCCGAGTCTGATAAACAAGCAAACTCACCTAAAATGGACACTTTCCTGAGGAATTCCTCGTACATCTTCCTCTTTCTCAAAGTGCTTCCCTAAAGAGAAACAAGTTTGTATCAATATAACTGAGTCAACATGATGCCCAAGACAGTTGGGAATTTTTGCAGGTTCAAAAATCTAAAAAATATAAAATGTCACACCTATAACAAAAATTACATGAAATGACAATTTTATAAACATAACAACTGGTCTTCCTTTGCATCACAGCTGTCCTCACCATAAGTATTCTCCTGTAACTGTCTCTGTCGATGCCCCACAGCTTGACATTCGTCTTGGCTCTGACTGTGGCTGCTCTGGGGGTGCCATATATCAGGGCCAGCTCTCCAAAACTGCCTCCTTCCCCAATGCTGGTCACCCAATCAGTGTTTACATAGACCTGTCAGATTAGCATGGCAGAGACCAATGAATATTAAAACCACAGTTTATTTCCTGTATAAGAAGGAAAGTTGGATATATGTTCTTTGTGAGATCTCTCCTAATGAAAGAACATGGCATCAGATACTTACATCCATCTCCCCTTGATCAATAACATAGAAATTGTCACCTTCATCACCTGGGGGCATAAAGCAATATTGTTAGCAGCAAAGTAACACAAACAAGACTTTCATTCACTTCTGTTCATCTGAAACACTCCAAAATGTAAACTTACCTTGCTGAATAACCGTTTCCCCAGCTATGTAGGTGACTGGAAACATTGCATCAAATATGTCACTGAAAGGAAGATTTGTATGTTGACAGTTAGCCAACTATCAAT
Source organism: Channa argus (assembly GCF_033026475.1). Classification (NCBI taxonomy): domain Eukaryota; kingdom Metazoa; phylum Chordata; class Actinopteri; order Anabantiformes; family Channidae; genus Channa; species Channa argus. Next base: position 13,242,179 of record NC_090216.1, read on the forward strand.
CTTATACATACGCCATCTATATTAGTTTTTGCAACCTCTGAAAAACAAACACTGTGTAAGATGAGTACCTCCTCTCATTGTCATCCAGGTGTGAGAAGAGCACATTCTTTTCAATAGCTTTGGCCAAGGCTGCCATTGTCTTGTAGTCTTTTGGAATTACCTATTAAAAAAAGATTTAACAAAAAAGTTTGTTGTTTTATTTTCACTTAGAGATCGAGCCCAAAACTCTGCAGAAAAATTATCACGACGCTGATAAGATCAGACTTAACGCATGCTGGCTGTACAGAGGAGCACTTTCAGGCAGAGACTCCACAGAACACAACAGGAGATCCTTTCTCCCAGCGGCCATTAAACTGTTCAACTCATGCCCCTTCTGTAAAAAGGAGGGGGACTGAAAGGTCTAAATGGACAAACTATTATTTACTTGATATTAAAGTACATTTTTATTTACCTTAGCCATCTTACTTTTTAGCTCTATTTCAATAGTTTTTATTTTTTTATGTGGTTACTCTTTAGTTGGGCTGAGGTGCTTTGCCTTTCTTTTCTACTTTTTCCACAGAGAGCAGCTGTGACAAGGCGCAGAATTTTCCTTTGGGATCAATATCTATTTTAAAACTTGAATCAAATTGGCAGTGTTGCAGTGGTTGTTAACTGTTTCTTGCATTTGTGTGTGCATCTTTACCTTTCTGACATAGGAGGCTGCATCCTCCTCTGTGTAAACCTCTGCGCTGAAGGCTCCTCTCCGCCGGCGACCCTTTACCACAGGATTCATGGGTGGAGACACCTCCTCATCACGTGAGTCTGAACGGGAACTGCTGGCCTTCTGCTGGTTCTGAATCTGCTTGGCCTCCTCCTGGAAGGGAAGGATGGAGGAAACAGTATCAACAGCTAACAAGGTTTAGGGCTTCTGTTGATAATTATAGTAAATGATTACTTGATACACCATGTTACATGAAAATTTGCAAAGATATATTCAAGCGTTTAAATAAAATAATTGCTAAATGTTTGCCTAGTGTTTTTGCCATGAATGAGGCAAAAACGAAGTCTTCTTAATTTTTTGCTTAATTCTGTGTTTATGTAGAGAGCACAAGACACTACAGGATAATTTCATGGTTACTGTTCAATGACCATATACAGTGATCTGAAAAATAAGAGTGATAAACTGTAAACATCTTGCATTAACATGTAGCTAGTTGAGTGTGCATCTTTCATGTAAAGTTCTTTTATAGAAGAAATAAAAACACAGTGCAAGCAATTCATAATAAAAAAATACTATAACTTTTAAATTTCACTAAATTTGTAACTTTACATAACTTAAATGTACTATCCAGTGTTAAAGATAGCTGCTGCAATGCCTGATCTCTAAGTGGAAAAACACAACTGTACAAAAAGTGGTGTCAGAATGCTAGTTAGAAAGATTTTGCTATTAATGTTATAAAAAAATATTATAGAAGCTTAATACCAGAACATGGTTAGAAAACGTATTGATAATTATTTAATCAGCTTATTTTTGCCAATAGAATTAAAGGAGGTACAGTATGATCAAATGTAAACAAATACAGTTTATTATACAAAATATTAGCTCAGTTTTTACATTTTATAATGATTTGCTTGCCATGTAACCCAAAACAATAAACCCCCCCCCCCAAAAAAAAAAACACACACACCTTCTCCAGCCTCTCAAAGTACTCCCTGAGGAAGGCCATGGGCCTATCTGGCCTGGAGGTGCACAGCTGGACAATGCAATCCTTTAGCAGTTGTTGAATGTTGTGTTTCTGCACATACTGCTCACACTCCCTCAGGCTCCGCTCCTCCTCACTGCTCGTACTTCCAGATGCCATGATGACAACCACAACCTTGTTCTGTGACCTCTAACCTTTGCACTGGAGAGAGTGGACAGTAACGAGAAAAGTGAGCATGACATGATATCACTGTAAACCATGGACTGGATTATAAGAGAGCTACATGGTTGTGATTAGAAATGGACAGACAGAAATGTGAGAATGTGAGAAAAATAGAACCAGAGTGAGAAGGGATGGAGAAATAGTGTGGTTCTTGGGTTCTTTGGAGCCTGGGTGTCAGGAGTAAAAACTGGTCATATGATGTGATCACACATGTGTGACTACAGACAAACTAATACAGGCACAGTTTGTCCTGTGCTGATTTACTTGAAAACACATTTGATTTTTTAGCCTAAATGAAGCCCTATCAGAGTAGAGACAGTAACTGGTTATAGCTGAAACAGTATCAAACCCAAGGCCTAATTTTAGACCAACTGTAAAATGAAAGCCAGTGAATCAATTCACTGTGAAACACACTAAACCCTAAAACCAAGAGCACTTGCTTTATGTTCCAGTATTTGAAGCCACAATACTGCTACGCAAAATAGGTTGACAGCTACCAGATCATACGATCGGCCTCTGTGATATGAGTTTCTTCAGATAACTATAAACTTGATCTAGCTGTGCAGTCTGAAACAGGAAGGCCTCTAAAGCTTGCTGTAACAAATATGTGCTCCTCCATCAGCAAATGAGTGAACACTAACTCTTTTGGTGCAAAAAGACCAATCCGTTCTGTCCCTGCAAGTTTATCGTACACATGCATTAGTATAATGGGATTTAAATAATTTCAAGTCTAACAAGCCCAGGTGTGATTACTAGACATGTTGTCAAAGATGAGACTATCAACTAACTACACTCGTGGTGGAAACTTGGCAGGCTTGATTTAATCTAAACCTACCACAGGAATAACCAAGTGATAAATGATACCATTTTGGAACTGGTGGTGTAAATTAAGAGCTAAGACTAGAGAGAATCGTCTGCCTGATATAAATATAAAATCTTATTCTGTTTTAAACATCAGAGAACGGTAAAATATAGTATTTACCTGTTTATTCTAATATTTATTTTGTCACCAAACCAGAGCATCGCTCCTGCTGTCAAACGTTACTAAGACGTTGACCGCAATTTACATTAGATTAAGATTAAAAACTGCGCTGAACAAACGACCTTGCTGATAACAACGCATTTAATGCTCAACAAACTCGGTAAATGTTACAGACACAGGAAACAAATGCCTTGTTTCTACGAGTGTGGAATGTTTCGTGAGGAGGCTGACGGCTGCAGCCAACTAACTTAATAGCAGGCAGAGTAATGCTGAAATAACAGCCACAATAAATTATTGTACACACAAAATACAAACTAATAATACACGTCTTATCCTTTTACTTAAGCAGGTTTGGCATGCGTTGTGTCAGTTGGTCTAGTTTTAGGACTAACGTTAGCTGGCTAGCTCCATGTTATAAGCAAAGCTCTTCTCCAATGACGCCATCTTGAGTTCTATCATAAACAAACGAGAGACGGAGCAAACAAATTTCACCTATGCAGAGGTCATATTTTTCACGAACCTAAGCAACAAAATACTCACGAGAACTGTGAATTCTTGCCGAGCCCTTCGAAAGCGACTCGGGATGGATGATATTTCTCAAAGCGTACCGTTACCAGATCCTCCTCGCTTCGATTTTTTTCCTGAGCCCTGGACCGCTGCCCCACCGGATACGGCAGACAACCAATCAGCAGCCGTCACTGACGTCAATTCTTCTCGTTCTGACATGTGAGCCCGTAACCCTTGGCAACCTTAAAGGAGACCACACGGAATCCGTGACGTCAAGGAAATTGTTGAAAAAGAAAACCGATTGATAGATGATTTTGCTGATTACAGCAATCTCTCCATGCTGCCTTTATTGTAAGAAGCGTCAAAAACCCCTGGTTCACTGCAGTGTGCAAAACCGTCTTTTTATTTCATGAGTGTATTTTAGTATAATAGTATTTTGTGTATCTGGAGGGCCTACTTCTGAAAAAAAAGTCACAAACGGGCTCCCCAGATACACGAATTCTCAAAAGGAACATTAACAAATAGTGCAGATCTCTTTCCTCTACAGACCGTACATCATAAAATGACCTATTAAAGTTTTTACAACATAATTTATTTGGCATACAAAACAATAAACATTAATCAATTAAATAAAACATGATGCACGTATAAATGCATATATTAGATTCTTCAATTTAGAGAAGCAGTCCTAATGCCATTCTGCTTGGTTTTATCGACAAATGTACTTACATTTTTAGAAGTCAAAGTGCTCATTATGGAGAACCCTTGTTAATGTCATAATTTGTTATTTGCTAAATAATTTTTTTTTTATGATTTTTACTACTCATCCATTAATGTGTAATCAGGGTTTACATGTAAGATGTAAACATATGTAACAGAATCATATTCAATTAAAAAGCAAAAATGAGGTATCATAGGCCTTTTTGGGCTGTCTTGAATGTTAAACACACACTACACAGTTAAAAACGTAAAGTTCAAAGATAGCATGACGGCCTTAAATATAGTCTACAAGCTGCAAATTACCTCCAACACTGACCAGGTGTTAATACTTCTTCTAATTCTTACATATGGGCTTAAAGCATTTATTATCTTTTGCTTTGGGCAAAATATTTCCATTTTTTGTATAAAATAAAAAGAGTATTAAAAAATAAACCTTTTTATTATTGAAATTATTTGTCAAAAAAATGAACTATACAAGTTATGCAGTTGAACGTCGCTTAGGGCGATGATGTGTCGCGGAACAGGCAGTAAAAAGCTTGGTACACATTTTTATCCAATGAAAACATCAAAACAATTCCTCGTGACAAGAGTGAAAGGATAATTGGCCAGTCAAAACCCTTATCATCTAAATAGGTGGGTCTTATTTAATTGACAGCTAAGTTGACAAATAACTCAGAGGCTTTAAACAGCTCAACCAACAGAAATACCGGAGAGATAGGGTTGACGTTTCCTTCTAGCCAATCGTGATGCAGCTCAGAGTGACGCATCCTCCCATCAGCTGTTTTTGTTTTGCTGTGTGACTATTGGAAGTTATTAGCACAATAGCGGCAGGGTCGAGTAACTAAAGCGGAAAAGTCTCATTTAGGTTAATATTTTCTCCTGTTTAGATTCGGGATAGCTCGACTGGTGAGTGGTGTGTGCCATTTGAACCAGTCTGCCCGTACATTCCTCCGCCTGAACACTGTGAGCGTGGCGCCTGGAGTCGGGGAGCAGAGGAGGGGAAGCGGGTTCCGGCGGGGATCGACCCGGGCCCAAGGCCTCCGACCTCGACCAGCGACAAGAGTGGGATTTGGGTGGCTCGAATGGAGGCCCAGGACGCACTGGATGGCCCCGGAATGCATCGAGGCTTCATCTGTGCCTCTTTTAACCAGGACACCACGTAAGCGAGCTACGGGCCGGGCCGATGGATGAGCTAAATCCTACTGATGCCCCCCCGCAGTTGTATAATTGGTTTCACTTTTATATGGTTCATTTCAAACGAGTCTAAGCCTGTTAGTGCCTTATTAAAACTTCGAGATGAGTCCCTGTCAGCTGAGAATGAAGTAGGCCACTGTGTTAATCTTCAAGGCCTGTTGCACAATAAGCAATAACCAAACTTTTGTCTAAGGTGTGCTAACATCTTATCTTACTGGGATGTATTGAATTTCTATAAAAGCTTCTCACGCACACTGCTGCTTAACTCCCCCTGGATGCATAACAATTAACACATTACTACTTAATAATTAACATGCAAGAGTATGAGCAAATTTAGTAAGTAATAGGCTGTCACGGTATTATTAAAAGCAGCTTTACAAACAGTTCCTGTAACGTTTTGACGTCTCACACCTGTGCTGGAGGCGTCTGTTGTAACAGGCTTAGGGATTAATAGAAGATCAACTATGAATTAAAACACTGACCCAGCGCTATATTTTTCACTTATTTAAATAAATAAACATCGATTGAAAAACATTTTCAATAATGTTTTTATAAAGTTAATTGGAATATTATTTTGTGTTTGTGTTATAGAGTTTGACCGATTTGACTGATTCACCAGTAACTGGAGCATTCAGACACAGGTGTAATTATAGTGCAATTAAAAGTGAAAACTACCAAGGGGGTAATTCTTTTCGATACCCACTGTAAACTGAACAAAATCATGATATGTACTGCACAGCTCCAAAGCATCTACTCAGCCTCGATCTGACAAGGGAATGTCTCCAGTCAATCAGACCTCATGCTAATCTTACACTAAAGCCAGAGATGGTTCAGTTATTAGGATGTTACATATAATGTAAGAGCATGATCATTCCCTGCTAACAGGGGAGTCATCTCGATGCTGCACTATTTTCTAAACCGAAACTTAGGCCAAGTGATCATTTTACCTCCTGATGTATGCTGCACTTTTCTGGTTATTGTACGTTGTGTGTGTGTAATAAATGTGTGACCACAAATATAACACATCAGATTATTTATGGAGTACAGCACAGTAATTACAGTGCTATTTCACAATAACAATGGTGGATGTGGCTGAAAATGTCTGCATTGCGTGTGTTTTTATTCTAGTTCTCTGTCAGTGGGAACCAAAACTGGCTACCGGCTTTTCTCAGTCACTGCTGTGGACAAACTGGATTGCATCCATGAAGGAGGTAAAAGGGAAACTTTTTGTGTATATGGTCACATGACAATTATCCTGTAAATTCACAATTACAAACCATGCATGCTTTGCTGCTTATTTTATTATAAGTGGTATGCTTGACAGCATCCCAAGATTATACGTATGTCTTTTTGAATATATTATACATTATATACATGATGAGCTTATTATTTAGCAGTTTTTAAGGTGTTTCTCTTATCTAACTCCTAGTTGAGTGTCCAGATGTGTATATTGTGGAGCGGCTTTTCTCCAGTAGTCTGGTGGTGGTCGTCAGTTTGTCCATGCCAAGGCGCATGAACGTCTACCACTTCAAGAAGGGTACAGAGATTTGTAACTACAGCTACTCCAATAACATCCTCTCTGTCAGGCTCAACAGACAGGTAAATACAGAAAGTGAATCTCTCCATATCTGTCATAATTCACATTTGTACATTCAAACGTATTATATCCTGGTAATCGCGCTGTTTCTGTCACTTTCCATGTTAATGTCAGCGGCTGGTAGTGTGCTTGGAGGAGTCTATCTACGTCCATAATATCAAAGACATGAAACTCCTCAAGACACTGCTCAACACACCCAGCAACCCCTCAGGTAATATCCTAATGTCCTAAGATATTATACCGACCCTGACACATAGATTATGCAAATAGTGTAATTCCTACAGACTCTAACCAAAATCTTTATAACTTCAGTGTAAAGTACTATGAACTCAACTTTTAATATGTAAAATAAAGAATTTATTTCTTGTGACCTTTACATTATGTTGCTTTAAAGCTACTTGCCAGACCATACAATACCAATTTACTTAAAAAATAATCAAAATTCAACAGTAGTGGCATGTGGCGATTTTTTTATCCAAAGGACAGTACAGTACAATACAGGACAGGACAGTACTAAAACATGGCCCCAGACAAATCATACACAAAATTGCACTCCTTCGTAGGTCTCTGCGCTCTGTCTGTCAACCACAGTAACTCCTACCTGGCGTACCCTGGCAGCTCCACCATTGGAGAGATTACAGTTTACGATGCCAACAACCTGGTGAGGCTACATTCAACTCTAACATAGCAAGGAAATTTGTTGCTGTTGTCATGTCTCTTTAAGACTCTATGGGGAAAAGCTGCCTGCTCATTAGAAAGTACCTGTTTGCCACTTTAGAGCACTGTGACGCTAATCCAAGCCCACGACAGTCCCCTGGCAGCCCTCACCTTCAACGCCTCTGGCAACAAACTGGCCAGTGCTTCAGAGAAGGTGAGGACATGATTTATTTTTTTGCCTCCTTCTGTTTTATTGACCAGCAGCTTATGTCTGACCAGTTCTCCTTATACAGGGCACTGTTATCAGAGTCTTTAGCATTCCTGAAGGACAGAGGCTATTTGAGTTCCGTCGAGGGATGAAAAGGTCAGTCTTATATTTTCTGGCAGTTCAATCTGAATCTATTGAAAAGAAAAGTGTGGAAAGAGTACACAAGCTGATATAGGCTTTTTTTTATTGCTGGAGGGCATAGGAAATCCAAACATTCAAGTGAATCTTCAGCATTTAGTTAGCACAGGTTTGGAAGACACTCTTGCTGCTCATAGCCAGTGGTAGAAGGCTAAACTGTATAATAATAATAATAATAATAATAATAATAATATTAATAATAATATTACATCTAATTTATAATGCACTTTTCATTTTAAAAACAAATCTCAAAGTGCTACAAGAAAAAGGAGCATAAAATATACAAACATTAATACTGAACAAACAAGGAGCAGTTATTTAAATGCTTTCATGAAGATGTAATTCTTAAGGGTCCTTTTTAAATGCAGCTACAGTCTGTGGGCCCTTTAAATGTTCAGGGAGTTCCACAGGTTGGGGGTGGCTGAGCAGAAAGTTCCATCTCCCATAGTCCGTGACTTATTTACAGGGGTATGTAGCAGGTGGCCGCTTGTACAACAGAGATAGCGGCATGAAGTTCGCTGAGTGATAAGCTTCTTGAGGTAGGCCGGAGCATTGCTAGGGATGCACTGATACTTTATTAACGCAATTTTATATTGAATTCTGGAGGAGACCAGGAGCCAGTGAAGGGACTTGAGGATAGGAGTGATATGCTCATGTTTACGCACTCTCATCAGGATCCTGGCAGCTCTGTTTTGTATATGCTCTCGGGCCAGGGATCCTGAGGAGCAGTGTGTTGCAATACTCAAGCCTGGAGAATACAAAGGCATGGACGAGCTTCTCTGCGTCAGATAGGGTGAGAGTGGGACGGAGATTGGCGATGTTTTTAGAGGTGGAATACAAATGACTTACACAGATGTATAATGTGGTTATTAAATGTTAGGTGAGGATCCAGACTCAGACCAAGGTTGATAATTGTAGATGAGAGGGGAATTTCCTGTCCGGAAAAGGTGAAGTTCGTTGATGAAAGATGACTGGGCCTGATGTAAGGTGCTGAGCAGTATGGCTTCCGTTTTTGAACTGTTTAATTGGAGGAAGTTTTGGCTCATTCAGGCCTTTATCTCCTCCAGGCAAGTGGTCAGCGTGGACAACGGTGATGACAGTGATGAAGATGGCAGGGCAGCATAGGGGGTTGAGTTGGTCTTGATGTAAATCTGTGTGTCATCAGCATAGCAATGGAAAGAGATTCCATGAGAGCTGATGACACGACCGAGAGGGAGCATATAAAAAATAAAAAGGATCAGTCCAAGGCAGTACCAGACAGTCCATTGTCACAGTGGAGTTGACTGAAGAGGATGAGGTGATCCACGCTGTCAAAGGCTGCAGTTAGGTCAAAAAGAAAAAACAATTTTTACAATATTGCCTTTGAAAAAGTTAAGACAATTGTAACACTGTTCCACTGTGTTTTCTGTATAAATTTTAGACTGGGGTTTCAGGAGATGGCTTATTGTGGAAAACAACTGCATAGAGTTTCCAGAGATGTTGTTGATGATTTCAGAATAGTACTGTGACCCTGCATCCTTGAATGATTTTGCGGCTTTTTGGTTGCTCCTGGTAAGAAAGCCTGCGCACAGAGACCCCAGATGTATTCAAATGCACCTCGCGGGCACGGGCAACTGCCTTCATTTTCCGCAGCTCAAATGTGTATCAAAGGGCTGGGTGAAAGAATGTCACCGTTCTGGTGACACGGCAAGAGTCCACTCCCTGCCTCCTGGCTGACTCGATTTCTGGAGGTTTAGCACTGACTTCAGCACTAATACCTCCAATAGTGGCGTTTCTGATGACGTGTTAGATGTGCGACGAATTGCTCTGGAGAACAGATTGAGGGGATGGAATCGGGGTCACAAGCTGAGAGCAAAAAAGCTTTCGACGGGAACTTCAGGAAGCGGGGTATAAGCATGATTTCAAGCCGTTTTATGGCTGAGATGCAGGCTACAGTGGAGAACTTGTTGCATTTTAGCAGTTATATGGTAACATCATCTTGGTCGTGGACAGGGCTAGCCTGTAGCTAAGCGTCAGCTGCAGGCTGGAGACACAAAGATGCAGACCCACAAGTCCAGGCGGAGTGGTCCACAGCATGAAGACACCGGGAGAAGCAACTTGTGGAGAGTGATTGAGGGTTTTAAATCGGCACGATACGGATGCTGAAACGGTCAGTCGGTATAGCTGCATGACCGTAGAAGCTAACGCCGGGTGCTAGGTAGACTGATGGCCAACAGGCGACGACCAGGCTAAAACACAATACAGAACAGAAACAGCACAAGGAAACCACTAGAACCAGGCAAAAGGGCAGCAAAAACGGCAGAGCTCACAGACTTTATTGGAGGGAGACGCCAGCGTCCTCTCCTTCTCAGTCTCCCAGGAGTGTGAGGTCTGTACAGTTTCCAAGTGTCCAAGTACCAGTGATTTGGACATTGTATGCATTTAAATAGTAGAATCATTAGACTTGGAGACACTGAAAAGGCTAATTTACACTGAAACGTTTTTATCACTCAGACAATGACATTTTCCCATTTAGTCTAAATTCAAAGTCTATATTTGGGTTAAATGTGGACTCAGTTTTGGTGATGAATAATTACTAAAAACAGCGATCAGTTTTGTCTATCACAACCTTGTATTTTTTGTTTTCAATAAAGATATAGCATTAATCTTGACTCTTTTCATCTTGTCTGTTTCCTGTGTGTTAGATATGTTAGCATTAGTTCACTGTCCTTCAGCGCAGATGCACAGTTCTTGTGTGCCTCCAGCAACACTGAGACAGTCCATATCTTTAAACTGGAGCAGCACAGCCCCAGGTAAACACTCACACTATTTGTTTCTACTTGATGAATGATGTCATTTCAACTTACAAGCTTGGATGCAGTGTGTGGATAAAGCTGATTTGCTGGCACAGATCAAATCAACCCTAGTACTTTATGTCAAAGGGGATTCATAAACATTTCATTGTTAACGTGTTTTCCTATTAAGAATTGGCTTTACATTATCTTCGGTTTGCCGAAGACGTGTTTTGCCTTGACAGTTTACAACGATAAGTGATTTGCAGAAGTCCTTGAAGTAGTAGTAATTGAAGTAATTTTTTTTCTGAACTTTGTATGGCAATGCACCCTCTGCTCTAATTCAAACATAAAGCAATCCACCTGTGTTTCTCTAAAATTAAAAAAATCAGTAGCTTACCTTTTAAAATTAAATTTGACAGAAAAAAAAATCAAATGTCTTAATTAATGCCACATTGCTTATGCAATTTAATTTATGACATGTTTTGTCTCCTTACAGCCAAGAGGAGTCATCTCCTACATGGTCACAATATGTAGGCAAAATGTTCACAGCAGCCAGCACCTACTTGCCCGCACAGGTGTCTGACATGATGCATCAGGACAGAGCCTTTGCCACTGTTCGACTCAACATGTTCGGTTTAAAAAATATCTGCGCCCTGGCTACGTAAGGCAGTGTGAAAAAGATACAAGGCAGGGATGTTTTATTCCAATAGTATGTATTTGAGATGTACTAACATCTTGTGTATGTTTTGTTGTCAGGATACAGAAGCTCCCTCGCCTGCTGGTGGCTTCCTCAGATGGGTATCTTTACATCTACAATGTGGATCCACAGGATGGAGGCGAGTGTGTCCTTGTCCAAAAACACAGGTGTGTCTCTTAATGGGCTGCCTCAGGCATAAATGTCAGCAAAATAACTTTAAAAATTACTACACTGAACGCAGTGGAAAAGTGAAAAAATATCACCACTAAAACAAAACCGTTGAGATGCAGAATGAATGTGCTCTACTATGAAAATTCAGGAATTTGTGATGGACTTTCCCAAAAATTAAGAAATGATAAGTAAAAAGCAGTTATTGAATGTATTTAGGCATTTTCCATGTTTGGTACAATTGTAAATTTGTATTTCTTATATTTACAATTTAACACGCTTGGATGTTGTGATTTTGTTAATTTGTTTTGGTGTTTCTGCAGGCTGTTTGACTCCAGTGAGGATCCGGTGGAACACAAGGACAAGGAAAATCCACAGGATGTTGCTCCTCAACCAGCCAGCCAATCATATGCTGCCACTGTGGCTCTTCCTTCCACCTCACCCTCTACCACCACTCTGATGGGTAAGATTCTGCTATGCATAAAAATTAAACAAACTCTTCAAGATTCCACAGCAGCACCCTGAACTGGAAACCCAGTTGCTCCAAAAACCCAGCTGTGCACTATACTGTCTGCAAAAGCAGTTTAAACCAACTTAGAGTGTTTTGGCTCTAAGTTAGAAACCCTAAAACCTAAAACTCTACAATAGTGTGTTAGGTCAGATCCTACAAAGTTATACAAAAATTATTTGTACTTTAAATGATTGATATTTGACAGATTTGAATGTGCATCAGTCCAGGAAATATCCAATGAGTGTGGGACTGCTAATTTAAGACAGGAAATACAGTATAAATCCTAATGCAGTGTCTAAAGATTTCTGCTTCTTTGGGGAAGCAAAGAGTACAAGCACACAAATTTCTCATCTTATCCATTTGAAGTTATTTAAAACAATCGTGAAGTTAACTTATATAAGGTTTCCTGAATCCAATTTCAGCTAAAGTCTCTACAACAACAAAAAAAGTTTAACAGACAAAGCAGCTGAGGCTAGAGTAATTTGAATGTCCATAAGAACATTTTAGTAGCAAAAGGAAGCAAAAGCCTTCTCAGCCATCTTTCTTTTCTTCCCAGGCTACTCTGAGGACGGTGGAGCACAGAAGGGTGAGGTCATCCCTGAGCATGAATTTGCTGAGGGCCCTGTCTGTCTGGATGACGAGAATGAGTTTCCTCCAGTCAGCAACCAGACTAACTGACCAAACTACCCCAGCCCCCTCCCCCCCAACCAAGAACCTTTCTAAACCCTTCCATCCCTGCATAACAACCAGAGTCACTCGTTTTAGACAGGGAGGATGGACAAAAAAAATTCCTGATGTGTTGAGGCATTGTAGCACCCCTTCCCTCCCACACATACCCCTGCTGGTCTAGGGTCAAATCTTCCTGGCGTGTCTGTATTGTGCATCGCTCTCACTTTTTGCAAGGAACAATGACTAAACAAAAAACACACCAAATAAAGAAGAGTTGATCCCGTCATAGAATAAGAATAAGCTCCACAATTAACTCTTTGCTTTGTCAGATTCAAATGTTGTCTGAAGGGCCCCGATATTAACTCCCAAAAAAATGCTATAAAATACTTCTTAAACCTTTTTGTTTTTTTTTAAATAATGAGCTGACAGCACAGTGACAATATTGTTGCACAACATTATCTTGGTATTGTTCCAACAGAGTTTAAGTTAAGGAGACTGAACGTTACAAGATAGTAGAGGAGACAAAAGGCGAGCCTGGCCTGCAGTGTTTAGTACACGGGCCAGATTCACAAAAATGCTCTTACGAGAGATAAGAATTCACCTGAGGTCATTTTTAGCATATTGTTCTTACAAGCCCAAAGTTGAATTACTCTAATCTCTTAAGTGTATGTCTTGTTTGTTGTCATTAACAAATCTTAGGAATGAACATTCGAAGATCTATCTTAAGGGCATTATTGTCGATCAGACCACAGGGCATTAAATGTTTCACAACTCAAGAAAGGAGCACTGGTTCACTCATGATGGAAAAGATGTAAGTGTGATACACTATTTAAATCATGATACGTGCAGTAAGTATTATATGATTTGCAGATGCAGCTGTGATACTAATTATGGTAGCGGAAGATGAGACTAAAAAACTTCAGCGTCACAAATGTAACCTGACAATATATCTGGATGCTTGATGAGCTGTACATGACAAAGTTACAGGTCCTTGAATTTCAGTGATTCCCTGAAGACCTTTTTATTTACTACATGTTGCTGAATATGTTAACCTGTACGTCATTTTTACTTTGATGTATTAAACGTTCTTTTACAATATGTTTTAAGTATTACACATTGACGCATAGAATTACCATGCGTAAATATATATTGAGGATTTTTACAGTGTGTGTATAATGTGTATATAAATAACATTTATATATAGTAATGTCAAAAGTAACATGGTAATAACATTTGATTTGCCAAAAGGTGGCGCTGTTAGGACGCCTGTATGCTGCATTGAGCTCTTCAGTGCTGGACATTTACACCACACTCATTAAAGTTGACAAAGTGATTCATTCTCTGCACTGCAAGTTATTGATTTAGAAAATAGCATAGTTTATGTTGTAAATATTTAAATTGCATATTAAATGAAATAACGATGACAGAGTTACATATCTGGATATTTTAAAGGATCGTTTATGCTCCCTGATATCCAGTTGTTAACAGAGAAAGTTTCAATCATGTAAACATTTTGACTTTTTCAATTGATCTTTAGATTGATCATTTTTTTCCCAAGTAACTGACCTCACAAAGAACTACATTGCTCTGGCTCTTTCTACTAGCTGGTTAAAGTTTGACCGTCTGCTTTTCTTTGCTCTCTCCATTTGTTTGCACATCTCCTGCCGCATCTGGACATTGAACTTCCCAATACAACACATTCAACAAACAAACAGCTGAGCACATCCAAAGGAGATATTTGTCTCCACATCTGTGTGATTCTCTTTTGGCCTTTAGTGTCAGTGTTGTGTGCGAGTTTCCCACCCTCAGCCCTGCATGTGGCAGCGGCAAACAGCCTGTTTTGGATCACAGCAGGGTGCAGCTGCTTTGTTTTTGCTGTAGTCTGCTGTGGACACAGACTTGTCAGTGGCAATGTCCCATAAAAGCTTCTCCCTCTGGCGGCTGATCCTCTCTGCTACCGCCTGGTATTCAGGTGACCTGACATCCAGGGGTGTTTCCTCAGACTTGTCATAGTTCAAATCAAATATCAACGGTGGGTCATGGAGCTGCTGCCTTCCCGTTGAACCACCACATGCCTCAGCTGCACCTGCAAGGGAGCAGGGATGTTTGAGTTTTAATCTATAATCTTTCCTCCACATTTTGATATTTTATTTAAACTCTAATGAAATCTCATCAAATCTTAGTATTTCCTTCACTAATGCTAACAACTTATTAGCTAAATAACTAAATAGCTAAGACAAAGCTGAGACAACCTGGGGTCCAATGTCTTGCCCAAGAAACTTTGACATGAAGGTAGGAGAAACTGGGAGTTGAATATGACCCTATGGTTTATTGATAACTGCTGTACCACCTGAGCTACAGCGTCCAAAAATGTTATCTCTGTTAAAGAGTTCTGCTTTGTGAAGCAGTTCCGATTACAATATTAACATTACATTTTTATGACATGTTAGCATTACCTGTTATGTAGAAAGCTTTGTGTTTCCCTGTTCGAACTGTCTGAACGTCACCAAATGTCCCTGCAGCACCACTGTTAGGGTGGAAAAGGAACTGCAAAAGAAGAGGAGTAGAACTAATGACTGCAACAAGACACTGGGAACACAAACAAAACTAAATATACTACTGTTAAAGTAAGATTAATAGCAAAACTAATTAGTACCTCATGACCATTCTGTTCACCATGCAAAAGTGTGTTTGTGGCGTCAATGCCATCATAATGTCTGTCAGAAGGGGGAATTACCCCTGCCAGGGACAGAAGGGTTGGGAAGATGTCCATACCACTGCAAGAGGCCATTAAAAGAGATTGTATTTTTAGTCTGTAAAGAGACCAACTAATAAACTCAGAAGAGGTATATATATCCATCTGTCATCTGTTAACAAGAAATTTCAATATACTGTAAATTTGCAGGAGTTGGAGAAATTACCATCCTAGAGCAATATTTGGCATTCAGTATCCATGAACGCATATTCCTGTCTAGTGAACTAGGCCTAGGCTGGTTGTTTAGTTAATATTAAGTCCTTGTGTGCTCATAAACGACATAACATAAACTTGGCATCTATTAAAATATTGAAAGTCTACATAAAAGGAAATACCTGAGTAAGGCTGAGCTGGTGGTGTTTGCAGGTACCCTTCCAGGCCAATAGGCTATTGTTGGCACCCTGTGACCTCCTTCCCAAGTGGTCTGCTTAGCTGAGCCTCCACCTAACACATTTTAACAACAAACTTTAGAAAATGTGACTTATTTCAAAGGAATAAAATGTACTGTAGTGCCATCTACCACCATACAACTGAACACATCACTTCTTGTCATAAAAGAGGGATGAAAGTGTACTTCATACCTCTACTTGTTTGCCACTTTCCTATAAAAGGTCCCACATTTCCTGCATACTGGCACTTCTGTTCCCAAGGACCGTTGTCACCTAAATACACACACATAAGGTTGCAATTAAGGCTTTTTAGGGTAACAATTAAACTAGTGGTGTTGAAGGACACTAACCGGTGAACCAGATAAGAGTATTGTCTTTGTCTGTGTCATCAGAAGCAACCTTTACTGCCCCCACCAGGTTGTCCATCTCTTGCAGGCTGGAAATGTATACGTTGACATCATCTGAATGATAGGTGGAGGAGGGGAGATCGGAAGGGAGTGGAGGGGCCAGGGGAACATGCATATGACTCAGTGCTAGGTAGAGAAGATATGGCTTCCCTTGTTCCCTGTGAAGATTGTTAATACATTGAAACCATGGTGGAAAATATGTGTAATACAATATTTGCTACCCACAGAGTATAAGCATATACAGTAATAGTGAGGTTTCTTCAGACATTTTGACCTGACCCAGCATGATCATATATATTGATCCATTCTCATTTATATTAAGTACAGCTGTGGATTTGTTTTTAATATGGGTTTAAAAAAACAAGAAAGGCTGCCAATGATATGAACAATATTGTGTTCCCTATGCAGTAATTGCAATGTTTGCTACCAACTGATAAAGAAAACTGAACGTAAGTAAACTGACATCTATATTCTGGATGTAATCATTTTGGAAACAATTTAGTTGTGGTATTCATAAGTTATAAACATGCACAGTGGAACAGGTTTTCTATTTTAAAGTACATGCTGTCCTTTCATTTTTTCTTTGTAGGAATGTGGACTTTCTAACTTTCTGAAAGCCTGGATACTGTTGGATCTTGACAGCACATAACTGCTGCAATGGTGATGAAAACAAGTCTTTTATAGACAGCTGCAACCAGCAGGGTTGACTACCGTCCCCCGTCCCTCCATTACACACACACACACACACACACACACACACACACACACACACACACACACACACACATTTTCTATACTGTACTCATAATATCTTTATACTGTAAAGTTACAGTGAATATGCATTGTATTTAATTTGGCAAAATTTTAAATAAGTCCTCCTTGACACAATCAACACAAAATTGTCCCCAAGTTTTCATAAAGGCACCACACAAAATGAGGCTATTTTAATGAACTATATTATATGGTATTAACAGGCTATCTGGTTTTGAATACACTATTAATATGAATACAGACACCTGATCTAGAGTTACCGGTAACCGGTAACAAAACATTGCACTTGGGTGACGTCACTTCTGTTACATGTTATAATGAACATCAAGGACACAGAATGACCATCACATTTAAAAGGTGCTTGATCTTCTCACAGCATACAGCCACCAGTGTGCCTTTTAAAGGAAATGTTAGCACCTGCTTCTGATTTGTTATATCTCCCCTCCTCGTGTTTTCCAGTACAGTACAAGTATGTCCCCGGGTAATGATCAAACATGACACAGTGGTCAGATCTCTCAAGTAATCCCAGCTGCACATAGGCAAAAACAAGACTCTAAACTAATGACATTCTGACAGAGAACTAGGTCCTGTTACTGGACATACACAGTGATGGCCAGACTACCTGTATCTTCATGCTATACAAATTAAAGGAACAATGATTATGAGTCCTTGGATGTGAGCATACTGAAATAGTGTGTATTTGAAATGTTACAGCCTTCAAAATACAGCAGTTTTATTAGTTTGGCTCAAACAAATAGGTTGCACAAGCAGGCTCAGTAAAGTCTGTATTTTTGTACTAAACGTTGAGGACCTGTTCATTCACAGTGTATTTGTACTGCAGCAGACTGTCAACATCTAGGACAGGGAACTCAAACAGAACATTCATGTAGGTTAAACAAATCCTTCTAAGGACAATGGTGCTGTATGTTGTACACACTGTAAAGCCTAAGCAAAGTTTTAGTGCACTCTGTACTAGTGAACAGCCTAATATCAATTTTTAAAAATAATTTATGTAGCACCTGATTTGTACCTTGCATTGTGTATAATCCTGATTGCAGCAGATTTGTATTGTTCTGTTAGTGTCCACAGATCAAGTGGTTGCTCCACAATACTGCTGTTTTCAATCAGCGGCAGACCCACTTTGGAATAGCAGCCTTTGTGAACATTCTTCTTCAGCCTATAGCATAAGAACAAATTTTACTAAGTACATTGTATCTGTGAGTGTTTTTGAGGCTAAGGTTGTAAAGTAGTTAAAGAAGTGTAAGGGGGCAGGGTGTTGGCTGATCACATAGGAAGCATTTCATACTATTTACAAGTTGTAAAGCTCTAATTGTTGCAAAGTAGGTTTGGACGGTTGCGTCTATTTGGGTTTGGTACATCTTAAGCTGGTTATGGCTACCCATACACATAAATATTACACATGCACACACTGTGCTATGTTTCACTTAAACATTAACATTTTAAGATTTCTTTTCAATTCTGCATAACCTTGGTAAGCCAATGAATCTTCAACACAAATATCCTTTAGTTTCCCTTGTAATAAAAAGTACTAATGGCAGAATAATAAGATATAAACAGACTGAGGTGTAACCCTTTAGGTGTACCCCAAATTTTATTTATTTAGACTATTTTTGGCCAATTCTTTATTTATATCTGAGTGGGATGTTTGTTAAAGTAGGAGGACAGAGCCAAACCTGAAAACTTCAAGTCCATATCTGCCACAGGGGAAGCACTGGGGTAGATTATATCCTGGTATGTCAGTACAGCCCATGTCATTACTGTACGGAATACCTAAGTAGTAGTTAAAACCTATGCAGGAGACAAGGACAATGCTGAAAATATGTCTGTCATGGCAGCCAAACATAAAGCACCAGTGTTTATTCAGGGGCTGTGTGCCCTAAATCGCATGGCTTTTTAATCAGAATGTTGTAACCATATGTGCCTTGATATGATATGCACCACTCCCTTTTAAAGGACACAACATACATAATTTATCAAGTGATTCTGTCAAATGAAACAGAAGGAAACGTTTAGCTAATTAAGCTATAAAACGAACACGTAGGCTTTAACGTTGTACCCTGGACCTGTGCCCTGTGCTTCTTAGTGTTACAACTGCCATAATGATCATGCAGGGGGTGGATGCTGAATCAGCTGAAGGTGAAAAGTCAGATGCATGTTAGTTATCTCACACACAGCTGCAGGGAGCTGATTGCTGACTCAGTTTTCTGCAGCAAGGCTGATGGCCTCAATTGCTCACACATTCAATGTCTCCAGAAAAGTCTAGACAGTCAGGCTGATGATGTTGTGCAACAGATAATAAAGTATAGTTGTGTGTGTTGATTCCTATCTCACAGTTTAATGTGTAAAGTACAAATTAAATTCATTTACGTAAGCAAGTCTTCTGTCTTTATTTTTTATTTGTCAGTGGTACACTCTATGTACAGTGGGTTCAAAAAGACTTGAGATGTAAATTTCAAGTTCCCTCTTACCTCTGTTTGTTGGTCTGTATGGTCCATTGTGGCCTAAATGCCATTTCCCAATCATGCCGGTGTAATATCCTGCTTTCTGTAGAAGCTGGGGTAATGTAACTTCAGACAGAGGAAGTCCAGCTACAGAGTCCACTGCAAAGTTATGAGTCACCCCATTTCTTAGGCCATAACGGCCTGTCAAGATGGCAGCACGGGATGGTGAGCAGGTTGATGCTGGGGAATGAAAGTCTGTCAGTCTGGGGGGAAGAACATGGTTTCATTAAGTCCAATCCCTATACAGTATAATATGACAGGAAAAATATGTGTTAAAAGTATGATTTAGGGGCATGACTAATGACATGACTAGCATATCTGATATGATAAAACATTCTTGACCTTAGTCCTTGCTCTGCCATCAGGTTGAGATAAGGTGTGTTGTTTGTTTTAGCTTTAGGCTGGTTAACATCCAGGTCACCCCAGCCTATATCATCTGCAAGTATGATGATAAAATTGGGCTTTTTACTGGACTTGTTAACTGTGGCTCCATGTTGAGACATAATGTGGAGCAGCAGTCCACAAAGCAACATTCCAAACAGAAGAAACAGAGGCTCTGCCATTTTGGGTCAAAACCTGCAGAAAAGTCAAACATATTTAAATCATAGGTAGCATATAAAAAGACACAACAAATGTTTTTGTATACAATACATTTATAATCCAATGTAAACCTTTGCAGTATATTTTTATGAAATGCATGTGTGGTGATGAGTTAGGGAGACGTGGCAACATTTGTCGACTTCTCAGGCAATTTTGGTTTGTTAGTTTTGTTTGAAAGCATTACAAATGGCTTCAAAATAAAACTAACAAATACTTAAATAAAGAGATACTTTTTAGAGGATAAATGTTGTTTGCAACTGTAACCAAATCAGGTTTTAAAATGGTGAACCTTGCTCTGCAGCTGAATTTTTTTTTCTTTTTTTTGTCCTATCGGCTTATCCTGTGAGTTCAGGGTCGCCACAGCAGATCATTGTCCACATGTTGATTTGGTACAGTTGGTTTTTATGCCGGATGCCCCTCCTTGACGCAACCCTCCCCAATTTCTACCGGGCTCGGACCGGCAGTGCACAGCTGGGGATAAGAGACACTTCGACATATAGCCAGTACTGGAGATTGAACCACTGACCTTGTGGTCCGCTGAATGATTAGCTTAAATATGATTTCACCCACTATAGTAGCTCTATACAGTAATATATAAGGAAAATGTTTTAAGGGAGTTGTTTTCCCTACAAAAAAGTTTCAGTGGAAATTAAGGACATAATTATGCTTCTGGAGTTGTGAAGTTGTTGTTGTTGTTGTTTAGTTAGATGTTCAGCTGGGATGTGTTCCTTAAAAACAAAACAAAATATATCTAAAAATTACACACTTTTGTACATAAAACAGGCAGACGGTAACTTTAAATTTAACAACTGAGTTCTTCATGGTCAAGTCAAAATACTGATCATACTAATCAGCAGATATAGTTGAGGACAAAAAAGTAAAATGTTGAATAAGGGATCTTACACACGAAGGTCACATTATATTAGTTAAGCAATTTATACAGTTAAGATAGTGGTGGTGGTCTTATAGACAGTAAAAACATTTATCTAGAACTGTGGCCAACATGTCAGGTCTACTGAGAGCACAAAGACAAGAAATGATTGAACATTTTTGGAACAAATTACAAAGAGGGAAAACAACACAAAACAAGACACGGAATAATGTTGCTTGACAACTAAGGAAGTTTGACTTCACCATCCACATTTCTCTCTCTCTCTCTCTCTCTCTCTCTCTCTCTCTCACACGAGCGTGAGCACAAACATACACCTACATACACACACACACACACACACACACCAGCCTGTGTGAACTCGCACTTTTTCCTGAACAATCATGCACCCTACGGTGCAGGGGGTTTGGGGAGTCTGCAGACGGTCATGGGGACAGAACTGGCTGTAACCAGATCTCTGTAGACCTTCCGTTCTCGCTCTTGGCTGTTAAGGAGGGGGTGTACAAGAATCTTAGCTTTGTATGAGACAGAGCGTTTGCTCGCGTAACTGTGTGTGTTTTTACGTCTCCATATGTAGGATACCCGTGTTTGTGAACATACAAGTGAGAACATGTGGATGTAAAGTTCAGTCGGTTACTGCCGCATTACTTGGATTACAGGAACTGTAGAACGAGGGAACCGGTTTCCGGCCGAAACCAGCTACACACAGGTGAGGCATTCATTACTAAACTAGGAATTATACTATTATAAATGAGTCTGCTTTAGTGAAACTCCTGTGTATGGCAAAATGTACATTCGATACGCCTTGAATTAAATATATGTCTCAAACAGGCGACGGGCAAATACTTACAGAGTGTTTCAGGGGAGTTATTGAAGTGGCACACCAACCACACGAGCTGCCGCCGGTCTCAGAGCGTTGCGTCAGCAACACGATCACAGAACAAACGGCCGCAAGTCTACGCCACTATGAGCACTTTTAACTTCGAACCACAATCCTGTCCGTAGTTACATTTTAGACTCCGGCATTTCCTATGAAGTCAAAATTGGGTTCTCACTAGTCCGAATGGTAATTAAATATATCTATATATAACAACCACATCTTTATTGGTAGAAACTGTATTTTACGATGTCCACAACTTCGACTCACTAGTCAAAACAAACTAGTCAAAAATTCCATAATACAGATATTTACAATACATTTGTATTGTACAACATTTGTATTGTTTCTAGTCATAATCCTAATTGTTTACATCTGAACTTGCATTTTGACTACTTATAAGAGAAATGATGGATATCTGTGTTGACATTTACTGCCCATAATGTATTTTAAATATTCCAAATTACATGGATATCCGAAATTAAAATATGAATGGTAACAAATGCATTTTTTATATCTAAAATGGGAATTTTTCTTCCAGAATATTCACCCTGAATATCTGAAATTGAAAGACGTATATATTATAAGCAAAAGTAACCTAATTAATGTTAAGTTAATCAGTTGTATATAGAATGTTTTTTGTAAAAAAAAATTCTTTTTGAATAAGAACAATGCAACTGTATAGCACTTTAATGTTAAAACTGCCATCTATGTTTAAAACATTTAATCAATAAATAAAAATAACATATTGGCCTGTTCAAAACAACTTAATTATTCAAAAATTTCTTCAATGAGTAAACAAAGGCTTGTGTTTTATGTGTGTTGTTAAAATAATTATTTAATAATCAAATTGCTGGGGGATTGTATGTTGTCATTTAGCCTAAATACAAATCTGGGGTTTCTTAATAGATTTTATCCATTGACGAAATGGCAATACTTACCTTCTGATAAGATAACACTTCTGTTATTTTACACAGAAATTTTTTGGAATTAGAGGAAAAACATTTTTGGGGAAATCCAGTTGTGTAATGTTTACCAGTTATCAGTGTTTGTCTATGCCTCACACAATTTATTATATAAAAACCTAATGGTCATCATATTCTTGTTGCTTAGTTTCAACTGTGGCCACTGTTCCTCTTTGTTTACACGTTGAATTTGTGAATAAACTCACTGACTCAGCTATACTGAAGTAAAGTGATAAAAACTTTCCAAGTATTAATTTAATTTTGTATTATGTTTTGTCAATTTTAACAGTTAGGCCCAATTCTTCACATTGTGAATATTAGTATGACATAATAATCTTAATTCAAGGTACACTATCATTGTCCTAACTATCATTTCCAGAACTTTAAACAGAAAATGTAATTATATCATCAAGTAGCTTAAAAACAAACTAAAAATCCACCTGCTTACATAGAGAGGATGGCATTTATGACCATGGCTTCACTTCTGTCTTGTTGTCCATCTTTACCACTACAGATATACCAAGAATTTAAGTAGAGAAAGGGAGTTATTCATTTTACTCTCCTTTATGATGATTACTCAGAAACTGAAGTGTTTCCTGGGAATTACTTTGGTGCTTGGTTTTTAGTCAACATATTATTACCCATAGCCTCCTGTTAGCTATCCAATTCTTATACCAAACTATTGCCTCGTTATTACTTTAGTAACTACAATAAAATTATTTTATCATTTTCAACAGAAATTACTTTGTTTTTTTTGTTTTGTTTTCTGTTCATTCGGCTTATACCGTGAGTTCAGGGTCGCCACAGCGGATCACTGTCCGCATATTGATTTGGCACAGTTTTTACTGGATGCCCTTCCTGACGCAACCCCCCTACCCTACCGGGCTGGGACCAGCACTGCACAGCTGGCGATTGCAATGGGCTAAGAGGGGTTCAGTGTCTTGTCCAGAGACACTCTGACATATAGCTGCAACTGGGGATCGAACAACTGACCCTGTGGTCGAACCACTGCCTTACCACCTGAGCGAAAGCGGCCCCTCCAATTACTTTGTTTATACCCCTATATTACCAACAGTACAACATGAGTTATTGCAAAGAAGGTTTCCCACTATCAGTCAGAATTCAAAACTGTTAGTTCACTCAATACTTGCTGTACATGGGCCTGTGGCAGCTGATTATAACAAATATTGTTTGTCACGCACAGTCATTTACAAAATACAAATATGTATTAAAGATTCCACATGCAACTTTGGGGAAATGCTGTGCAGGCAATAGCTAGCATTAATACAACACCTGAAATGAATCCTCAACATTCTGCCCAGCCTTTCAGATATTTGCTGTTGTTAAATGACAAGCCTCCTCAAAGAAATATCTAATATCTGCACTGCTGCGAGTAGGGTTCAATGTGTCTATATCACAGTAGCCTTGCACATTAAAATGTAACTTGGAGTATTTTTCTGTATTTTAAAAAGTTTTGCATACTGTGGTTTTAATTGTTAAAAAGGTGACTAATTATTATACAGACCAACAGCATTAATGTAATTGCATTAACCAAAGAAAAAAATTGGAGACCTCATCTCGTAATTACGAGAGCCTAACTACAAGTTACACAACTACAGATCTCATAACTACGAGTTATGTTTCTCGTTTTTACGAGATACAGGACTTAGGGAACATTTCAGAACCTGCCTTACATTAATCAGGTTTTTAGGATGTCTTCAGAACCACAGTAGTTTTGTTATAGTTTTCAATACTTCCAAAACCATATAGTACAACCCAACTGTCGATAGACAATTTGGCAGTTTTACCTTTTGAAATTGTCAACAAATAGGCTGTAAACTGAGCCAATTCAATTTGCAGCAGACAGTTAATCTTCATATCCATGGCAACACGACACTTCCTGTTTCCTGTATTAGTTGGTCACATGAGTCAAGTCTTTAACGTTTAATGTGACATTCTCTAAAATTCTATGTCGAAAATCACACGAAAATTTATATATACGATCATATTCAATAAGTCTTGGAATCGCCTAAATAAAATTGAGAATTAAGAATTAAATTAAGTTATCCTAAACCATGATGAGATTGTCGTCTCAAATAGCGATAAATTAATAACCACTCTCACTTTTCTCCACATCGTGATTGATGGATCTTTAGAAATGATTAAACATTGAATGTTAAAAGTGTTCACTCGTGAGAAGAGAAACAGGAAGTGTTATGTTGCTATACATACAGAAAGTAACACCGGCTACAACTTGGCCTAATTTTTAGCCTATACGTTTACATTTAGCAACAATAAATATGCCAAATTGGCTATTACCGGTTCATTTTTGCTTTGTACCATTGGATGTACAGATTTCCTCATATCAATGAAGGAAACTTGAAAACGTGATGACTGTCAGGAAAGTTCTGAATTGTAGCCTCAGAAAAAACATGCAGCGTTAAACTATATGCTGCAAATTGAACATCGCTTTACAGTCTATTTGTTGACATCTTGAAAAGATAAGTCCATCAAATTATCTATCGACAGTTCTGTTTTACTATAGAGTTTTGGAAGTATTGAACACTAGCACAGAACTACTTTAATACTGAAGACATTCTAAAAACCTGATTAATCTAAGGCAAGTTCTGAAACGTTCTCATATTTATGAAATCCCCAAGTCCCTCGTAATTACAAGAAACATAACTCATAAATATGAGATATGGATCTCATTAATTACGAGAAACGGTCTCTATGTCTTTGGTGAATGCGATGCGCCGCTGTCCAGCAGTGGTGACACTTCCTAATAAGAAAATCTGGGGAGGGACCTGAAGAACCCGCCCTACTAACCCTGGTGTTGGTGGTCCAATACCCATCTCCTCAAGTTAACATGCTCATGTGTCCCTGAGCAAGACACTGAACAAGCTGCACCTTTGTGTATTTCACTTGGTTGCTTTGAATACGAGCATCTATCTGGGGATAAAATTATGCAATATTATATTTCTTCCTTCAATGGTATACTATATGTTTAGTTGAAGAAGAATGTCACAGATGGGACTCTTTGTGTACCTGCTTAGATTCTGCATCTTAGTTCTTAAATGAAATTGTAACTAATTTTGAAATAACATGTAAGTTATCACTCCTGTGGTGCTCAACATATCGCATCCTAATACCTACTTTTCCCAGAGTCAAGACAAAATTGTAATTTAAATGAGTTGTAGGTCCACTAAAAGTGTGATAGCGACACACATCAAAAACCATCATCAACTTAATGCAGAAGCCAACTGCATTAATAATTTATAAGACCCACCCTTGTAAAGAGAGAGACTGAACTGTGTGGACATGCTGCTGTTTCCTCCTTGTTGCCTTTGGTTCCAGCTAAGACAGTAGTTATCCAATAAACAGTAGCTTGGCAGGGACACCCTGAGCCATTTTATTCAAAAGTCAAGCTGCTAATGAAAGACGAATGATATGACAGGGATTGTAGATGGTGTCAGCATCCTATCCAGCGTTAGCTACTTACAGGAGCCATCAAGTCAGTTAATTTCTGTAGCTGGAGACAAGGAGCAGATTGTCCCGTCTTCGTAAGCTGAACTGTGATGACAAGAGGAGCAGCTCAAAACTCTCAGGTGTAAAATCAGAGCTAATGTTGTTTTAAGCCGCTAGAACGTGATGCTAACGCATCAGTCTGCACAGGGCGGTGACGCGCACAGCCGTTTAAGCTGGCTAGTTTGTTGTTGGCTAAACTTGAGGGTGTTCATTTTCTAAGTCACGAAAGCGTCTGTAATTGTATCGCTGTAGGCTGCTTACGGTTATAAATACACTTGCACGTTTCTTTAGTGTGTATGTGTGCATTGTTTTTGTAGCTAAAAGAAAAGTTTATTTGTAGCTACTCACTGCGGGTCCCAGTGCTGTGAGGCAGCTAGGCTAAAGTTAGCTAATGGGATGCGCGTTCACGCTTTAAGGCGGCTCCAGAACAAGGTCACTACATGAATTTAGTGATTCTCAGCAGTTTTGCACCTTTTGTGATTTTTACTTTAAATATGGCAACTAATCACAGTATGTCATTTCAAATTAACATCTATGTATTTTTTCAGGTCATTTCTAAAGCTGCTGGCCACTGCTAGTCACTAACACTGTCATTTCTTTGTACAGTCATGACACTTTGTGGAGTCAAAGGAAGACGGTTTTTGGGGCCCAATGTGTACCCAGAGCCCCCTGATGGAGGCTGGGGATGGATGGTGGCTATGGCCTTCTTCTTGGTGGAGGTTTTCACCTATGGCATCATTAAGAGCTTTGGCATTTTCCTACAAGACCTGATGGAGGAGTTTAAAGAGACCAACAGTCGAGTCTCCTGGATTATTTCCATCTGCGTGTTTGTCATGACCTTCAATGGTAAGTACAGCTGAAAAGGTTAAGTAGTTGCAACCCTCCAAAACCAAATGCACTAGAAACTATGTTATGGATGACCATTGATCTGTAAGAATGACACTGTCTACACTATTTTTTTATTTGCCTCAGGTCCACTCTCCTCTGTGATGACCAACCGCTTCGGGTTCCAACTTGTTGTCATGGCTGGAGGATTACTTATTTCTTTGGGAACCATTGCAACCAGCTTTACCACCTCCATCAATCAAATGTACATCACCTATGGATTAATTGCAGGTATTGAACTGCCTCCTCATTGGTTTTCTCTCTCTCTACGTTTCATACCGAACCGAATTACAGTTAAAAACTTTTCCACTGTGCAGGCCTGGGCTACTGTCTGACCTTCCTGCCCACTGTGACCATCCTGTCCCAGTACTTCACCCGTCGACGCTCTCTGGTCACAGCTGTGGCTTCCACAGGAGAATCTCTGTCTATGTTCGCCCTGGCACCAGGTGAGCTCAAGAGCTTCCACTTGATGTTTTATGCATACACTTGGAGAAGAGAAATGTCAGTTTAGGGTTTATAAAAATCAGGTATTGGATGTAATTTTGTTGGTGAACACTTAATTGAATCCCTACTTTTGCCCATCAGCCTTTTCTGCACTGAAGGACCGTATTGGCTGGCGACATACCATGGCAGTGATAGGAGTTTTACAAAGTACTATCATCATTTGTGGTGCTCTGCTGCGGCCAGTCATGATCAAACCCAGGGGGACTCGTGAGTCGGAGATTGAAAGGTTGTCCCCAAAAGATCTGGAAGGCCTCACTACACAGGACAATGTAGAAACCACTAAAATGGAGGAGTCTGTGACAAACAAGGCCTCACATCCTGAAATTACCTCATACAATCTTGAAAACGAGGTAACTAGAGGCTCTGTGAGCACTGGAGACTCTGGTGTTCAGTCTTTAAAGGACATAGATAACAGCATCCCAGAGGAAAAGACTTTACTGCACAAAGAAGCATGGTCAGAGACAGAACAGCAGTCTGTGGAAAATGGTATGGCAGAAATAAGGGAGCCTGAGAATGAGGGGGGAAAAAACAATACAGAGAAACAAGGAGTGCAAGATGATAAAGGTAAAACAGATGCTGAAAAGCTATCTGCAAAGAATTCAAAACTCCTAGATTTCTCCATCCTCCGAGAGCGCAGCTTCATTTTCTACTCTCTATTTGGACTGTTTGCTACGCTTGGCTTCTTCGCCCCACAGCTCTACATTATTGAGCTGAGTGTGAGTCGAGGTGTAGAGCGGGATCGGGCCACCTTCATGCTCTCCACCATGGCTGTGGCTGAAATCTTAGGCAGATTTACCATTGGGTGGGTCCTAACGTGGGAGCGGGTGTCCAAGAGGAAGCTTCTCGTGCTTTTAGCATGTGTTATTACAATGACGGTGGATCTGATGGGATTTACTTTGGTTACGGAGTTCTATGGCCTAGCTATATGCTGCGCTTTGTATGGCTTTTTTATGGGAACCCTAGCATGCACCCACATCCCTATGCTGGCTGAGGATGATGTGGTGGGCATAGAGAGGATGTCTTCAGCTGCTGGTGTCTATGTGTTCATACATAGCTTTGCTGGCCTGGCTGGACCCCCACTTGGAGGTAAGATTGAGATTTTGTAATGAAAATGTACTTGAAATACTGATGATTCCACTTTGCTGTGGCTTTTATCTTTCAATCATTCAAGAATGCGTTATTTTGTGTAAAAATAATAATATATCTAATATTTGTAATAATCTTACAGCACATTGTCAAAACTATATAAAAGGAAAGAGAACAGATTATGTACAAAAAAAAAGATTCTGTACAGATTATGCAAACTTAACCTATTTTCTAACTGTAACAAATAATAAACAATTTTTTGTGGTACTCAACACTAAAGCATTATGTAAACTGTAATAGGTCATCGAAGTAAGACAAAATAAAACTAATGTCATTTTTGTTCAGTTTTGTGCCTTCTGATACCAGGGCATTTTCATCCTGCTAGTGTTGCACTTCTACAAATTTAGGTATAAAAAGAAAAAGGTTAGGCCAAAATAGGTGAAGAAGAAGGCAATTATTTATGACTTCCAGTCAGGTAGCATGGGTCGAACATTTCTCACATTATTTAACTCAGCACCATATGACATTATTATTATAAGGGTAATTTTCCAGATAGAACCCAGAACCACAGAAGTCACTGTGCTGTTTCCCAAGGTTGTATAGTTTCTCGTGAAAAGTAAAATTGTTGTGGAGCCACACTAACACTTCCTATTTTTCTGTTCTATCTCCAGGGTTTCTGGTGGATGTAACTCATAACTATGGATCAGCCTTTTACTCCTGTGCAGTCGGTATGGCAGTGAGCGCCGTATTTCTGGGCTTGGTCAAACCTGCTAAGAAAGGATTACTGTGTAAAAAAAGGGACTCCAAACAACCTGAAGACATACATGAAAGGAAAGGTGACTATGATGAACAGAGTCCAGTGCAGGATTTGCACAAAAAAACAGACAGTGTTGAGGAATGCTCTGAAGGACATGACAACTTGGCCCACAGACAGGTGGGCACAACAAGAGATGTCCAGGAGGTTATACATTTTGCCTGAACTGCTAACATAACTTTAATAAATGGGTTAAGCCATACAACACTAAAATGTTATCTAAAGACTGTTGACTGTGTGCTAAAATGACAGACCAACATGAAGTGTTTATGGTTTTCCACTGTAGGTCCTTTGGGAGCAATCTTGAGAACATTTAGATCACAACATGTGCATAAGAATTATAGACCTGATATACCAACCTTTTTTTACTTGAATCAAAAATGATAAAGTGAATACATGTATGTTATTAATTAATTAGCTTTAAATGTGTAAATGTGTGTGAAATATGATTGGAAGGTATGGACCTATTTATAATGGATTATGCATGATGATAATGTGCCTTAGATTTTAATATTTAAGAGAGAAAATGTTACACTAATACTTGATAAATGAATTCCTTCTCATGATCATTACTACCAAGATCATCAGAGAAACTGTGAAGCAAATGTAGCTGCAAGGACAATAAATTGCACAGATTCTGTAACATGTGTTATAGAAAACACATAAAGCTCAGGACTATGTAATTACAAGCATTTTTAATCAAGCTGTCACCAACCTGACAATGCACTATTATGTAACATGAGTTGTCTGACTCAAACTCTTTTATAATTACTGTATGTTCACTCACAATAAAGCAACTGTGATTTGAACTTCTCAGCTGTCTCATGACACAGTCATGTTCACTTATGTTAAATGTGAACCTAGTTTTACACATTTGTATCTTTAGTTTACATTAAAAAAAACTGATTAAACGATTTTTTATTCAATCTAAAAAACACAGGTGTCCAAATGTGTACAAAGTGATATATTAATATTTAATAAAAACAAAACAAAATATAATCAAATCTACATATGCTTAATGGTCTTAATAGGAGTCTCCAACTCTATATATAGTACTGTGAATGCATAAACATTAAAATACAAGGAGTGCACATTTCTCAAATTGGTTGTAAAAATTATATTCATTAACCCAATGCATGGTATATCTAAAGCGTTTAGAGCAGTAGTGCAATTTCGCATCCAATTCTTCTCCATTATGTTAAGATCATTTACAGATCCAAATGAAAATACTATAGTTCATCTTTTTTCCAGTATGTCCAGGCACCTGCGAAGCCACAGTTTTGAGGTATTAAAGGCTTTAGTAGGTTTGGGAACAGAATGACAGGCAGAAGCCTCCCCTGGTGTGGATGCTGGACTCAGATCCTCCTCCATCCACTGAAGTAAGGCCTAATAATCACACAAACATTCACTTAATGAAAAAAAAATGTCCACGTGCATCTGGTTGTCTGAGTTTTTCTGATAAAACCAATTTCCATAAATTGTTAAATTCGTGTGGGTTATTCTTACCATAGTGGCATTAAAATAAATGGTAATGAATGATATATAAAACATTGTCTTTGATCTTGTCATTCTGAAAAAAATAGACGTTTTGTTGTAAACCAGAACATGTCACACCAAATGACTTAGTAATGGAGCTGCAATAGTAACAGGAAGTGCAACACAAAAACAAAAATATTTTCAATTTAGAATTCAATTAAAGTTCAGTCAGTCATTGTAAAACTGTCAATATCCACAAGCTTAGCATGTTCAAGCTAAAGTTCAGTCTGCATTAAAGGTTCCTTGAGAACTCAGGCATGTCGGGCAGTTAAAAGCATTCTCTTTGCGGTCTATTCATGTTGTCTAAAAGTGGGTTGAAACAGAGTTTCAGAGCTACTTTGGCATGTGAGACCGAACTCCTTGATCCAGCAATTTGTGAGAGAGTATCAGATTTTTACTATTGAATAGAAAAGCATAATGAAGTATCTACTAATTTATACTAAAGCCAATTACTGCCAAGTTTACCTTGTATCTGTCAGCCATTTTGAAGTTGATGGAGACCTGTAGCTTACGAAGGCAGATAGGACAAAAATCCAGTGGTCTACGATCAGACTCCTCCAGGTGGTTGGAGCCTTGCATCACACAGCTCAACCACTGACAATGCTTTATTCCAAACATATGGCCAATCTCATGGGTCATTGTCTGGAGAGAAATCGTTTACATTAGGAGTTTGTCATGACAGCACAAACATTTGATGCACTTGAATCAGCTGTATTGAAAAAAAGTTAGAGCTAAAGGACTTTTGATAAAACTACAAAAAATTTTACAGTACCTATATTGAATGAGTGGAAGTGCTTTATTGCAAACCTTGCAGGACCGAAGCAGCAGAGTGCTGGTAATTGGGGGAGTGTAATATCCATCAAACATAGAATAGTTCCCCTGCTTTGGCTGAAGCTGTTTCTTCAATCTCCCAGCATAATTTCTGGAGTAGAAATTGTCATCATACCTTGCAAAGCTGAAAACACCCATTCCTGTTCATAAACAATAATGAGAATGTACAAGTAGGTCGTAAGTCTCTTCTACACTGTGTATCTGTTTCACTTTACCACCATCTAAGCTCAGACACAATAATACTACTGTTTAATCCTTAAGAGGTCCATTAAAAACAACATTTGAGCCTAATGACAAAAAATTGTCACTTTCCCAAATATATTTATAAAAAAACACACATAAATATACATGAATATATTCATATATTAATGTTTTTTTTTTCAACTTTAAACGAGTCAGTCTTTTAAACCTACTTCATTCTGGAATATACATGTCAAATATTAATAATATTTTGTGGTTTTTAACCCTTAAAAACCATTATGTTTGCATAACACCCCTACATGTGGCGTACTAAGAAAAAACACTTATGAATTTGAACACACACAGACAAACACACATCATCAATCCAACATCAATGCGTTTCATTTCGTTAAAAAGGTAGTACCCTTGCAGAAAATCGTAAAAAGTGGGAATGTTTTCTGCATGCTTTGAATAGGGGAAAGTGGCGCCATCTGGAGGACAAATATAAAAACAATAAAGAACGCCAGTATTCCAAAGTGAAATCTTAACCTAACGAAATTCATTAATTTAACTTAAGACAAATGTGGTATCAAAAATGGCATTTTCAATGGATTCAATTGGACATTTTTTGCCATTAGGATCAAATGTGTTGGTTTTTGTGGAGCCATTTTAGGCTAATTTAAGGAACTAACATGACAATTCTAAACTTTGTAAAAAAACGAATATCCTCTTATATGAGCTATACTCAAATTTGACCTATATTCATTCAACACAGCCAAAATGGCTTGAAAATAAAAAATAAAAACTTTATGGCACAAAATGTCCCTAGGATCTCTTAAGGGTTAATTTATTTTAATTTAATTTTTTTGTCCTTTTGGCTTATCCTTTGAGTTCAGGGTCACCACAGCGGATCATTGTCCATGTGTTGATTTGGGACAGGTTTTTATGCCGGATGCCTTTCCTGATGCAACCCTCCCCAATTTCTACCGGGCTTGGACCGGCACTGCACAGCTGGGGAGGGGAAAGGGCTGTTAATTTCTTATTTATTCTTAAGTCTTGGACATATCAGCATTTATGTTATGAAGAGTATTTCATTATGAAGCACAAAGAAAATTATATTAATAGGTAAGTTTTTATGGTGAAAAGTTACCCCTATTGAGGGAAGCCTCTCCAAAGACAAAGTTCCAAGATTCTTTGGGGTACAGATCAATCATTGTGATTCCAACAATACAAAATGCATCCTTCGGTTTCCTGTGGCCTAGAAACCTTAGCAGGTCACCTATATTTAAAAGGGAAATCATAATGTTAAAGAAAAGTAATGGATATGATTGGCATTAATGTATTTTACTCCTAACATTTAGATGATTAAAATACATTAACAGATGAAAAACAAGAAAAGTAAGTACTAACAAACTGCTTCAGTTTCCTAACTTACCAGTGAGGATCTGAAGGTTGTGTGAGTTAGTGTTAACTCTGAAAGTGCATCCTGTTTCAGCCACAGAAACTGCAGGCAGCAACTTGACAGACAGCCCATAGAAAAAGGCCTGGCAGTATTCTCTGAGCCACTCCACATAGCGGTCTTTGTTGACTCCTGCATCGCCAAAGGAACCTTAAAGAATAGAGCATAATTTATGGCCAAGCAGCAAAAACAATCATATAGAGTTCAAAAGTGTAGTGTTCCATACTGTGCATCCCTCATACATACATGTATATGGCCCACAATATTATCTGAATGAATGTCCTCATGTCTTGGTCAATTTCGTCAGTTTTATTTTATGTGATCATAGGTTATGGATTACTGGCACTCAGAAAACATGCCTGTGATTATATGCTAAACTGGGATTAAAAAATGTGACATTTAAAAATTGTGACATAACCAACATACACATTTCTTTCCAATATAACTATGGAAAAAAAGGAAGGAGCCACTCTAGACATATACATGCTCACCTATGGTTTGAATATAAATAGTATTGTGGCTTGCACTGGGAATTTTGCGATAAGAGTCTTTGTAGAAGCTTTCAAAGTCTTGAGGTTTCTCTGGGTGAGCAGGGATCCAGTCTGAGTCTGAATGCACAGCGATGTACTGGAAAAGTTGGGTTGGACCTGGGTGGAGTCCTTCTTCCAGTAGATGCCTTTCTTCTTCTGTGTACTTGCTGTAACCTTCAACCAAGTCCTGGTGATTAGAAACCAAAGCTGTTTGGAGTATCTCCACAGAATGCTGGATCATCTTCATCTGTAGAAGAGAAAAACTACTGCAGATGGAATCAAGGTGAAATTTGGAACATGGCATTGCTATGTACATATTTTTCAAGAGTATTTTTATTTTTTTGTTCCTTATTAAAGCTTAAGTATTTGACCCATATGAACACTAATGACAAGTTGTATTTAAAACAGCTGTGACTATGAAAATTAGATTCTAAAAACTAAAATGTGTCCTAGCTATGTATATCAGTCATTTGGAAATTGAATACTAGAGAAAATACTGGATAATAAACACTGGATATTGGAAAATTTATACAACTTGAAACTACAGCACACAGATATCAGTTTCATATTATTTTTTTAACCAGGCAGCCCAAAAATGTATCTTAGTAAATTGGATCCAGGAATCAGTGGTAAATACTTTATCAAGAACTAACAAAGCTGGCAGAATGCTAAACGATTTGTAAATGGTGTCTTAACAGAAATATCCATGTTACCTAACTGTTGTATCCAAACATTTTCAGAGGACCATACAGATGCATATGTAAGTAGCAAGATACAAAAAGCAAAAACTTGCCTGGACAATCGAGTCTGTGCTTCTCGTCTAACGTTTCAGGACAGAATTTAGATTTAGATATCTAGTCAGCATGCAAGTTTCAACTTTCATCGACGTTTTAATATAATATCTGTTTTAACTACGTAAAATCATGTTAGCTGTCCTTGTCCTTGTTGACACCGGAAACACTCCACGACGTCATGTAAACAAATGGGTGGAGCTCTTAGTGTCGATCGACAGAGGCAAGTTCGCTGCCATGGCACAACTAACAACAGCAGAGTAAGATTATATCGGTAGTCTTTGTCGAAAAAACATTCAGTTCTATTATTCGTTTTAAATGTACTTGTTTTTTCCTTGTATGTAACGGAAGTCAAATACAGACAACAGAAAATCGCAAGTAATGGCAAATGCTGAATTTACGAAAGCGGAAGAACCTTGAGTTAGCATAGTAGTTAGCTAAAATAGTTAGCTTGACAATAAGCTGACACAACGTTACGCGGAAGTAGCTAGCAGGCTAGCTTGCTTCCTTAGCTGTCATGTCTGGAGATCCTCGAGATTTCACTGCGTAAACGAGAATACCTAGCAGTTAGCCGGTTAGCTTTCAGACCTCCAGAAGCAGTCTATACCAACATCGAGCCGTAGGAAGGGTGGACCGGACTTGCCACAGTGACAGCGCTGTTTATGCTTCAGCCGCCCGGAGATAGCTCACACACACATCCTGGATTTTCTGATGAGATGAAATACAGCTCGTTGTGCTGAGCTTCTACGAAATGGTCGTGGAACTGTAATAGCTTTATATTAAGGCATATCAAACCGGCTCACGAGACGTGTCAACCGTTCTCTTTGCCAAAAAACACACCCACCAACACTGCAGAAATGCTGACTGACAACAGGTAACGAGAATAACCTATTTTACAATTTAGTGTGCTTGTAAATGCTCATCATTACATACAATATTACGTATAGTAATTGTATCCCTTCATTGTAATGAAACATTGTAGCTAAATTACAACAACTAGAATCTAAAAGAGAATTATACACTATTATGTGTGACTGTGCTGTATTAATAATATCTATATACATCCTAGTGAATGTATGGTAATCAGTGTGTTCTCATAATGCGAGTGCCACATGTCTGATCATGTAACTGCCTGAGAGCGTGTTGCTATTTTAGGATCCTCTTCATATACTCTCTCTCAAACTGTCTGCCTAATCTCTCTGCATCTCCTTGTATCATTTGTATCCAACTAGCTCTTTTACTTATATGTAGAGTATATCACTCTATTGACAAGTCTGTGCACTTAAAAATAATACCACCTTTTTCTGTTTTCCACAGGAAGAGACATCGTAGTTGTGACAGTGAAGAGGACAGACAGTTGAGTCCTCAGGCCAAGAGGTCAGGAGGGGGTCCCAGCCTGCTTGTGTCAGACTTGGACTCTGAGGTGATCAATTTGTGCATTCATCATTGTACCATTACACACACATAAGTTTACCCAGATTCCTTTAAATTTTCAGATGACAGCCATCCCTGTGTTTATTTATTGCTATTTTTATACATTTGCTATGTTTGAGGTTACAATGTAAAACAGTTTGACATTTATTTAGAGAGCAACCATGCATCTCAATAAAGGTGACTCTGCAGGGCTCATGCAGTACACCACTTTCAAAAAAAAAACCTCAATGTTTTATGAAGCTGCTATTAACATCACACATTTGTCCTGTGTTTGCAGTCTTCCAGCAGTGACAGCAGCAATGGGATCAGTAGTCCAGAGAGAGCAATAGTGGTTAGCACCAGGCCATGCATACACAGCTTGAACAACCGCATCAGCCAGAACTCCCTCAGCCCAAAGCCTGAAGACTCTGCCAGCTCCTTGCAGCATGGTTTCCATGGCAATGGCAGCAACTTCTCCTACGACTACATCAACAGAGTCCTAAGAGAGGCGCACTTCAGTAGTCTGCAGACCAGGGGGCGTCCAGGCTCAACATGACATGACCTGTGACTCCTCTCCTAACCTTTTGTCCCTCATCCGTCAGTGCCGACGCTACTGGCATGGTGGCTCCTAGGAAGCCTCAAGTCACACACTCGGGTCAGGGGGAAGGGGGAGATGTGTGGAGTGGTCTACAGATTTTGGCCACACAGTCTCATCCCCACCATGCCATGTACCATTTGTTTAGACCATAAGCACATCCACCTCTCCATGGCCTAGCCACTGTGGTTTTATGTGCAGTATCAATGTGTATGTGTGTTTGTGAGTGCATGCACGCAACTTGTGCACTTTATAAAGAGGTATCATTCTCTTTACATGCGTGCGTTGATGCGTGGACATTTTTATTGGTGCTAATCACAAGCAAAGTGTGATGATCCAAAGTGCTTGCAAAAGTAAATAAAGTTAAGCACTTTACTCAGTAACTCTTCATTCTGTTTACTCTTGACTGGGAAATCAGTCACGTGTTTGTATCTGTGAAGTGGGAGTTGTAGTGTTCCCGTTCACAAATTTAAGTCAATGAAGGAAAGCTTATTCACTCCCAAGGAGCATTATTAAAACAAACCAGTTAAAGAACATTTTATGCCTAGTCTGTTTTCTCTAACCAAAATGAAATTAAGAATAAACTGTATTTTGCAGTTATTTTCTTAATGAATCACAGGTGTGGCAAGTCACTGGGTTCAAGGAAATAGAATAGATTCTTAATGAGCCTCACCACAATTCAACCTAAGATAAGTCCCAGCCTAATTATAGAACCGAGATTAGGCCTAATGTCTGTGGGTCCAGCAGGAGTAAAGTCAGTACAATGCTTCCTAGTGAAAAAAAGCCATCATCAAAAGACAAAAAAACTCACCTAAAACAATTGTTTTAGATTATGATGACATATGTCATACTAGTTTATGGATTGTTTAATATGACCACTACACCATTTCAAATAAAAAGTGTGATAGTGATTTATATTTCTTGTTAACCTTCCAAATCACTTGACATTTAAATAAAGTTTCTGAAAAGAATGTTTGCAAAATGACACTGATATAATGTAAGTTTAAATACAGCATATGAAGACCAATTAATATAGCAGTTTGTGCTGAAACAAAAATGCTTTGTTTTTTTTGCAGGTACAACAGCATTGCTTGTGTTCATTAAAACATAATACAGCCATAGATTACCATGTGAACATGTAGTACATACTGTAGTATTGTACTAGGTTCCACAGTAGTCACCCCCACATTGTGGTGTGGCCCTGAAATAGGAATGGTTACATAGTTTAGGTAACTGTTTTATTTTGATGAAATGACATGAGAAGTTATTTTACCAAAATAAAAAAGCCCACACGGTGTTATTCACACAGATTATCTATTTATTTCTTCTAATAGTTCTCAAGTAGTTTGTAAGTTACATACATGCACCCTTCAAACAGTCTCATGGGTATATTTTATTCAATACAAGGTAGGTATAATAAATAATTTAAATACTAATATTTATAGAATTTACACTGGCCTAGCTTAGTACCAGAAATTATGGAAGACCACTCTAATTTGCAGTTTTATGAAATCCTAAAAAAGCAACTGTAGTGCAAATTACAAATTGAGGAATTGTCCCTCAGAGGGAATGTAATCTGAAACAAATCCTGAGATAAAGCAAATGAAACAATGAAACAATTTTGGGAAGCTTGACTTCAGCCTCAAAGACCATTTCTAAAACTGCCTCTACACCCAATCTGCTGCAGAAAAGCTGCTTTCATTGAGGCACCATAAAGGTTAAGCAGACAACCCGAACATAATATGAACCTGTTATCTGTAAACATTTATGATCTTAAAAGGTCTGATCTTGGTTTCTAAAATCAAATACATTTCTAAAAAGACATACATAGTGACATCACTGGTTTAAGAGTAACAGTTCAAGCAAATATTCAGGGGTCAACAGTTAAGAAATGAGAAGGCCGATACTGTTTGGCTGCTATTAGATGCAACTGAACTGCAAATTGAATTAGCATCATCATTTGCTTTACTAATGTATGGGAGAGACAAGTTCACTGGTCTGTCAGACTTGAGCATAGCTGGGCTCTCCTTTAAGTCGTCATCCACTGTGCATGTGTTTGTCTGGGACGTTTCTCTTTGACACAGAGGTCTACCCTTGGTCACCAGTTCCATACCACTGAACAGGGATGGTCTACTCAAAGGATGCTGCTTGCTCTCAGCCTCAGAGGGAGGAGTACAGCTTCTGTCTCTGGGAAACTCTTGATTTTCAGCAGTCAGCTTAACTTCAGTAGCTCTGACTGGATCTTGCTGGTTCAAGGCCACACTAGGAGAAGCTCTGTGATTTGGTGGCTGAGTGACGTCTCCAAGTGAGATGTTAGACTGACAATGGTTGAGGTTGGTGTGAGAAGAGTGAATTGGTGGTAAAGAATCGGAGTATGTAGATGCAGGAAGCTGAATAGTTGTTAGTTGTTGACTAGTGTTTGCTCGATCTTGCCTGGCAGGTTGTAGAGATGCACCCATTAGAGCCTCAAACTGTCGCAAGATCTGTTATGAGGAGATAAAAAAAGATTTTTATGGTTCCGTCTTAAAAGCCTTCATCAAGTGTAGCTTTTGCTTTCAGTCCATCTTACCTTTGTGGCTTTGTTTGCCACTGGTCCTTGAAGGCCCTCACTCAGCTGGGAAAGCCTTCGCTGGGTAGCTCCAAACATTTGCTCCAGAGATAGGAGGTCAGAGGTCATGAGGCATCCCAAAGCACACAGTGCTCGCTGTAGGAATGTTGGAAATAGGATTTGGTTATTAGGGTTGAAAAATATCATAGAGAATATCTTCAATTAAAACAAAATTGTTACCATCTTAACAGTGTTTGAGGGATCTTGAAGCTTGCTTGAGAGCAATTCCACAACAACTTCACAGTTGAGAGTGGAACACCTGATAGGTTAAATGAAACCAATTAAGCCTTGAATGACATTACCACGAGAATTTTAAAAAATGACACCCGAAAAATGCTACAATATATAAAGGCAGAATAAGACTTCTGTATTCTCATAAGAAAAGCAACTGTAATGTAAATTACAAATTGAGGGTTTAAAGCATGTAATCTAAAAGAAATCCTGAGATAAAGCAAACATCAGTAATTATCTGTAATTTATGACATATCATTTTGGGAAGTTTGACTTCAGCCTTAAAGACTATATTTCTAAAACTGCCTCTACAGCCAATCTGCTGCAGAAAAGCTGCTTTCATTGAGGCACCATACAGGTTAAAGAAGGCAACCCAAACATAATATGAACTGCTATCTGTAGACAGTTAAAGCTTTAGAGGTCTGATCTTGGTTTATAAAAAAAAATAAATTTATAAAACTAAATACATTTCTAAAAAGACATACACAGTGACACCAGAAAAATGCTACGATAAATAAAGGCAGAATTAGATTTCTGTTTTCTCCTGTATCGGATTTTGGCTACACTGACTCTTTGATGAAGTGCTGGCTTTCCTCTCTGGACAGAAAAACTCTGGAGCCCTCAGTCACTTTGTTGATGAGAGCCATCTCCTGGCCACAGTCCCCCAGCTGCAAGGCTTCCACCCTAAAGACACATAATATATGAGAAGAAAATAATAAAATTCAATATAAAGTCATACATGAAAAGTGATACTACTAAAAAAGGCAAGATTGGTTTAATCCATATATAGTAATCAAATACAATAATAGCTAATATACAGATTGAATAATACAGATTGGGGCTGCTCAGTTTGTAAGGCAGTTGTCCACGGACCACAGCTTCACTGGTTCGACTCTCAGTCCCTCTTGGCTACTTGTCAAATTGTCCTTGGGCAATACACTGAACCACAACTTGCTTCTGGTGCACAGCAGTGAGTGTGTGTGAATGAGAAGCAACATCGTAAAACACTTTGGATAAAAGCGCTATTTAAGCAGACCATTTAATGCACCACTCACCGTTCTGATAGGTCCCCACTGCTTTCTCTACTGGCCCCTGATTGGCTTCCAGTACCAGCAGACTTGCCATCCATGGAGGACCTACTATTTGCAGCGATGTCCTGAGAAGAGTTGTGGGAGGAGCTGTTCCCACTGTCATTCTCTTCCCATCCACCTCCTACCTGCCCTGGGCATCTCTGGGACACTGCTGGAATGAGTACATGTGGGACTTCAAAGTGAACCTTTATTAATCAAAACTAGAAGACTCACTGCTGCAGAGTGAACCTGTCAAGTATGTTCCCAACACAGCAATAATGTCCCACCTTTTGTTCTGCAAGCAGGTATGTTATAGGCACATGCAGGCACAGCCACCTCTATAGGTACGGTCGGTGCCACAACTGCCCGGTAAAGGTTGTCGTGGAGCCGGATGCCTTGGTGCTCAGTAGGAGGAAGAACAGCACTGGCTACTACCTCTGCAGCTTTCTGGATCTTATCCAGTAATGAGTCAGTCGCTGTTTGGTAGAATAGACAGATACATAAAGGTACAGAAAGCCAGTGTGATTTGATTTGTGTGCAGTGTGTATAGTCATGCAGCACTCACCTGTTCCCTGCTTCCCTGGACTGTACCCAAAGCCTTGCATTCCCGGCCTGTGTGAAGTTGCTGAGCCCATACCTGCACAAAGCAACAGTTGTTGTGCCATGGCCACACACACTCACTGGCCACTTCATTAGGTACACCTGTAAAATCTAATGCAATTCAAAAAAGCAGCTCTGCCATAAATATTACTTTTATCAGGTTATAAAATCTCACTTTTAAAGTTGAAAATGTAAGAGAGGTTATAATTCTACTATATATTTATTATTGAGGTGATCGTGAGGGTGGTGGAGTCATACTGGAATGTGGTTTTAATGCTTTTGCCCCCCCCCTCCCATTCATTTTAAATAGGGTGGCCAAAACTTTAAAACTACTTCTTAATATATTGCACATCAGTATTACTCCACCACCTACTATGACCTGAATAATAAACACATATTAGAATTATCACTTTTCTGACAGTTTTAACCTGAAAACTGAGAACTAATTACCTTGTAAATGAAAAACTAATGGCAGAGCTTCTGTATTTGTTTACGATTGTACAGGTGTACCTAATTATGTGGCCAGTGAGTGTATATACCCATATACATATGCCAAATGTCAGCCTAAACACAGGCAAAATTAGCCAGAATAACTGAAAACACCTGGGCAGTGCAG
The DNA here is from genome assembly GCF_033026475.1 of Channa argus. Classification (NCBI taxonomy): domain Eukaryota; kingdom Metazoa; phylum Chordata; class Actinopteri; order Anabantiformes; family Channidae; genus Channa; species Channa argus. The sequence goes on from NC_090216.1 coordinate 13,284,417, forward strand.
AGACTTTAGGTTTGCTCACAACTAAACCTAAAAGATCTCGTAATAGTAAGCAATTCCAAAGCTTATGTTGATTTAAGATACAATAAGCAAATTCTATACTTGTGTTTAAATCCACATAAACCATTATAAAAGTGCCTTTGATTGATTAATGCTCTATATCATGTAATCATCATCAGTACAAATTAATATAATAAACATTTTTAACTCACCCATTGTTGGGGAGACTAATTTGAACAGGGGGGAGATGCCACTTTTGCTGGAAATTGCATCTGTGAAAAGCAACCTGGCTACTTCCTGGACAGAGAAAGAGTCAAAGGTTGAGCGTGTGTTTGCCAAGCTATCACACATCTACGACTGACATGGCGTTAAATACAACTTGTGCCTCACCTGTGCTGTATTTCTCACTTTCTGGTACAATGCTGTGCCATGAATGGGGTCAGGTGGGCCACTGTAAACTTGGGAGAGCAAAATGTACAACAGTAAACAAGTCAATACTTGGGTACCAGACTGGCCACAGAGTGCCGAGAGTTAAATGGAGCTGAAAGCACAAGCGACCAGTGGCTAACCTGATGCTTGCTGGATGAAAGTGGAGTTCCTTCTGAGTTCTGTGAGGAAATGGTTTGAGCCATGGCCACAGAGATGGACAAAGATCTTCAGGACCTGAAACACCAAAGGCTGGACATTATTTTCAGACAGGCATGAAATTGAAACTTGGCCATGTGACAGTTAAATTTTACATGTTCATATTACAGATTGAAACTTTAATAATATCACTCCTCTCACCTTAAGTTTGACATGGCAGGACTCCACCTGCAGCCTATCCAGAAGGTATTCCAGCAAACACTGACCACAACCTGAAGACTCATGGGAGATTTCTACAGTTTGCTTATGGTTAAGTGTATAATATTTAATACTGTATCTGCTCCACAATTTATAGGGGATTTTTAAAAACAAAATGCAACTTATTGCATATATATTTACCTCATTAACTGCTAAGTGAATATTAAGAGCATGCTCGCTTATTGTGATCTTTCCTGCTCAGGGTAATAAACTTTGGTAATTCAAGTCAAATAACAGATTCCATACCATTCATTTTTACAAGTGAGCTGTAAATAATGAGCCATAAGCTAAATTATTTTATTTACAATTCTAGTGTGTGCCACACATTATATTCCCGATGGCTTTATGGGTTACAGAGACCAGCAGGGGTGGGGCTGCTGGACAAACCACAACAGATGGTGCAAAGGATACTTCCAATCTCCTGAAAAAGGTATCCAGGACAGGGGTTTTCATCATCTGCTGTAGCTTTCATTAAAGTGGGCACCTAGTAAAAAAGTAAAGAAGTTTAAATGTTGTATCAAAGGAAAAAACAGGTTTACAGTACATAAAATATCAGTCTGTTTTGTTTAGCAGTGAAACAGATTCTGGCTTAGAAACAAAATTTAACATTACTAAAGAGTCAGTTTTAGAAACAAAACTTTTAGCTTTTTAGTTTTCACCATACTGACAGTTCACGTGACACCACACAGCTTAAAACCTTTACTATAAAACGTGACACTACATGTGAAACATGACGAGCAAAAACCATATGTTTCTATGTGTTGTTAGCTAGCAGGCTAATAGCAAGTAATAATAGCACAACTTCGCAAATTCAAACAGACCCACTGACGCTACGTCGTACTGAACATGCTCCTCTCAGCTGTTGATTGTTCAAACAGGTAGCACTTACTTTCTGAAGAAAAGCTAATCGTTCCATAAATGTTGCCATGGTTTAGCAATTCTAGCTGCGAGTTACTCATCTTCCTCCTGGGTGTACTAGAGGAAGGCGGGCCACAAAGTGACAGCTAGCCAATCACGCAACAACCAGCAATAATCCTGAAGTCCATTGGGCTTCTGGTTACGACAAAAGTCGAAAACAAGCGAATCATCTTAAAGAGACTTGGGACTGACACTTTGACTGACAGGGAAATAAACGAATCGCATAGCTAAATATTCTGCCGGATGTTTTATTCAGGACAGGGGTCAACAATATGGCGCTATCCACTGTTTACAGAAATGGGCCATCTGTTTGTTGAGGTGTAGCGTTATCTTTCCAAATTTGACAGTAAATGCAAACAAATGTTAGGAGCGTCAGTTTGGAATTAATCACCTGTCTATACTGTGCTTTCACTTGATGATAAAACCCTAAAGGACGTCTGTTAACCCTGACCAGCAACAACCATGTCTGGGTCAAATGTCTGGAGTCGCAGCCGAGAGAAAATACGACTTTTCCCCGAACTTTTAGCACAGTGTACGGGAGAGGTGAGGAATAAAAAACGAGGGGTGGAATGTTCTTGTACTTAGCGAATTAATACAGCTGTGCAATCTAAATCAACCAATAGGTCAGCTCTGCTATAATATCTGCTTGAACAATGTTATATATCTTAGTTATTACTTCTATTAATTCTGTGTGTTTATTATTACGGTCATAGTGGGTGGTGGAGTCATACTTGGAGTGCAATATAATATGAATATAATATTTTGTCCCCTGATTCATTTTAAATAGGGTGACCAAAACACTAGCACCGCCCATTATACAGCATAACTTCTGTATTGGAATTGAATTAAATTTTACAAGTACCTAACGTTGTGATTTATTGGTTTGTATGTTAAGTTGAATTTAACAGAGAAATTTACTTGCTTTACAAACCAAATTATTGGAGGACATAGGCCTATTTCCTCAAGAGTGTATTGTGACTGCGAATAAATACCTTTTAAATATTAACCACATGGTTTATAACACTACAGTTAAGCCCCATATTCAGAATGTAGTCTATTAATTGATTAATTATATTTACCGGTAATGGTGATATGGCTAGTTTAGAGCCAGAGTTAGGGTTGTACTCGCATAGGCCTAAAATCAGCTTTTTGTGTCAGTTTTATTTGTGTATTTGGCTGTAAAACATTTGTATTTTCTAAATAAAATGTTATATGTACAGTACTGTGCAAAAGTATTAGGCCATCATCAGCTTTGCTGTTGTAGCAGAGTTGCAATAAAAATCTATATCTATTTCTAGGTCTCTTTATTAAGATAAGAAAATACAGGGAATATTTACATGTTCTAAAAAACATCCAAAAGGCAGCATTTAGCAAATCTTGAATTTTTCTGGGGAGACTGCTGTGAAGTTTTCTTAAGTAATCTTCTTATATATTATACCAGTCTTCCTTCAGCACTTCCTAGAGTTCCTTTTTACACCAAAGCGTGTCTTTTATTCCCAATCAGATTCAGAAGAAATTCCATGATGAATTATAACCTGTCTGTGAATTTTAGCATTCAGGATGGGATAATTTCAGTAACACCACAGGCAGAAATGTACCCCCAAACCATGAGAGACCTTTTATCATGTTTCACAGGCATCTGCAAGCACTAATTCTTCCACTTTCTTTAACTCTGCTTCTCACATATTGTCAACGATTGGATACAAATCTTTAAACTTCAATTAATCACTCCATATTTTTTTCACTGACCTTTACTGCAATCCTTTTGAGCTTGTGCATATCTCAGTCTTTTCACCCTATTCCCCTTCTGAAAAAGTGGTTTCTTGGCTGCTATCGTTCCCCAAAGGCCATTCCTCATTAAGCTGCTTTAGACTGTGGAAGGATCAACTGGGCATCCAGATGAAGCTGCCAGATGCTGAGGAAGGGTCTTGCTGTACTTCTTCTGGTTTCTCTAACAAGAACATTTTCATCAGAGTTTACGAGTGTGACAGTCCCTCCTATATTTTATAGTTGTAGTCTATAAAAAAAAAGACTGAAATAAATATATATGGTCACAATAGTATTGCTCAAACAACCAGTCTAATGGTGGCCTAAAGATTTTGCGCAGTACCATTTATTTATTTATATACTGTATGTATTTAAACTAGGGCTTTGGTTAGTATATTATGCATGATTACACAATGATGCACAGTTGTAGCCCCTTATTGTTACACAGAGAACTGACATGAGCCAAAACAAAGGATAAAAATAGTAAAATAAAAGAGGTAGTAATACTGACATTTATGTAATAGGAGTATAGATGTGTCCCTTTGAATACATTTTTGTAAATCATAAGACCAGCATGTAATGGGTGAAATAAATGTCATCACTTTGTGATTCAGGCAGCAGCATATGGGAAGTGTGTGGCAGCCACCACAACAGACAGACAGGAGTTGAAAAAGGACCTGTGTGCCAAGGAATTTGAAGCACTGAAGACATGCTTTCTAAATGCAGTAAGTTGCAGTAATCCTCCTACTTGTTTTGCATAGTGGTGATTGACAGTCATTATTTAAAAATTGTTGTTACAGGCCAAGAAGAGAGCCAGATAAGTGGACACCATCCTGGCTGTTTTAGAAGAGGGACTTTAGCAGAGAAACAAGAAGTACATACATGGTCTGCTTAAATGGTGCTTTTATCCAAAGCACTTTACAATGGTGCTTTTCTTTCACTCATTTACACCCAAGTCAAAAGTTTGTTGTGCAAACTGTGGGATTGCAGTACAGTTTATTCTGCAGCCTTGATGAAAATATAGCACTATTGCTAGATGCTCGTAAATGACTGTAAATAACTATCTGTATCATGTGTTGAAATATTAACTTTGTATGACTCATTGTTAAAATAGAAACTGTACATTGCTGACATCAAATAATGTGTAATATAGAGATGTGAATAAAATTGCTGAATTTATCTCAGACCAACAGCCAGAAATGTTAGTTTTATTTTAATAGTTTTATTTACCCTTATCAACAAAATGTACACAGGTACAATGCACATAGAAAAAGAGTTAGGAATATAGTCTCTTGTACAAAGCAACAGTCTATCATGTGTTTATGTGCTAACTGATGAATAAATATCCAGAAATGTTGGATTAATAAACAACCAATCTAGATTCTCTTGCACATTCAAAGAAAAAAAAAAGACCTCATCTTGAAAAAGCTCTAAGTCTGGTTTGATAATCATCCGTACTGCAGCATATGGATTGGAAGGCACTGATAAATCTAAAGGAAGAAACACTGAAGATGGAATGATTAGTAACTGGATTCTGGATCAAGCTACTTTAATGTCTACAATGTGTAATTATTAGTAAGGATACACTTTACACATTGTAGCTCCAGCAAGAGGTTGAGAGAATTTGTTTACTTTCGTTTGAACGTATGGTAAAATAACACTACAAATCTACATCCCATTCAATATGTTGTACATGTAGGTTCAAAAACACAGCAAACATAACAGTTCCACAAAATTTACATCTCAGAATAAGTAAAAACAAACTGACAAAAAAAAAACAGATTTTAAACTATCAAATTCTGATAGACTATTTGCCCTTTCTAGATGCTCCATATAATATTTGCATAGATATATATACATTTCAACAGTAAACTCTTGAAACAAATTTTCCCTAAAGACTAAAATAAATTAATATTTACAAATACTTTGCTTTTTAATAAAGACTTTGGGATATCTGAGTACACAGTATCAAGAATGAGAAAATATTCCACTTTGTCCATGTTTTTAAGAAGGCAACAGGGAACGTAAGGCAACGGTCAATGAGGCTGTGTAGGTATATATATCTTTATACTAGCTGTCCAATCATTGTGTCTGTGTGTTATTTCGCTTCTTTATCCTCTGAGGCCTGTTTAATCTGCCGTGAATGCACCATTGCACCCGCCAGCAGCTGCTCCTCCAGGGCCGCATGCAGGTCTGAGCCCCCCAGCTCAAGCAGAGGCTCCAGCCCAGGAACCCCCCTGGACTTTCCAGTCTCCTCTGGGGACCTTCCAGCTGCCCTGCGTTTCCGCTTTAGATCCATCCCCCCCTGGTCCCTGACCTTCTCATGGGAACCCTGGGGGTGAACCTCGGCTTTGACGGCCCTATCTTCCACACCTTCTCTGGGGTCTGCCTCAGCAGCTACTTTCTCTTTGAGGTCTCGTCCTCCTTTCTTCAAAGCTTCATCATCTTCCCTCTCAGCCCCTTGTGCAGCCTTTCCAGCATTTTTGTCCTCTATGACTTGTAGCTTGGCCAGCCTATCTTGAGCCTCCTCTGCCTCCTTCTCGTTCCTCACTTTATCAAGAATTTCACTGTCTGCTTTCCAATTGTCCTGCTTGACCCTTTCCTCCGTAGCTTTCTGCTGTGCAGGTTTTACTTTCTCCAGCTCTTGTTCTCTGGCCAGCTTCTCTCTTCTCTCCCTTTCCTGTCGTTCTTTCGCCACTCTTGCCTGCACTTCTTTATCTATTCTCTCCTTCTCTAACTCCTGTTCTCTGGTCTCTCGCTCTCTTTCCAGCTGTTCCTTTTCTAACCTTGCTTGCAACTCTTTCTTTATCATTTCTCTCTCCACTCGTTGCTTCTCCAACTCCTGCTCTTTTGCCATCTTTTCTTTTATCTCATTTTCCATCCGTGCCTGAACTTCTTTTTCTATCTTTTCTCTCTCTACTCTTTGCTTTTCTAACTCCTGCTCTCTCAGAATTTTTTCCTTCATCTCTCTCTCAATCTGCTGCCTTTTAACATTTTCAATTCCCTCTTTTTCCTCACCTAGACTTCTTTCTTCATCTTTAGGTTGAGCACCCTGATCATTTTCAGGCACAGGTTGATGGCCATCAGATTTTTTCTTTCCTAGCGGTACTCCCCTTGCCCCAAGTTCATTCTCTTTATGAGATTCTCCGCCAGGTGCTACGTGGCCATCTTCCTTGTACGCAACTGCAACATTATCATGAGCAGCCTTTTCCCCAGCCTTGGCTTGATTCTGGCCTATGGGATGAGGTTCAACCACTCCGACCTGTGGAGCTCCCCCTTCAGCTCCAGCTCCCTCCTTGGGTTGCTTTAGGTCCGAGGCCAGGCCAGCATCTTTCGGCTTTGCTGCTTCACCTTCCATCCCCTCTAACTGTTCAGCGTTGCCTTTCTCTGTGTCGATTTCACCAGCAGCCCCTTTAATTACAAACACTTTGTCACAATTTCTTAAATTAAGGTTCTCTCATGTCAACAAAACATTATGCGCATACGCACCTGCAGGCTGTTTCTGGTGGATTTCCTTGTGTTGCTCTTCTATGACAGCCAGCAGTTTTTCCTGCTGGTCTAGAAGTCTCTTCTGTTGTTCTTGTTGCTCCTTAATCACCTGCAGTAGCACTGCATGGTCGAGCTGGCCCTCTGCATGAAGAAAAAAAACATTGAAATAAAACAATTGACAAACTATTATGGGAACTTTATATTATAATAGTTCCCAAATAACTGCATTTTTGGGATCTGTGAGAAGGTGAAGCTGTGGGGCCAGGCTCTTTGTAAGAGATAAAGAGAAAGACACTGGACTATTTAAGTGTTCATTCAAACACACATCTCTAGGTTGTAGCCTTAAAGATTAACAGCGAGTGTGAAAACTATGTTAGAATAGGAGGTGATGGGAGCTTCATGTACAAATTACTATACGTGTTGTGTGAATATGTAAATATTTATTACTTAAACAATAAATGAATGAAATTCAAGACAAGAAGAAAAGGCAAGAGGGAATTCATACCTGCAACCAGCTTTTTTATCACTGTGATAGGCGTCCAGCAGAGAAGAGAAAGAAAGAAAAAGATAGAGAAGGAGAGAGAGCGGGCAAAAGTAAGCATTGGAAAAAAAGTCAACAAAATCAAAAAAGGAGTGCTTAAAGTATCAAGCCAAGTCAGGACAAAAGACACCTCTTTTGTCCTCTCCTTCGTGGGTGTTCAAAAGTAGTCCCAGTAAGCAATAGCACACCACAGAACTCAGATTATTTAAATCAAGCACACTTGGATGAAGTAAATAAATGCAGGAGTATAAACAACATGCAGCAAATCAAAGCAAAAGACTGAAATAGCCTATTAAAACCTCATCAATCATTGTCAATGTCATGTTTGTGTTTAAGTACCATTTAAAAGAATAAGTTTAAACTTCTACAGAGGGGCTTTCTATATGGTGGGAAAAGCAATGGTTAGGCTGTATGGCATTCCCACCCTCTAATGGTACAAAATATGTATAGTACCAACTGACTTACAGAGCAAAATATTTTTATGCAGCTGTGATGCATTACAACACATCCAATTAACTGCATAGATGTAAATTAAGTTAATTTTCACCTAAGTCTGACAAGATATGTCTAATCTTCCAAACCATGGTACAGAATTTGCTGCCAGGTAAGTAAGCTAAGACTATTACCTCTGGACTATAACTTTTTCTGCTCTACTTACCATCCATCTTCTCATCTGTGTCTGCCGGAGCCTCGTCTGCAGCAGGATGATGCTCTCCATTTGGAAGTTTAGCTGAAGAATCAAATATCACAAAGACTGTTTTGCATTTTTCCTTTATCTTTTCTTCCTTGCATTGCAATAATGCTAAACATGTACAGCAGCAAATACTCTGCAAATACCTGCAGCTTCTGGAGCTTTGCCCACTTTATCCGGTTGGATCACGGCATCCTGGTTGGCCACCTTAGCTTCATTCTCCACAACAGGGTCTTTCACAGGATCTAGCCTCTCCACTTCCTTTAGTGGAAGATTGTCCTTTTTGCCTTGTTCCGCTGCCTGCTTCTCCGGCACCTCATTGGACAGGACCTTGCCTCCATCCTTAATCCTTTCCTCTTTCCTAATTTCAACCTCTACAGGCTTTAGTTTCTCCTCAACCCTCTCATCTTTTTTGTCCTCTACCTTCACTGCATGTACTAAACCATACTCCTCTTCTCTTTTGTGTTCTTCCTCTCCCTCTGGCTGTTTCTTGTCCTCCTCTAGCTCAGCAATGTTCTTTTTTTCATCTACCTTGACCTTGTCATGAGGAATGGGAGGTTCGTGGCGATGGGCCTCTCCCTCCGGCACCGCTACACCTGAGCAAAAATACAAAACATCACTTCTTCAGAACAATTCAAGCTCGGCTGAAAATTTCTAGCTTTGGTTCAGTTTTCCTTACCAGCATCAGGACGGTCCAACTGCACCTCTTCGTCTTCCTTCCTCTCAGGTAATTCCACTGGTCCTTTAATCTGAGGGGGCTCACCTTGTTCCTTCTCTGGGGGTTTGACCACATCCAAAGCCTGGAGGTTAGGTTTTTCTTCCTCGACTGGTTTCTCGTTTGCGGCCTTATCTACAGCTAGACACACAAAATATAATCCGTTACAATACTGACTACTGAATAATACCTACAGGAAACAAACAAAAATCAAACAGATTCCAAAGATCCTTAAGCCAATGTCCCTGCAGAAGAAAAGAAACTAAGTAAGCAAGTCCTTAGGTTGTAGATTTATATAATCCTCAAGTGAACATCTCATGCTGGGATGTTTTAACTCAGATACTGCTGTTGAGGTTTTTATTTGCCTTTGAAACATTTTCTCTCAGACAATACATACAGTATTACACATTATTGTGACTAAATAAAGAAACCATAAAACCAGGCACAGTTTATTTCAAGACTTTTTCTTATCTGAGATAAGTAAAATTATTGGACTGGCTCTGGCATCTGCTGTTTTCTTGTACACTATTTTGTGAGGTTTATTGTACACATTAACTGCAGGCCTTAAAATAAATTAACACCCTGGAATATCTCACATGGACTGTGTGAACTGATACAATCAGGTTTTAATATTTGTAGGAATGGTAGATCCACTAGGTGGCAGCAAATACTGATAATGGTTAGACAACCGCTATGTTGTAATAAATAGGCAAGAGAGATGAGAGAAGAGGAAGTGGTATTAATTGAAATTGAAACTGCCAAATAAGAAACAGGTGTGAAAGAAAAAATGGGAAGAAATAACACAGTAAAGTCAAACAATGATTCAGAAGCAAAATGCTGATGCGCTGAACCATTAAGGGTAAATTACGGTTTCTCTCAGCAAAACTGATAACATTCACGTTTTCTCTTACATGTCATCTGCACTTGTTTTGTCTGCACCCCTTTACCCTCTCCAAACCTCTAACAACCCATTTCCTTTACACAGCCACAGCTTCGAGGCATTTTATGGCTGCCATAGGAGATATTGTGAGGGAAACAGAGGTGTAGACAATGTGTTTGGGGGGGGAGGGGTGGTAGGAGGAATGAACAGAGGTAGAGGGGTGCTGGAAATTGCTGGAGTTTGAAGGGCATCACTCTCGCTCAATCAATGTCAAGCACTGAGTGCTGCTCTCAGATATTATCAAGAGGTTATCTCCTCACCCCGCCTGTCTATCAGTCACTCTGTCTCCATCTTTTCTTCTCACAGAGATGAAAGGAACCCTTTCTTTGGCTGTGGCTTTGTGCTTTTGTTTTAGTCTCTCTGGCACTTTGCTACATGGCTCTCACTCTGTTTTCATTGCTCTTTTAAGATGCTGCAGTCTATGACTTTAAAAATAAAACAAGAAATAAACAGTGCCACTTGCATGAAATAATTGCATGGAGCACTGCTTTCCAATCCTAGATGCAATAAACAACCCTGGCTCTGGCCCAATGAGGAAAATGTTTCCATGGTTTATTAGAAAACCACTTTCATCTACAGTCCATCATGTATTTAAGTGATTAATAAATGTCATGATCTTTACCATGCGGTTCAGGGAGATCTAGTGGCAGCAGGTTATTCTTGTTAGGTGCTGGAGGAGGAGGAAGTTGGGCTCTGGTGCCAGAGCTACTTGCTGAAATTGAGAGGGTGGTAAAGGTGCTGATCAGCAGAATGCCCAGACCCACCCAAAGTACCAGCTACAGGAAAGAAAGACGAGAAGAACAATAGGTCAGAAAACAGTGAATAAACATATTTTTACTAATTGAGAACTTGTCACTATGTAACCTGTGCAATGATGCCATTCTTCTGGATTTTCCTGTAGATGAGAGCAGGGCATATGAAGCAGATAAGGCTACCCATGGTGGCTCCGGTCAGACCCAGAATTGTTTCCACTAAAGGGAGAAAAGAGGACAAACATTCTGTCGTACTGAGATAATGAAGCAGAAACCAGCTGTAACAACACAAAGCAATTTCCATCTAATATTAATAAAACTGATAATGCTTAACTTTTGAATGCCAAAGTACTTTGAGACCAAAACTAATTACCAGAAATTAATGCATAAATATCTAAGATATTAAGCTAAATGTAATGTATAAATAGGTGAAATTGTTAAATCAAGGTAATCGAATAGAATAGTCTAAAAAAATCCAGCTTGTGTTGTTTTAGGTGGTGGTATTGTATAAACTTGATTATGCCTGTTTATTTTTTTAATCAGCTGGGAAATATTTGTTAATATTTGTGACTTAGGTGAAGGTCAGACCACATGTATTGTCCTAAAACAAGTTCCACATTAAATATTTTACTCAACTAAAATTACTAAGCAGATGATTAACATTTTACCTAAAGTACAAAACCGAAAATTCAACATAGTGTATTTTACACAATAATGATTAGTTTGAGGTCATCTTATAAAGATGTGAGGCAAAACATAGCACATGCTAATGGGGCAGAGGATTTAATGACCCACAGCGAACACTGTTCTATCACTCTTCTAAAAATTACTCAAAGCAATTCTCAAAATGTATTTCTGCCTCCATTCATTCTTGCCAGTGCCATTCATAATCGCCAGCCACATGTATGCCACCCATGCATGGGACCTCGCTTATGGCAGCGGAAAGTCCTGGCCCCACCCCACTCTCTGTGGACCAGGCCGGCTGGGCATCAGGCCCGGAAACCCATCTTTCATCCAGAGGACGGACACCATATTGTCTTGGTCAGATTTAGTGTCCATTCTCCCCAGGGTCCTTACCTCCTTTCTCCTGAGTCTATTAGTCTGATTAAATACACAAAGAGCCAGACAAACCTGCTCTGCATGTGTGTCTTTGTGTGTCTGTGTCCGCCCAATATAGAGTTTAACAAACAGCCACTATATAAAAGATGAATTAAAGATAAACTTGCTAACCTTTACATCGACACCATTTTGGAACAGTTTGTGAGAGGGATGGAAAGACTGAAAAGAACCTGACCCAGAGCCAGTTTTGGCATATACAAGGTTTGTGTGTGTGTGTGTGTGTGTGTGTGTGTGTGTGTGTGTGTGTGTGTGTGTGTGTGTGTGCGCGTAAGAGAGAGTCAGCCTGGGAGAATAATAGCCCTATCTTCCTGTCCACCATCTAAAAGGAGATAAAAGTTAGGGCCCTGATTTAAGGACTGTGTTAGAGTGTGACAGTCACTGACTCGTAAAGTCACATTCACACATGTCGTAAAGCTCCCTAGATACTCCGCCCACATAAAGGAACACATGCACCTTAAAGACCAAGCTACACACATGCAACTTCAATCTATGCCCAATTCATGCCCCCCCACACACACACGCCTACAAACACACACAATGTACCATTGGGGATGAGAATGCCTCCCAGCATGGTGCCAAACACAATGCAGAGGGTTATCATCTTGAAGCGCAGAGGAGGCATGTATCCTCCAGCAGCAAATGTCCCATCCTTCTGCTGTAAGACAGAAACAGAAATGAAAAAGAGAGATAACAGAAAGACGAAAGAAACAAAAAAAAGGTAAAAAAAAAATCCATCTGATTTTCTTTAGAGTTAATTTTTGTTTCTTGGCAATACACAAAGATGATGTTGAATTGTTTGGTATTATTACTACACCAGTTTTAGTGCATAATTTTACCACTAATATCAACATCTGCCTCTTTTCCCCCCCAACTGCATTACAGACATAGTAAAACTGTTAGTTGAATACGTTAAAGTATAAAAGAAAGCCAGAGCATTTCCAGTCTATATTCAAGTATAACAGTTTCTATTTAAACTGACCTGCTGTTCAAAAAGCATGGTGTTGATGGCCTGGCGGCAAGGCAGGATCATCATGGGGAATCCGACTGCCACAGACATCATAAAGCCCACGCGGATCATTTCCGTCACTAGGTTGGATGGGAAGTTCATCAGCACATTGCCTGCAATGTTTTCTGTAAAGCTGACATAACCAAAGAACCCCACCTAAGACATAGATGGATGCAAACATACACAGGGTTAGAAATAAATAAAAAAAAAAAAAAACATTTATTATTACATTTAATTTAACTGGGGTGAAGTTCAATCATTTTCTAACTATGCACATGTATAAAATATTTGTTGTGCTGTCCGACGGAACATCATCTTTGAAGACCAACTCAAAAGAAAACTTTTTTAAATTTTAGTAGCTTCTAATTTGACAATAATGTAAATCACAAACAAAGTTCAGGTCAAGCAGGCAGCTTGACTGCTGTGACAAAGGCAAACGTGACTTATGTGAATGGCAAAAGCACTTCCACTCACAGTGATGTAGAAGATGGTGACCACGTTGAGGGCCGAGGTGAAGATAGTGCTCATGCGCTTGACGGATGGCTCCTCCAGGCTATCATAGGTCGGCAGCACCTGCCTGCAAAAGAAAAGAAGCCCAAAAAACATACTCTGCATGCTGCAGTGACTCAAAGCCATGCTCGTGCATCTGTTGTACATTCATGTGCTGTCTGAATTGTTTGGTCATACAACATGTTCTACAAAAAGTAGATGTCACATTAATCAGCAGAGCAGTTTTTTTTTTCATACCATTTTTTATCATACCATGAGACAGCTGATGGTATGACAGTCTACTTAGTTAAAAACTGGTACTGGAAACTGCTCTGTATTTTTTTTTAAGTAAGCAGCCATATGGAAGCCAATTTGTGTCACCTAATTATCAAATGATGCATGTTCCTCCTCATGTCCTTGTCGGCATACAGCAGACAAATGATTTCTTTTTTCTTTTTCGCCCACTAAAGTTTTAACACTGTAAGGCGATCATAAGGAACATATTAAAATAAGATTGTCTACCAAGCAGTATTTAGACTTCTTATTGGAGTGATTCTAAAATCATTCACTATACAATGAAAAACATCAAAAATATAAGTTCTCTAAGTTTAGCTCACATGCACATGAATGCAACAAGTTTCCAACGTGCAACTGTTTTATACATATTATGTAACTTGCAGTCAATGTTTTAATCTGCAGCATAAAATGTCGTTTTCAAAATGACAGTAAATGGAAGTAATTTTATAGCAGTGGTGTGACGCATGAAGTCTGTGTACCCAATGTGTTTCTGTATGGGTGGGTGTGTGTGTGTGTGTGTGTGTGTGTGTGTGTGTGTGTGTGTGTGTGTGGGGGGGGGGGTGATAAGAGTCAAGGCTGGCTGAAGCTCAACATCAACCTGAGACATTCTTTTTGTCCTGTGCTCCAAGAAAGTCTGGTGGGGACTATCGGCATATTACCACTCAATTTATAGGTTTTATACACATGCACACACACACGAACACACACACACACACACACACACACGCACACATACATACACGCATATCTACATACACACACACCTCACAAAAAGTTAGGGATATTTGATATATATCATGGGAAAAAAGTAAGTAATAAGTTCATGCTAAAATGACTTATCATAAAATTAGGGCATTTAAGTAGAAGCATGCAATGGTAAATTCTTCATCTCAAACAATGTGTTCAAATAAAAGCTAAAAACAGTGGTGGGTATACCACAGCAAAAAATGTCAATTGCTAGGTGTCGTCTTGGTCTCATGTCAAAATGTGAACAGCATGATGAAGAGGACTCTTAATACAAATTGTGATTGAACCAGAACATTTAGGGATCAATTCAAATGATTCATGGATTATGTCTGATTCATGATTTACATCTGATTCATGATTTACTTGGAGTTTTTTGCAGTTAATCACTTTGTTAGAGAACAGCATGTTATGCTATAAGTACTGAAACATTGAAAAGTTAGACATGTGCAGTCATTATGAAATTTCACCACAAAGTCAAATATCACTAACTTTATAAAAAAAACTATTTTTCTGCCTCTTGCTCTCTCCTAGTCTGTCTATCTTTCACGCACAGATTTTATGAGCAAGGATTGTCCCATGATGCTATTCCTTGATGTTTTTTTAATCCACAAACCAGTAAATCTCATAGCAAAGGTTAAATAAAATGGCATATTGTAAATTGAGTGCGACCTAAAGCACCTAATGGTGCTTTAGGTTGCACTCAGTAGTCTTGATTCAGAGGGTAATGTATCTTTATTTGCTTTAACGCTGCCTTTGAACGAACAAAATATAACAGAGAAGTCTTTTAAAGCCAATGTGGGGGAAGTGTGTGTGTGTGTGTGTTGTAGATAATATCATTAACTTGGAGTTGAACGCATGCTGACAGTAGCATCACAGAGGGACATTTTTGCTGCACATGGTTTTCTTATGTCCTTCTATTATGAGCTAACTGCTCCTCGCTATTCAAATGTGCAGCCAAAAAACAACAGGGCCAGCTCCCATCCCGTCATAATGGTGATGTTAAGTAATGTTTTAACTGAAAGTAAACACATTTCATGATTGTAATAAAAATCCAATGTGCTGAGAGCTGTTTAATCAGCCTGTGAATACATCAGTGTGTCTGTACGATGGCGGAAGTCCAATGTGTTGATTAGTGGTTTGGCTTAAGCTGACTGCCGCCTAACGGAGCGCCTGCCTCGCTCGGCCTGACCACAGGCCAAGAAATCATCCTGCCAAATATCACTCAGCGCCGCCAGTGGAAACCGACGCACAAAATACACATATATAAACATACACAACCAAAGACTTTTAACATGCGCACACCTCACTTGCTAATGAACACGCCCACCATACCATAATATTATGTTGGCTTTGTGTGATCACATTAATTAAAGTCTTGTTTCAGTCTCAAGGTTAGAGTCACCCACTCCTGCCACTTATGTCACTCTCTCACACAAACAAACCTACACATCACCACCCAAACATTTGGCCCTCAGTGACCTCACCCTCAGCAGTCCCTACATGCTTTCCCAGCACTGCATTCAGATCTATGACTTCTTTCAGAAGATACCATTAAACTTTGAAATGTTACCCATCAGCCCCCTCAGCTCAGAGCAAATCAGAGCAAGCACTAGAGTGTAGCGGATAGGAAAGAAGAATTAGTGACAGAGCATGCAGATGGGTGACAAAAAAAAAAAAGGAAGTTAGAGTAGCAACGTGACATAGTAATGTGATGTCTCCTGTCACTGGTAAAAGTTACAGGACTTGCAAAGATTGGTGATGAAACACTTATCCTACCTTAAAATTAAATGAATGAACAGCTAAACTGAAAATTTTCATTTTAAAATGTAAAAGCTATTTCAACAGCACACATAACTTTACCCAAAAGTTTTAACTTTTTTTGTTAGCTAACCTTATAATATCTTACCTAAATGAAATACATTTCTGACTATTGTTCTTGCAGCAATTTCAAACTGTAATTTTTGTGACATTAAAAAGTGATGACAGTGTCACTGTTTTCCAGAAAGTGTTTGCTTTCTATAGCTGTTCTATAGCTTCTAGAAGTTGTATTCTTATCACATAAAAATAAAAAAAAAGCATAAGAATTGTGGGGACAAAAAGCTAAAGGTCAGGTTAATTGTTGGTGAAGGGCAGATTTAAAAGGTGCAGCAGAAACGGATGAGAAGACTATGAAAAGTGCATCAGCAAAAGAAGCAGCCTCACTTTAATACAAGTAATCCTTCATCAAGTACATCATATCCACCACAAATCAGTGAGTCTCTTATCATGGCATCTAATCTCAAAGCTCCTAATGTAGCTTTAAGGAGTGGTGTAAGTATACATGAACTAATTGTGACATTTGCTCTCTGAACATACAGCAATTGATTGTGTCACTTAGTGAAAAATCTTAAAATTCAGGAATTACCCAGCACATAATGTTGGGACCAGTGTCATATTTTCCATAGTCTTTATCAATATGATTTTCATTTATAAATTTTTTTTGGTAATGTTTGAGATTAATTTTTATTACATGGTCCTGTGCGGGTGGCAGGGTGGGAGGAGTACTTACGACTGGCAGGCGAAGGCCATCCCACAGATTGGGAAACAGCGAAACACACCCTCCCAGCGCATCACATAGACCTGCCCTAGCCACCAGCCGCTGAGCAGCCCGTGTTTGAACGAGGACAGCACCATCTGAGGGGAAGGAGGGGGGTGGCGAGTTATAGCATGAACCAAATGGGACACGTGGGGGAGAGCCCAAGGAAGAGAATGGGGGCTGCAACCATGCTAACAGCTTACAGACAGATATTGAGATTATGAATGGGGAGAGAAAATCAGAGAAAATAAAGAGAATGAAAGAGGAAACCCCATATTGAATAAAAAACCTGAACCAAAAAGCTGAAAAATTAAGGTGATACCTGATGGATACAAGTAACATCATACATTTGAAAACTATAAAACATGAATCTAAATGAAAACTACCCTACAGGTTTTTAATCAGCATGGATTTCCTACTTCTTCCTCTTTTGATTACCTTGAAAATTCCCAAAAGGCAGAACAACCATCTAGTCTTTCACACCCAGACCCAGGTTGTCCATCCTGGGTATGAGGTGGAGGTGGGAGAGCAGCAAAGATAAAAATGTATGCTTTGTTAAACTCCTCTGCCTTTTTTACTACTACTACTACCACACCCACACACCCACACCCACACCCACACCCACACCCACACCCACACCCACACCCACACACACACACACACACACACACACACACACACACACACACACACACACACACACACACACACACACACACACACACACACACACACACACACACCTGAGGTGGATCAAACCATGCCCAAATAACAGGTGAAAAATGGGGAGAAGTGGGCGGAATGTTTAGGTAGGTGGGAGGGGGGTTTTAAGGAGCATCAAGTTACAGGCCTCCTTCAATTTTCACCCCCCCACTGCCTTTGCGATGGTGTTATTTTGGGGGTGGTTTCTGTGGTTTACTTACGGGTGACAGCAGAAGGTTGTGGCAATAATTGGCAGGCACTGAATGACGCCCTTGAAGCGCCACAGGTGAACATGCTCCACCCAGGAGCCCGATAATATGCCATAGCGCAGAGATGACAACACTATCTAAAGGACCATCCAAAGAGAGAGCAGTGGGACAGAGGGAGGCAGACAAATGGTTCAGAAGAAGAGAGGAGGTGGTAAAGGAAAGTGAGAGGGAGTAGAAGAAAAATAAGTAGTGTAATGAGGAGAAAGGAAGAAGGGGATAATAAAAGGAAGGATGAAAAGTGGGAGGGAAGGAGATACGTCACCGTTAAAGGGTTAGGGGTCTGGACTGGGCCAGGCCTGGATCTAAAACCAAGCACACACCACACTGATGCTCCAGTTTAATGCCATGCTAAAGAACTAAAAATCACATGACACAACAATGTAAACAGTAAATACACTGAATTACATGAGGTAGAAAACTTCTGCTGGACTGTCTGACTTAAGTATGCTGCACACCTGAATGTACTACAACTGAAAATCCATAAACTGTGAGGAAGTTGTGGTTTTGAAGTTAGATGCACACAAAAGTGCCCTAAACATCCACTGTAAAGTGTTGCAGCAGTAACTACTTTATTGGCTTTCAAACACTGCGTCTTCTTCAGGTGTACTGACAGCAAGGTTTATAATGCATGTTTATTAATTCCAAATGTCCTCTATGCTGTGCTGATGCGTGTCTAAAAGGATAACATCCAAACATGTGCATTTCTCTGCTGAGTCTGCACACTGTAAATAATTATTAATAAATGATTTAAAAAAGTATTTCATAGATGCAGCCTCAGTATAGATTAAGACTTTCGTCTAGCAACCAAATTATAAGGGTTGCTTACATGTAGACAAGATAATTTTTTGTAACCAGAGTAAAAAAACAAAAAAACAAACAAAAAACAACATAAACGTACAAAACAATTTTATAATTAAACAATTACCCTAGTATCATCAATTATTTAAAGTACAGCCATTGGGCTTTATATAACTTCAAATCTTCCTTTATGTGTGTAATCCTAGATGGATCTATGTCACATCATTAATTTTTTTTTTTTATGTCAGAAATACTACTACTTATATAAAATTAGAGAATATAGACAGATAATTCCCTAAAGTTGCAAAGGTTTGTGATTTAGTGGAATTGGCCCCCTGAGCTCCATTTACTTAAAATGCCTCTGGTGGCCATTTTCCAAGTATTATCTTCTTCCCTGGGGAGAGCCTTTGTTTCAGCCTACAAAAAGCAGTGCAGCAATTGTTTTCTGCCGATTTGATTTAGCGGGAATTTGCTCTTTAAAAATAGAGGAACAGGTCAATATTGTACCAGTAAAAAAGGCACCCAGTACTTCAATACAATGGAGCAAATAAGGAATCGACACTTTTCCACAATGTAATTTAAAAGTTAAACAAGTTAAGCCAAAAGACAAAGTGATGAATAATTTCTATTTATATAAAAATGAAACATCAGTAAAGAACACATTGGCTTCTAAATCAACTGTACTACATTTGGAAAACGCATAAATGACTGTAAAAAATATATACCACACAATATAAAAGTAAAGTTAAATATTTTAAAGTGCATATTACAGTTCATCTATCTCAGAAAAGCTGATTTCTAAGCAATCACATAAACAAGCTGTTAGATTATCACTGCACTTTATGAAACATTTTATATGATCCAATGTGCTGTCCAATAAGGCTAATTTAATAAAAATGCTCCTATTGCAGTCTGTTCACATTCATTGTGTTGTGTAGATGTCTGTAACCTCACCGTGAACATGAAGAGAGTGTAGAACATGAGAGCCATGGCTGAGAAGGACTGAATGGAGGACATCATGTTCCTCTGTAGACTCAACGGTAGGACGATAAACGAAGACACAGCGATCAGCAGCAGCACGCGAAAACTGCCAGTCACCTTTAGAGAAGTGTGATATGATTATACGAGATTATTTCCTAATAACACATAAATGCAATATTTATTTTATTTCAAGGTTTACTACAATTATTATTAGTAAGCGCTGCTTATTAAAGTAAAGTATTAAATCAAGAAAGCATTGGAGACAAACCTTAAAATATGTTCAGTAACTCAGGGTAACTATTTCAAAACTATCTCAAACCTGTAAACCCAACATCTGAGCAAAGAAATTTGAGCCTAAATCAGCGATGACAACGTAGAAGGCAATACACGTCCCCAACATCAAACCGATCATACTGCAAAGACAAAGAGAGAAGACGAAGGTCACTGTGGAGGATTTTTGAGAAAATTAATTCTAATTTATTTTACCTTTATCCTATCCTGTAATCCTAAAACTAAGCCTCTTCAAACCTCAAAATATTCTAATGATTACAATAATTATTTGCAGAAAATCAAGTCAATATTCACTTCAAACACAATATATTATGTGCTTTCAATAAATGATACAAAACTTGCCTCAGTTCCACCAGTGCTTTTCCTGGTTTGCCGTAAGCATGGAAGGCTGAAAAAGGACAATGTGAACAACATGTGAACAAACAGATGATAGGTTTCTAAAATAGTTCCTATTTTGATAAAAACCTAAGCTCAAACCACAATGACTTTGCTTACCCATTTCTAGTAAAGTGTTTTTTACGGTGTATGACAGTAGAGTAGTTTCAACTTCAAGTCTACAGAATTCAGTTCACATTCTGGGTAGTGACGTAGTTTGTTATCAGAGTTCACATTTCTGTAGCTGACGCCATTTTATGTTTTTTCAGATATAATGGCGTTTATTGCTATAGTTAGCAACCAACTTCTTCCTCTATTAAAAATAGGAGCAAATGCTGCTGCCATAACCTTAACATCCTGTGCAAAGAGGGTTTTTTGTTACTGAATGGTGCAGAAAAAACTGAATGCAGCAAAAGTAGCAAATAGAAACTCTCATATGAGCTGCATTAAGACTGCAGTCATGTCAGTATATAAATCAGCCAATGTAAAATTATTTTAAAAATATGTAATAGATAGACATCATAGATTAAACTCACCCAATCCAGCATAGGTCCTTCGTTTGGTGTTGCTGGCTGTGTGGACTAGGAACATGCAAGACTTGTGGGTCATCCATGAACAAAAGAACAGCAGTATTGTTCCCAGCACTATGCCACACTGTGAGAAGAAAGTATACAAACATCATACATACTTTCTTAGAATTGTCCTTAAAAGCTAGTCTTACTGAATTACAAACAAGTGACAAAAGTAAGAACTACAAATCTATTTATTTATTAAAATTAAAATGTATATTTTTTAATTTAAACTACAATTATTTATTATAATTTTGATTTAAGTTAATATTCAAAATAATAAATGCCCAAGAAAAAAATTACAGTACACCAAATAATATTTTGTTGCTCAACATTTTGAGGCAATCATCACAAACAAGCAATTTCTTGAGCTCTCAACGACCCCCTTGGACCTGTCTTCACTCTTCTTGAATAAACTCCTCCAGCTATCGCAGGTTTGACGAGGATGTTCACTACAATCATAGGAACCATAAAACTCTTAATATTCGCAGCTGTAGTCATAGAAACATCTAAATACTTAGATATGGCATTAAGTCTTTACCTTAGACGTGGTTGTCTAAAATTTTCTTTCTCATCTGCTTAGACAATTCCCTCCTTCACTATCTCTGGTTCATTTTCAGTGTGGTGCATTACTTAAAAATTTCAGATGAATCAAAAATCAAATACCAAGTCATATTTTTTCTTTTTATTAGAATCTTTTTTTTAATAACTTGTGTCACTTTCAAGGTATGCCTAAGAAACTTGTGGCTTCTCCTATTTATTGGAAGCGTGCCAACAATTTCATCCATATCTTTATTAGGTAACTCTTAAGGTTAAGTTATGGAAACATCAGCATAAAGGTAACCCTGCTAAATGGCCTCTAAACTAATCGCACCAATAATCGAAACAGCAAAATGTAAACATTGAATACAGTGCATCCAGAACGTTTTAACAGCACTTAACTTTTTCCACATTTTGTTATGTAACAGCCTAACTCAAAAATGGATTAATCACTTTTCTCAACATTCTAAGCACAATACCCCATAATGATAATGTGAAAGAAGTTTGTTTGAAGTCTACAAGCTTGGCAGTTATTTTTGGGCAGTTTCTCCCATTCTTCATTGCAGTACCTCTCAATCTCCATCAGGTTGGATGAGAGCATTGGTGCACAGCCATTTTCAAATCTCTCCAGAGATGTTTAATCTGGTTCAAGTCTCAGCTCTGCCTGGGCCCCTCAAGGACATTCACAGATTTTTCTTGTAGCCCCTCCTTTGTTATCTTGGCTGTGTGCTTAGGGTCACTGTCCTGTTGAAAGATGAACCATCGCACCAGTCTGAGGTCCACAGCACTCCAGAGTCCTGGTGATTCCAAACTGCTTCCATTTATGGATGATGAAGGCCATTTAGCTCATTGGGACCTTCAATGCTTATATTTCTGTACTCTTCATCTCAAGGATGATCAGTTGAAACACAATGCAGCAGAGCTGCTTAATTGTGGTGTCATGGTGAATACTTATGTACATGTGATTCTTTTTCCTTTTTAATAAATTTGCAAAGGTTTCAAACAAACTTCTTTCATGTTTTTAGGATGGTGTATTGTTTGTAAAATTTTTAGGAAAATTATTAATATAATACATTTTGGAATAAGGCTGTAACATAACAAAATGTGATAAAAGTTAAGTGCTGTGAATACTTTTTGGATGCACTGTACACTCCCTAAAGGCAATTAAGGCAAAACATGAGTGTTTCTGAAAAACGAACAAAACTCCTATCCCGGTACAATGTCTCAACGGCATTAAAAAATTACCTAACTTTTATCCACCAATAGGCACTGGCAAAATGCCACACAGTAAATTGATTCCTGAGAATAATCCATGACAATACTCTGTGAGACTGTACTAACCCCTCTGATCTTTTATTTTGCCGTTTTCCAAAGAGAGGTTTGAGGGTAATTCCTTGACCTAATTTACTAAAGGATACTTTGGGAGAGCTTTGACAAGCACAAAGGGCTTAAAATATTTTTGGTATTTGTGCCCAAACCTGTCAGACAATGTATTGCATAAAAACTCTTGATGCCGTCTGACAACAGATGGTGATGTTGTTTGTGTTCAACCAAGCGTTAATTCCACCACCAAACTATGAAGTATTACAGTCATTCATTAAGAAAAATTTCCCTTCACACTAATGACAACAGAAAACTCACAGTGGCCACAACAAAAAACATGCTCATCAATAACAAAGCTGAAGGTTACAGTGTTCCGTTTAGTGTTGAATCTTTGAGGTCTGCATTTGTGATACCTTTAACAGCAGGTGTATACTGAAAGATGATTTTAACATGTTCCAGCGGTTCAAAGCTAATGAGGTAAAACTAAATGACTGAAACACCTCTTTAGCATCACTAGAAAAACACAGCATGACTACATTTAATAGACTACTTTATGATGTAGAGGAGACTGGGAAGTCAGGACAAAGTTTTCAATTACATAGTAAAATTTTGCCAACTATCAAACGGTGTTTATAGCCACTAATACGCAATATTAATTGAATACAATTGTTTTACAAAAAATTAATTTGTATACATTCCTTTTCACCGAAACAATCAACATACATTCTCTACTTCGGTTAGAAGCCCCGATAAAGCAGTTTTTCTGGTGTTCCCAGTCGGAAAGCATTTGATCGCAGCACCTATACCCTTGCAGGTGACCCACCTGTTTGAAGCAGAAAGGCATGGTGAGCACACTGACTCCGACGATACTGTTCACCACGTTCATGATGAGACCCGAGTTGGACGCCGTCATTTTGAACCGCGTATCTGCTGGTCCACCTCCGGTAAGAAAATGTCAAACAGCGCAGAAAGAGCTGCGGGACATGAAAGTGTAACTGTTTAATCTCTGGTCCAAAACAGGGGCTCTGACTAAATTCCGGGTGCGTTTTCTGACTCCCCCACCGATAAATGACGTGGCGCTCTGAGGATGGACATAGAGACAACGAAGTTAAACAGCTGTCACGGTTTAACCTCTTTTATGTTTGGTGAAATAGCCACTAACATACCATTAAACTATTAGTATGAATACAAACATGTCGTAAAGGTTAACTTGTTTAGCTAGCAAGCTAACTAACGTTAACTCAATTAACTCACCTCTTTCCGCGACTTCTGCGCAGAGAGCCGTCCAGCTTAAATTATCATCAGTAATTTCCTGATATTAATGGTCATATATTGCGAAAGAGTCGCTTGTCCGTGTAAATATAACCCGCAGCTCAAAGGAAACTGTACAAAACCTATAAGGAATGCAACCTGACAGATTTTCTGAACGTGTATCCAGGAAGTAAGGTTTACAGTAGAGGAGGCGAGTGAAGACGACACCATCTGCTAGTTTCAAAAGTGCCAAAATACTCTGTCGCCCACTAGCGGCCCAAAAGAAGAACTGTTTAGTGCCGGGGAGTGACACTATATTTCGATGTGTAGCCCACATACATTACACTCAATAATAAACTTCGGTTATTTTATTAATTTCACATTTTGTAGTTAGTCCCCCTTGTAAACCTATTTTTAATAATTTAAAAAGTTTATAAATAAAAAAAATTAAATCATTAACAATAAAACACACCCAACAAATCCAAAAGTACCCACTAAGTAGCACACACCAGGATGTACCCCAGACCCCCCCAGTGTTTATAGCCAAATACAAATTGAATCAATAATTTAAAAATAATTTAAAATAAGCTTTTTAAGAAAACTGCAGAATAACTCCTGGCACTACAGTTTCTCCAGATTTAAGAACATTTGTCTACTCCGCATGAAAATTACAAATTCATAAACAGAACCTATTCACATTGGCAACATTATTTATGTCCTATTTATACCCCTTTTTACTCTTTAATTGTTCTACTGACCTTTCCCTGGACATTACAGCAAGTACTACAATGAAGTGCTATAGTAAAAATTGTGTGAAATCATGTACATAACAAACCTGATTTAAACTGGTAAACTCTTTTTTTTCCTGAATGCTTATTAGAAAAAGAGAAGAGATGCATTGAGCTACGGTGGCCCACTTTACACCATTTCTCTTTACATTAACAATTTAGCTTGAGGTGCCTCTTTTCTGTTTCCTTGGACGTTTGTTGTCACAAACGCCTGCCAAACACAACAGTCATGTAAATTAACTTATTAACCAACATTTAAACAAATACAACATTGAGGTACTGCTTTACTTAACTTCATTAAACCCAGAAGTACATAAAGTAACTATGTATGTAGTTTATAGCTGTGGCTAAGTTTCAGATTTGGATTCTACATTAGAAACATACAGTATATGATAAGCTTATAACATGATTTTTTAGATTTAACAAGTGATTCCCAGTTTCTTAAGGAACATGGTGCACATTGATGCATTGATACTTATTGCTTATTATTCCAATAAATGTATAAGTAAAAATATGTGTCACAGTGGCCTTTTTTTGTTTTTGCAGAATTAATACTTTTAATCACAACTGATAGTTTGAGTATTTAGTTTTTTTGACTAATGAAAAAGAAAATGTTAATGATTTAATTTAAATGGAGCATTTGACATTGCTTTATTACTGTTTTAACTTAACAAAAGGACCTGCGCATGTCTTCTTCTGACAAGCTTTGTCATGATAACAATATCAACAGACATGAAAGAATCCTGTTTTTCCAGATGCCTCAGAAAGTCCCTTCAGGAAGGGGAAATAGGCAACGGAGGGATGTGGGGGCTAAAGGTGTGAGGGGGAAACAAAAGAAGACTAAAACAGCACAGGCCAGTCGTAGATGACATCAGAAAAAATAGTCAGCAATAGCACCCGAAATGCTGCTGGCAGTGGTCCTGTTTATTTCCGTCAGTTAAGGTCCCTGCCTGGTGCCCTCTCTGATAAATGACTATTGTGTTGGTTGATCAGGAAAGAGAAGAAGGAGCAAGTGCTGGAAGTGGGGGGTTGACCTGGAGGCTGTCCCCCAGCTGGGTGTGCTTTCCCCCAGGGATGAAGGATTTTCAGAAGCAGAGATTGTGATGGAGCTTTTGGTGGGGGGTGTTGTTTGTGAATTGTATAGGATTTCTCTCTTATACCTTCATTAGGTTTTTATGGTAAGTTTTTACGGCTTAATATTTACCACATTTCCATCTCTGCTCTGTTTATATGACATGAATAGAATTTATTGTCACTGTGTGTGAGTGCACGTGCATGTGCATATGAGTGTGATCAGAGAGGTTGAGACAGAAAAACCCTGGCCATTGTGCACCAGTGACCCCTCAAAATCAATGTGACAGACTGGTTGATTGGCTGGAGGGTCCTGTCTCTCTGCACCTAATCCCTCAAGGTAGACCCTCAGTGCTCATAAGTGTGTGTGTATGTGTGTGTGTGTGTGTGGTTAGACATATCTGAGCTTGTATGTGTGTCTTTCTGCACCTAATCCCTCAAGATAGACCAAAGGCCATGGGATGGGGTATTAGTGCAGTTACAGGGGGTCAGGCATGTGTGTGTTTGTAACACAGGGTAAGAGAGATCTTGAGTGTGTGTACTACTCCACAGTAGTCCAATTAGGCTGCAGAGTACCTATGTATTTCTATGGGACTTGATCATGTGTAGAGGTAGGAGTGAGTTTCGGGTGGAGGGAGGGGGCAAATTTTAGGGCAGATTTGGACGGATAACCCAGTTGGGGCGAAATTAGACGCAGGCATCTGAATTTGACCTCGGGCCCTTGGTGCAACCCAGGGTCACTCAAGGGTCACGGGGCACAAAGCAAAGCACTGACCCTGCACAGGTCAAGCATGCGGGCATCTGAAAGGACGTCTTTGTGGGGCCTGGCATGCTCACTATTTCCCATGAGCACCAGGGGACTGTGTCTGCACAGGAAACTGGGCTGGAGAGCAGGCCAGACTAGGTGTGTGTGCGATTTTTGTTTTTATTTTTGCTTGTTTGCCTTATGATTTTCACTGGCTGGTCATCATTTACTCAAATTTTCTTAAATGCTGCATCACAAAATATGTTGGGTTTTTTTTTGCATTCAGGGAGACTAAAACTCTGCAACAGCAATTTATGTTTCAATTTCAGTTGAAGGATTATATATTAAATAAAAATACACCAACACCTTCGGCGTATTCTTTTTGACATCCCATCCTCCGTTTCTTAGCACCTGCAAAGTTGAGAGACACATTTTTTTTTTTTAAACTTCTGTTTATGTCTGTGTGTGTGAGAGTGTCAATGAGAGTGATATGGCTTGGAGTTTTAGGTATGCCTTTGGTTGTTGCTTATGTACATCTGTTAGCGCCTCCTTAATGAGTGCATGCACGCTGCCTCCAGTCCTGTGTGTGGCCCTCAGAGAGGGAGAGAGAAGCCCTCTGCTCCAGTAATCACATTTAATTACGCACCAGCATTAGACGGCCTATGAATAGGGTTTTTAGGCAGGCCTCTCACACAGAAATTGGCTGCATCCAGCTGAACATTGCCCACCTTTGTCCTGCCCAGCCCACTATATTCTATTAACACTTTGTCATTTGACCATCAGCAAAGCACTACCGTCTAGCACTAACAACTGGAGGACTAATGCTACACATTAAAAACGGGGAAGGTAAAGGGAACAATAGGCATTTTCTTGGCTGAACGGCTTGCATCTGCCCCATTAATGAAGCAAATGGACCACACATTAGACTCCATCAACAATTACATAGCACCTAGAATTGCAGATAAAGGATGTACTGTATAGTTTCAAGAAAATCCTCCATGTCCAAAAATCTGTAGGCACTTCTTTTGGGGAGACCAATTGGAATTTACTTTGTTAATCTTCAGCTGGGGGAGTGGGGTTCTCTCTCTCTTACTATGAAATCAATTTGGAAGCAGAGAAATTTTAAGATGACGTGGGATTTTGCACTGCAGAGCATAAGATGCCATGTGTCATCTGCACAGCTCAGCTCTGTATGCACGCACATGCATGACAGTATGCATTATGTGTCATTATCAACATTAATCAATGTGGGAACGTATTCAGTTTTACTCACACATCGAGGTGTTTAAACATTACAGCCCAGACAGTTTGCGGCACAAAATAAACACGCTACTTTAGCAAGAGATCATTTTAATGCTTACATTTTTAGAACATTTAAAATTTGATTTCCCTTTTTGACTTTGCAGTACAGTGTATCAGCGAGAATGTCAGGTATTTTCTAAGTAAGTGACGTAACACCAGTTGAACTTGGCAAGTAGCTGCATTGTGACTTTTCTTACTGTGTTGTCTGTAAATGAGAAATCTAAGCTAATCAAAAATATTCTTTTGCCTGATTTATTTACACTCTTACACTGTATTGCTAAGTTCAGAGTAATGCATAAGAACATTCCAAAAGGCATTTTTACATGTGTCTCTTAACAGTATCTTCTTAACTTTGTACTCTTTAGTTGGAGTAACACTAATAACACTAATAACCCTCTCAGCACTTTAATTGACTGTTTGTGTTTATTTGCTCTTTTGATAGCAAACAAGACACATTTTCTACATTAGCTTTGATGTTTAGGAGGTAAAAATGTATAATTTTCTGTACTTATTCTCACTTAAACACACCCACACACCCTGTTTGAGATAGTGTCCAATTATTATAAAACCAGTGTGTTTTTAAAAGGCCAGAGTCATAGAGAGAAGAGGTGACAAAGCAGCACTGATGGTCCAATATGGCCCCCATCCTGCTCATGGCACACACACACACACACACACACAAATATATATATATATATATATATATATATATACATACAAATATATATATATATATATACAAATATATATATATATATATATATATATATTTGTGTGTGTGTGTGTGTGTGCCATGAGCAGGATGGGGGCCATATATATACACTCAGATGTCACAGTAATGGTAAATGTACTCACATGTATCATAACACATACTGAAGAGCACATGTGAGATGTGTTGTTTGCATGAGAATATGCTCAGTCACATAAGCGTATTGTATATACATGTCCACCACACACACGGCACAATACATACTAAAGTACAGTATGTAGGAATGCGCACATGTGCATGAACACACACAGGGCCAGTGTGTTGTGAATGGTGTATTTGACTGGAACAGAATGACTGTGGGGATTCATGCTGGCTTTCCTCTATTAAAGTCTGTAATAAGGCTCACTGTGTATGTGAGTGCTGACGTCCCTGCCCACCTCAATGATCTACAGCCTGTGTGTGTGTGTGTTTGTGCGCACGCATATGCTAAACTCTCTACCTGTTCCCAATGATCTATAGCTCCAAGGGATTTCATATACCATACACGAACATTTTTGTGCATTTGTGTGTGTTTAAATCAATGTTTGCAAGTGAGCGTGTCCGCATGAGCATGCAGCTGCATGCTCCACAGCTCCAGTTTGCGAAGGTTTGGGGTTTGGCACACAGAGGGAGGGAATTCCTTCAGAATCTGACCGAGACAGAGGAGGGTCTCACTGGTGACTCCAAACTGCTGCAAACTTTGAAAGGGGGGAGTGATAATTTACAGTCTAAATGGGCTACAACTGAAGGGGACTCAGTAAAGTGGTGGAAACAGGCCGGCCCATATATATCACAGTAATTGGCGGTGTTTGAGCCCAGTGCAGAGTTCAGAGCCAGGAGAGACCGTGTTATCCCAGGTTCTTCTCACTGCTTCTTGCTCTTGGCTGTCTGTGGCTGCTCAGCCAGAAACAGGCCTTTCATTTGAAATGCTGCTTTATATGACTCTCTGGTGCCAGCAGCATCATTAGGATTTTAGGAGTGGCACTTATCACATGTACGGCCAATGAATATTAAGATTATTCCAACTTTTTATTGCTCTGCTGATTTATTACAGATAGAGACCGAAGAGACAGCAGCCTGAACACCCTCAACAAACCCAGTAAATTAAACATTTCTCATAGTCTACTGTGACTATTTCCACATAGAGACACAGAAAACTGTAATCAGAGGAGGATGTGAACATAAAAAATGTAAACAACAAAACCAGACTTTTGCTTTTTCAATTTTAAGATTTGGCATAATATTTGAAGAGTCGTGACTTTATAAGATCTTTTCACTCAAATTGCAATAAAATTCTCACTTTTCTGCAGTCATATCTAGCCATGTAGTTGTGGTTTTGTTTGTCCATGTGAAGACATACTGTAGCATGTCTCTTTCTGCTGATTTCTGCTTCTGTATCAATTTGATGTTTGTAGTTAGGAATGTGTTTGTTGTGCTTAAAATGTTTTTAAAAATTAAAACGATTATAAAGCTGTTTTCCCCCTAAAACAATACCCTTGTTACTTCCACATATTTTTTAAAGATACTTCTCCCAGAAATGTCTATTACAATATGACTGAATGCTGAAATCTTTTAACAGACAAAGATTTAACAGACAAACTTGATTTAAGGGGAAATGACATGTAATTTTTTTCTGAAATTATTCTTTAAACACAAATACAGTGCAGTTTCACTTTTATAGGCTAAATAACAGAACAGGTCACAGTCACAGGTCACATTCAGGCTAAAAAATGTGAATATATGTTATTGTCTAACCCCCCAGAACACCAAAATGGGGCATGGGGGACAGAGCTGACTGATGATACACATGTGAACAAACAGCTGCTGAATTTCTTCTCCCTGCTATTTTTTTCTCATCTCTCTTGGCACGATTGTGTGTGTGTGTGTGTGTGTGTTCATATACAAATAAACAGGAAATATCTATTCAATCCCTGCAAACTAAGACACAGATACAGGGATTCACTTGTCAGCACAAATTATGGGCTGATGCTCGCTGTTAGGGATGTTATCTCAGTCTAACAACACACACGTGCAAACACCTCATACACACTCACAAAGATTAACTTTTAGGGATTTTTCCCCCCATTTTTAGCAACAAGTCCTTCACAGCTCATTCACACTTGTCCTGTCTTTTGCATAGTTCTCCACATTCCTGCCATTGCTTTTCTTGAAGGATATACTATCCTTCTTCCCTCTCTCCCTTTTCACATGCCTTCCCCGCCTCTACTTGTTCTCCCTTCCTCTTCCTTTCTTCTGGTCTCATCGAAATTCAGCTGTGTAATTCACTCTCTGTGGACACCATTGATCTCTCCCTTCCTGCATGTTTGAAAAACACTGGGCGGGCAAAGCTGGGGTTTTGACGTCTGTGTGGAGCGTCAGGGACACGGCAAGGGGAGAGTGCGAAGAGGAGAGGAAAGACAGAAGTGAGCAAGAGGTAGTGAGAGAAACAGGAAGCAGAAAGAGAAAGCTGACGAGGGGAGAGGAGAGAAAGGGGGTAAAGAAGAAGAGGAATGGGGGAGGCAGAGGAGGAAAGCCAGACCCCTCTCTATAGTTGCTGGAGAAGAAAAGACACGGGCTTTTCTCGTGATCGCATCTTCCGCCCCTCTTTTTGAAGCACAGAGAGACAAGAGAGCAGCTATTTACTGGAGCCCACACATAATGGCCACTCTTATTTACTTTCATCCATTTAGCTTCTGCCAAGGACTCTCTAGTGTGTGGGCCAAAAACAGAAACCCGAGGTGTTTTACAAAGTACCAAAGTCCCCCCTTCCTCTTCTATATGTGCATTTGCTTTTTATTTACTGATATTAAACTTCAAACCTCCACAAAACAAACAAACAAACAAAAAATCCCACATAGAGATGATATGTACCCTCTGCTCAACATGTGGGCACATTTATATATGACCTCCCTTCAGTCCTCCCCCAGGCCAGGCCACAGTCACACAGACCCCTGCTCTGACACGAGAAAGGTCAGCAATCTTATCCAGGCTACCATGGAGCTACCCCTCTGTCCTGAGGCGAGCCTGGTGACCGACTGGTCCTCGACACCGCTCCTTCTCTCCTCTGAGGTCACCACCGACCTTTACAGAGGCTTTCATTGCTTCCTGATCTCAGACAAACTGCATCAGGTCTCCTCTGCTCTATGACTTTAAGACCAAAATAATCAAATGTTATTATTTGTTACCTCTTTTAATTTCGTTCTTTCTTTTTTCTTCATCTTTCTTTCTCCACCTAAACTTGTAATAGCAGAAATTACCAAATTTGATAATTATAATATTAGACCTCTTACTATATTACTATAGTAATAATAAGCATGCTATTAGTATTAAAAGTGGAAGCATTTAAGATTCATTTAGATCATAGTTTTAGATACATTTTCTTTTTGTAAAAATGCCTTTTTGAGACAATCTACAGTTTTATGACTTACGGACCAGACATATAATCCTTCACTCTATCTGGAAACATGATACTTGACATAAACCCTACTTTCACTAACTGTGACATAGAGAGTCCGAAACATGCATAAGATTTAAAAAGAAATACAGTTCCTCCAATGCAACCATTCAGCTTTCACAAAAATAATTATGACCACACAAAAATAATTTTTCATGCTTAACATAGTTCTTTATATTTTCTGCAAATTTTGGTATTTAAAAATTGGAATGCAAGTTTGAATGACCCCCCCCCCCCCCCCCCCCCCCCCCCCCACACACACACACACACACACACACAGAATTAGCCTGCAAAATATTAACCGTCTTACTTTCATTTTTAAGAAATAAGCTCCATTCAATAAATATTCTTAACACTATGATATTAAATCACAGATAAATTTCCCTTATCTTGTCTAAATGTACATGTCTTGGATAGAATTTAACAACCAAGTATTTGCATTTTCTCCTCTTTCTCTTTGTAATATTAGTCTGTGTTCGACTTTTGTGACTTTTGCTGTTTCTTTCATGTCAGACTCATCAGACTATACTTGTAAAACTGCATGTGACTGATCATCCTGCTCTTGCACCAAACTTTTTTTTGTCTTTAAAGATGACAAGCTAAATTCCCTCAAATGAAGCTCACAAGGGCTGATCACAAGACTGTGCAGTGTGTGCGCTGTTCCCTCTTCCTGTCTTTGTCTCCTTGTTGTGTGTGTGTGTGTGTGTGTGTGTGTGTCTGCTGACAGTATGGTGGCAGACGTTCCTCATGCCCTGTGCTTGATACCTTTAGTTAGGGGCCTCTGAGCCTTCTGCTTTAAAAAACAAATACACTGCCACATAAAGATCATCTCTCATTTCTTCTCCATTCCCTCAGAGCTTCGCCCCTGACACACACAAACACACACACAAACACACACACACCCATAGATGCACCATCAGCGTGCACTGGCTTCCTCACTAATCACTAATCTCCTTTTAAGGATCCTGTGCATTTCCTAACTGTGCAGACACCGCACAACACACACACAAACATGCACTGGAGGCTAACATCTGTTAAGGATTTGTACAGTGAAATGATACGCAATAATAAATAATGTGAACATTTGAAACTCATTTCAGTCCCCCTTCCATGTGACCCTAAACAAGGTCAGACGAAAGTGTGTCCATAGTGTGTGTGTGTGTGTGTGTTTGTAGAGAAAGAGGAATAAAGAACAA
Source organism: Channa argus (assembly GCF_033026475.1). NCBI lineage: Eukaryota > Metazoa > Chordata > Actinopteri > Anabantiformes > Channidae > Channa > Channa argus. Next base: position 13,317,706 of record NC_090216.1, read on the forward strand.
GAACCCAGAGTGCACATTTACCCTGTGATGCTGTATTATTCATGCACGTCTATTATATCTCAGATCTCAGAGTCCCGCAAGTGTTACCAATTTGCAGTAACCACGGCGACCTCACCTCTGTGTCCTTTATCCTAGCCTTTACCATTTCCCTTTAAAGAATAAAACACCTTCCATCAAATCTACTCTGCTGACTTTAATTCCTATGGATCATTTAATTGGTTTAGTTAATCAGATCCAGATGATTCAGGATTCAGGAAGAGTGTGCTTTAGTGTACGGCCAGTAGGGGAGGCTGCTGCTCATCGTTTTAAGACTTTGCTTGTCGCTTCCCAGCTGATCCTCCTGGTCAGAGGTCAGTCCACGGCCTCCCAGCAACGGCAGGCGTTCCAATCGAGCTTATTCAAAGAAAAGCAGAGAGGAGGTGTGAAGTCATTGCAGTGGGCTACAGAGAACATGTCTCCTCGTCATCCTTTGACCTCCACCACCTCCTCTACTTTTTGTCAGGTCCAGCCTATTGAATATTTTGTTGTTGGCGTGGTAGCAGAGGTATGAGACAATGATGAAATCATCTCTTATGTCACCTGACCTTACACTGAACCCACCACATATACACTCAAACACACACACACAAACCCTCCTCTCTCAAACGAGTCTAACAAGTCCACGTTTAACATTGGATCTTCTTCTGTGAAATGCTTGTGTGTGTGTGTGTGTGTGTGTGTGTGTGTGTGTGTGTGTGTGTTGAGCATAGATTTGCAATTTTGTGTCCTGTAGAGGAATGTATAGAGGCAGAAGTTGAGCTGAGTGGCAGAGTGTGTGTTTTGCTCTATTTAACATATGTAGGTAAGGATCAGGGAGGGAGAGTGAGAGGTGGCACATGACATATGTCAGCTGGGGGTGGGTGTAGGGTGGGGCGGCTGAGAGTAAATCTGACCCTGTGAAGTACACTGCTCCAAACATACACACTTGTATGGCCATACATTCCCTGTCTCCTTATACTGACTCAAACCCCATTCTAACTTTAACTCTAAAACCAAGTCTTCACCCTCAAACAGGCCTTCAAATGATTGTCCTCACTTTTGCGCTAGAAAATATAAACTGGTCCTCACACTTCTAGCCATAATAGAAAGCGCACACACACACGGGTAAATGTGCACACCTTCACATCTGGTTTGGTCATCCGTCTCATTCTCAATTGACGTGCCCCTCCCCCAACACACACACACACACACACACACACACACATTAATTCCCCCCATAGTGCGGCTCCTCACCCCTTTCTCTATCACTGGCAAAGTAAACCCACCATGTGAGAATGATGAATGGGCTATCCTGCGCCGGAAGCACACGTTAGAAACCCCCTGCCACCCGGGCCCTGCTTCACATGCGCACACACACACCTGCACACAGACGCACACACTCCCTCTTGTGCTTTCTCTCACCCACTCTAGTCCACTATGCTCTCTCCTCATCTGTCTTTTCTTGTGACCCCATAAGTGTCATCCTTCCCCTCTGCCCTCCCTACACACACAAAACCTGCATTCTGTGTCTTTCTGAGTTTGTGTGGACGAATTATATTTCCATAAAATTGTTGTGAGGACATCTTGCATTGTGTGGACATTTTGGCCTCACAACTTCAAAGGCAGATTTAGGGTTGCAACTTCCTTTTGTGGGGTGTGTGCTTGTTTAAGTGCGCGCTTTGTGTGACTTGATACTTTAAATACAATGTGTGTGTGTGTGTGTGTGTGTGTTTATATGTTAAAGAAATATGTCACATAAAGAAAAGCCAGAAAGTTAAGATTTTCCCTTTAATTCTTTATTTAAACATGACAAAACATATTAAAAACAAAAATTATAAACATACAATTTAAAAGTCTATGCAACATTATTTTAGTTTAGCATTGCAAATGACATATTTCATCTGTATTCGCTTGGGCTACAGACATCACATGTATAGTTGACCTGAGGGAGTCTGAAATCAGCCAGGGGAAACGTTGAAACTCCAGGTGGTCCACAACCAATTAAATAAAGCATCACTGAGCGTCTTTTTGAAACACACACGCACACATTTACTCATTCAAGAGAAGTCCTGTAGATGCACAGAAAGAAAGTTTAAAAAAAATACATTTGTTCCACAAAACCCCAACCCAATGGTGGTTGTTATGGAGGGGGGAGTTTCATTTGCTATCAAAACATTTGTAGTGGAATTAAACATATGGATGCCACGGGCAATGTGAGGGCTGGAATATATTAGAGCTCCACAATGTTACACTAACCCTCCAGCATCTTACACCGCTCCAAGAGATTAATGAAATAAAGTGGAGAGAGGGAGAGAAGGGGTGAAAGAGAAGGAGAGTGTCTGTCTTTCTCAGGCCACTGCAAAATCAATATTTTTTCCATGATACACTGCTTCTGCTTTTGGCCGTATACATCCAGATACCCCCTTAAAAACTCTACATATCATGTGTCCTGAACTGCAATCTAACTTCCAAGTTAATTAGACATGTCTGTGTGAAATTGTAGTATTTGATTTGTTCATGAATCAGTTCCTTTGGAGGTTTTACACATTTATAATAAAACCAATGTGGCACTGTCTATGTGGCTTTTCTACACACTCCTGAGTGTAAGTGGGTCATCATTCCTGTCTTTGCAGATAACATTTTGCACCCAGTTCCAACATGTTGGTTCCCATCATATTGACATGCTAGTGTCTCTAAAAAAAAAGTATAAATAAATAAATAAATATGCCCACGAGAATAATCCTCCATTGATTTTTCTGTTCTATTAAATTAAGTGTGTTTCAACACGGTGAGATAATTGTAAAAGGCTTGTATGAAAGAATTTTAGTACGTTAAAAAAAAGATTGGGGGGGGAGGAATGTGCAGATATGTTCACAAATGAATAATGGGCTTGTTGTTTTATGCCCTCAGTACAGGGAGTATTGAATTGAAGTATGTGTTGAATGTCTCAGAGGGAGCACAGCCTGATGGGAGGGGTAGCTAAAACTATAGGTTTGCATGAATTTACTCCAAAGCTGCATGAGAAATCTGTTAACCGTCAAAAATAACTCAGATTTTCAGAAATCATTATAATTTTTTACTTCTTTTTCATCTACAAACTAATAGACTAATTTGCTAGAATTTGCTTTGAACATGAGTCATAAAAACAGTTTGAAAGGTTTGATCCCAAAAGTATTTACAAATTCACTAAGTCACTTTGATAATCTATAATTTTATTCAAACCAGAAAAATGTATAGGAGAAATTCTTACTCTAAAGTTGTGGTATGTTTTCTATAACTTTCATTGTTTTTTAATGAATTAAATAGTTTTTTTCAGGATTTTGTCTATTGAGATTTCGCTATTATAGGTTACATTTAAGTTTCAAATAAGCACTAAAATTGTATTTTTAGCTTTTATGGTAATTTATTTATTAACAGCCAACAGAGTCCAAATGAAGTAAACTCTTTAATTATAGAGCACATTTTTCACAATAAGATTTATACTTGATATTTTATTCATATGTCTATTCAAGTACATAGTTTCTAGATCTTCATAGGATCAAATGGAAGGCTGTAATTTTATGTTATTTCCTACTAAAAGTCAACAGTCCTTGTCATAACATTAGTTAAGATCTACACAATTATTTCAAAGTGTAATAACATGCAGAGTTTATGAGGATTAGGTGTTATGTTAAGTAAGTTAATCCAAGTGCAACATTTCCAAAGAGAAAAGTTCCACAATAAACTTTAATCATCATATATCTCGCATATTTGTCTCAACAAAAAGGTGTGTGGATGCTCAGGAACTTTTTTGCAACCTTACCCCAAACGCAACTCCTCTATTTAAAGTAAATACATATGACTGAAGTGAATATTTTTAGAGGTTAAAAATTTGTTTAAAATGAGTGTCAGTGGTCAGTGGAGTGGAGTGGTCCCTCCCCTCCTCTCTCTGTTTGTAATTATTGTTTACACTGTTTACTGCTAAACCATCTTTTGCCATGTACTAATTTCACGCTAGAGAGCCACAAAATTATTCAGCATTTCTGCAATATGTGAAAGTCGTAGATACGGCCATCGTTTCTGGGTAACAATGTGGCAATTTAGCCCATGTAGCAGTTTGACCTTAAACACAGCTTTTAGAGACAAACCTGGTTATTTGAGCAGGAATTTCCTAACAAAGGCGCAGACAGACAGCTGCCCCTCCTGGACTAAATTTGGTAAACGTGGGCCTATGCATATTTTACACAACGATTCTGCCTATTATTGCAATTTCAGAGATCCTACGGTGTGAGAACGACGACCAATTTATCATTCATTGCGGTAAATCGCAGCGGAGACTGCATTTAATTGAGTTTGTATTGTATTTCGTAGCTGGGTGCCTTCTTGCTGTAGGGTGGGGGATTCTCTCTCAGGCCATCCTAGTGCAGCAGGGGCTGAGAGGGGAGGTGATGGTGGGGGGGAGAGACCCTCCCCACCACCTCCTCCCCCTCTCAGCTCCGCCTCTGTCTTACCAAACAATCAACTGGTGACGAAAATGAACATCTTTCATGTAAAGTGGAGCAACAACAGGCTGCACATTCACATACTGCTTTCCTAAAATAGCAAAGATGTTTATATTAAAGCTTTTACTGGTCTGGTTCTTATTATAGTGATGGTAAAAGAGGACAAAATTACTATGCAGTCCCCACAACACCAGAAGGGCTGAAAAGTTCATCCTATTCCTAATTACACTTCAAATCGGGATGTCCTTACACCCATAGCCTCCTTTCATCCACATCATTTTATGAGTTAAATAGTTGTAAATAAGCAAGTAAATAAACAAGGTTACCTCCACAAATATCTGATTTATCTCAAGCAACAGTGAGCTTGTATTATTCCCAGCCAGTACCAATGAATCCTTAATCCCCGTTTGAATGATCGCTGCACATCTCCCTCACTTATATTCTACTACATCCACTTCGTAGACCCACCACTTTGTTAATTGACATCTTAACTGTCTGTGATGCAATATGGAGATATGAATGGTCTACATGACGCACATCAGTGCGGCAGGAGGACCGCGCAGGCCACTAAATCAACCACTCCATACCCCAGTCTCCGGTGTGACTCGACTGAATTTGTTTTTTGTGGCCTCCCCTGGCTGCCAGAATCGTCTCCGAGCGCCACAGCAGCTCAGCACTGACATCCCAGCATGCTCTCCTGCTGTCCCCTAACCTACTGACAGCATCTGAGCGCGATTAAAATAAATTCTACCTATATTTACACTTTTGGCTGCGTCAATAGAAGTCATCGGCTGCAGTCTCCTCTCAGGTTTGCATAGATTACACACGTGAACACACACAAACCCTGTTTGTCTTGCAAATTATTAAATAATTCAGGTGGACGTGAAACAATTACAACCACGTGCACAATGCACACATGCACGCACAAGAATCGTTTAATAAGCAAATGGGCTACAACGGAAAATACATCTTCAGTTTTATTTGTTTAAAATAAAATAATCTATTAGGACACAAACACACGAACAACATGACACAAACGACAGCTGCTCCAACCATTTATTAAAAATGTATTGTAACCTTTTTTACATAACTAGGAAACACCTAAAGGAAAGAACAAGAGACAAACCTGGTCTATATGCATACAGCTGTCAAAACAATTTCAGTAAAGGGACTATATATATTTTTTTTTATTTGAGGAAAAACTCATACCACAACACAGTATATAAGCATAAGCAAAAAAACCCTAACTTTTTAAGTATTTTTTCTTCTTTCAAAATAGCTGCATAATTCGAAGAAATTGTTAAGATATTATTCATATAAGTCGTTTAGTAATGTGCGTAGGCTACAGGATGTATATTATTATTGCAGTTTGTTCTACTGAAACGTTAATTTATATTGATCAATGTTCAGATTTCTTTAATTTAGTTTTGACAAAAAGGTATAGGGAATTGTTTGTTTCCGCGACTGTCAGTGATGTTTTATAAGACTAAATAAATAAAAAAGCTAATGTATATGCTGGTTGCTCTTGTTTTTCCTCGCCTGTATTTTTGCCCTGTGAGACTGAGCCTTGTTATTACTGCTATTATCGCCTCATCGTGCTGCCACAGAGAAGCTGCCCGTCCTGCTGCAGTCACTTTGAATTAACTTCACCAACACGGAAACTCCTCACTGGCTCTAGCAGCACACACACACACACACACACGTTACATTAGGTTATCCACTGTAAATCCACCGAGTTTTAGCAAAACACGACTAAATACAAACACGTGTTTACTGTTGTTTTCCACGCAGAGATTATTCAACTAAACTCCAAATAATCACTTGTGTTGACGGAGAGACAAACGAACGGACATAGGAAAACAGAATGTGGCCTTTTGTCAAAAATATTCAAACTGAATGAGAAAAACTGCGAATAAGATAATAAGGATAATATGTTTGCATTTTAATGAGCTGCTGTTGTACATGCTGTGACGATTAGTAGAACAAAAAGCGTGTTCTTCAAAGTGAACAGTCTACTCTACTGTATGTAATTATGTAAAGTAGGCCTGCTCCTGCAGTCAGCCTGTAATTTTACATCTTTCTGAAGCCAGTACAAGAAACAGGAGGAGGGTTTCTTAAAATTAAATCTTTCGGTGTGGAAAATAAGACGAGACTCAGTAGAAACACGTCTCGCAGTGGTGTCTATAACTGAGGTTTTTAGGTTGAATGGGTTTTAAATATAATTTATTTTATGCATTAAAAATATTAAGGTAATTTTATTAGTTAATCAGTTATTTAGTTAGTTAGTTGTATTTTGGTTTAAAAAAGATCATGATAGGATTTTTGGACACACACACACACACACACACACACACACACACACACAAAGAATCTCAACATGGCGAATGTGGTGCGCTCCAATGATCGATTTTAGGTTTTATAGGGTTGAGTATTTACGCCTTAAATAGCTCTCCATCATATCGAAAATTACTTTAAGTGAAGGCAAAACGTCCAGTAAAATCTTATTAATGTTAATAATTTTATTATTGACATTTGTTATATTTACATTCAATTTTGAAATGCAATGTAATTACAAAAGGGATTACGTTAAGGAAAAGAGGATGTTAAACTAAACGTAACATTTACACATTTGAAAAAATACTCTTTTTATTTTGCTTACTTTAATTTAAATTTTGGATTAAATTTAAATAATTGGTGATTATTGTGTAATAATTGTAATAAATCATGTTGACGTTTTTGCGTATTGTTTTTTTGTTTGTTTGATTTTCTCCTTGGAAAAACTCATACTTCATTAGAGAATAACATTAATCTTCGTGTAACCGACATGTGCAAATATAGCCAAAACGAATTTAAAAAAATTCTCACCTTTGCAAGAAACAATATTTAAAAAAAGAATAAAGCTGTAGATTCCGTTCGGTTTTCGGCTTATCCTTGTCGTCAGTCCGCGTTCTTCTTGAACAGATACGCATGTAACATGAGACGGCGGGACGGCTGCAGCCCTCCTGAAGCAAAATAAATCTCATGCAAAAGAAGGCTTTTGAAAATGGCGCCCTGCAGCAAACGCCTCCTCGTCTGTGCTGAGGAGGGGGGGAGAGGGGCGGGGGGAGGCGTGTTGCGCACAACGGGGCTGTAGCCTCTGCTCCCGTGTCGGTTGTAGTATCTGGATATAAAACCGTCCTCGGTATTCGCCGGTTCAACCTCACACGTTGCGCCCCCTCCCCTTCTTTTCGTCAAGAGCACGTCGGTACAACCATCGGAGAGACTCGACTTGTCAGTAAGCACCAAATAAGAGCGCACTTCTCGGGCATCCGTGGATTCCCAAGCTTCCCATCCCCCCCTTTCCACTCACTGTCTCGCTGTCTTATATAAAACGGAGCACTTTCTCGTTTCTTCCGCGCTTTTCATCGGCAAGCCCAAACCCGAATGGTGGGCACTCCCACACTCTCAATCTCCAGGCTTCTCATTTTCATCCGATCCCTCTCTTCGTGGCCGCTTTGGCGCAAGCAAACTATCCCCACATCCACACACCGCCATTCCGGTGCGCAGGCAGCCCGTGTAACAGCTGGGGCTTCCAGGGGAGAGTTGCGAAGAGGGGATCTCTCTCTCTCTCTCCCTCTCTCTCCCTCCTTCCCTTCACGGCGGAGAGGCAGCGAGGGAGAAGAAGAAGTAGAAGAGGAGGGGGAAGCCCACGCTGATAGCTGGAGGGAGCCCCAGCGCGCTGAGATTATGTGTGTGTCTCTGCGTGTGTGTGTGTGTGTGTGTGCATGCATTATAGTCGTTGCTAGGAAATCCTTTCTGTGGGTGTGTGTGAGGGAGGATCTACAAGCAGGATGAGAAGGCAGCTGCAGCAAGAAAAAAATAATCTCAGTAAAGTGAAATCAACTTTTTAGCCTCCATAAATAAAGAACTCATTCTTTTTCTCTTCTTGTTTGAATGTTCAAAGTATGGATTTATTGACTAGTGTGTTGATGTGTTTGTGTGTTGTGTTGTTCTCTGTTTTACCATTTGACTGTTGGAGTGTATGTCCATGTGTGCAGCTGTGAGTTAATCTACACACGGGAAGTGAAACAGGCTGCTTCATAGTGAAGGGATTGATTCAGTGTTCACTCTGTGTGAATGTGTGTGTGTGTATAGGTGTATGACTGGTGGTATTTTCAGATAAATCACTCTCGGCTTGCAGAACAGTCAGGCCTCACCTATGTAAACGCACCCCTGAGGGCAACAGATTTATCTGCAAGAGGATGGTTCACCTCCCTCACACACACATTCTCACACATACACACACATGCACGCACACACATCCCCCTCCTTTATCCTTCTCTCTGTTACCCCCTTCCCCTCAGCGTTGAGATGGATGGCCCATGTCCCTTTTGTCTAGATGCAAATGGACTTTAACCCCAAATTAATGGATAACTCCCCAGAAAGGCCTAATAATGCTCTGCTCACATGATGTGTACACACATACACACACACTTTCACTGGCACTCACTGCCAGCCTCTGATTTGATAAAACATTTAGGCATACTGAGTTTTTCTGCCTAACATTCGCACTGCATGCATCATGTTTGTGAAAGAACACCTAATTATAAGTAACATGTAGCACACAAAAAAGATTAACATGCTACAGTTGTTGATTACTTACCATTAATCACCAAAGTAGTTTTTATTTGTTTTACTTTCTTTCTTCTTCTCCAAGAGGAGTAGTTTCTAAATTAAACCAAGCCCTGCTGGGGGAGTTTCACAAACCACACAACCACTTTGGCCAACCTTTCCTCCACAACAGTAGATAAAACCCTGTGAGCACAGTCCCTGACTGTTTCCCCCTCCCTTTATAACGTCTATAAGACAGAAACACCACACTGTTGTAATTCTATTTTTATTTTATGTGCGGACGTTTGAACTTTCAGGCCCGTTGTATCCGGTGCGGAACAAGATGATGACAGATGCTGGGGTTTAACCCAGAGCTGGGTGCAGGAACAGGGATGTTGATATGATCCCCCATTAGCTGTGGCGCCACACTGCTCTGCAACATTAGCATGGCACTAAACTTTTATTTTAGTGGCCTGCTCAGTCAGGTTGATCACGAGGCAAAGGGAACAGAGAGAAGCAAGATAGTAAGCTCTGGTGTGTGTTAAGGTACACGTGTGTCTGCACTTGTTACATTTTTGTGAACAATAAACTTACTTCCTCTATTTACACCTGTTGCCCCTCAGTACCATTTGCTTCATGCCAGGAGCAAACTGTATAACTATAGACATAGAAATTCATCTGGGGAGGAGGACACTTGTAGCTATAGATGACAAGAAGAGAGGTGGAATAATTTCATCTAAGGTAAGATGGATATTTTTATTTTTTCACTGTGTGAAGTCCTTTACTACTATGTTTTAAAAAAAAGTGTATTTCTAAATTATCTGCAAAAGATAAAAGATTATCTGGGGCTGATTGACCAATCAAAAGAGAATCTTTCTTAAAAATACTCAATTAAAAATGCTTGGCAGGAAAAGTTCCCCTTCAAATTCTTTACTCAAGTTAAAGTAACATGCACAAGTACTCTAAAATATACTTAAAGTACAGTAATACAAATACTTGCATAAGAAAATGAAGGTGCATTTTAAGTATTTAGTATTGAATTGGAAGCTGTTGATACTAAACCTCACAGACTTGGTTGACAAACATGAGGTACAAAAACATGCCAGAGAACTGTTATAATTAATTAAAGAAATACTAGACAGTGTGGAAGGAAAAAAAGCAGTAGCTGTAATGTTGCAGCTAATTTTAATCAGTTTACGTTTTGACAGATTGTTAATCCACAATAATGCACATTGAGGTCATTATATTGTCATATTGTTTTATTTAAGAATCTAACTATCAACTAAAGCTGTTGAATAAATGCAGTTATGAAGTTGAATTGTACATAAATGTAGCATTTGAGTAAATGTGGTTTCTTTCTTACACTTTTGCAAAGAAACACTATCAATCACTAGGAATCCATATGTACATTTACCAAATGTTACTCTTCTCCCTCTCGCCATCTTCGGGAACTTGGAGAACTTTTTTACTTGTTACTCAGCCTCTGTTTTCAAAGTGACTCAGTGTCATGATCAACAGAGGGTGAATACACAAGGAGCAGTCAATGAAGGAGCCTCGTATGTGCGCTACAGTACACCAGTACTTCCTGGTAGTACACCTGTAGCAGCATCAGTTTACAGGTGCCTTACAGCCGATGCACCTGTGCTTCAGTCTTAGTAATTCAAATTGAAAAATCTAATTAAATCAATCAATCAAAGACTTTTTTACACTAGCAGAATGAATGTAAAAAAACGTAACAGTAATTTGCCCTCATTTTAAGCACTTTTAGAACTTTTTAGAGGTTGAATCTGTAAAACAGTTCATAGCAATAGGAAATGTGTCCTAAACTACTAGCTCCAGCTCAGTTCGCTATTTGTTACTTTTACACTTATGAGACATGATTCTTTTGCTCTTTTTGCCATTTAAACTGTAAATGACAGACTGCGATGCTTATTTATTGAACAGTTAGTGTCCATCTCTGGTGTCTGATATTGTGGTGATGTTTAGGCAGACTAACTCTGTCTGCGCATCTTTAATCACAGCCTTAGGGTCGGAGAAGAGAAATTTTAAGTTAGATAAAAAAATAAAAATACAAAAATAAGAGGCTAAAAAGCAAGGAAGAAAGGAAAGACAGCATCAAAGAGGGAAAAGAGAGAGCGTCAGAGAGAGTAAAATTGGGTCGGCCCTTTTGTGGTTTGAACTGATTGGATCAGCGTTGAATTGACCTCTGACCTCCCAGCTGGGCCAAAAGTGGTTCCGATACACACTTCCCTTTTCCTCTTCCAGCCAGCAGCCACTGGGAAGATCACATGACTCTCCATGCCGGCCATGCCAGGCCACGTGATGCTGCTGCAGATGTGGAGCAAAGAGGGGGAAAAATTATAAAAGGAAGAAAAGAAGTTTTTAGTGAAAGATTGGAAGGGGAACAAGGTCTAGGGGGTGACATGGAGAACAAGCAAATGCGTCAGCAGACAGCAGGGAGGGGAAGGGGGAGTCACAAAGCTAGCTTTGTTTCTGCTCTGGCTGCTGCATTAGCAGCTGCAATTAAAAAAAGACTCAGAGAGAAGAGTATAGATGGATGATGGCATGAAGGGCTGAATGGCCTGGTATGATGTTTAAGAGATGTCTCTGTTTGTCACTTCAGTACAATGTGTTTAATGCTGCTTTGTAAAATATGCCTACATGCTATAACTCATGTGGAGAGATGAAAACCTACATGGCAGATTCAAGATAAAGGCAGCACTGTCTGTCCAGTAATGTAACATGCCTTCATGAATGATATGCATTTCAATTTGATAGCAAACATAAAAGAATTTAGCGCTTTGGCAAGAAGTCAGATCCCAGTATGCTTTGCTCTTTTAACTCAGCCTTTTGTGGCTTTCTATGCAGCTACAGGCTCACCTGTGGGGTCACTGGGCTTCTATAAACTTAAAGCTGTGTGTGTGTGTGTGTCTGTGTGTGTGTGTGTGTGTGTGTGTGTGTGTGTGTGTGTACAGTGTACTTAACTCTGGGCCACACTACCACCAAAAATCACATGACCATGCAAACTGTAGAACCTGGTCCCATGTTTAGGTCTGGTGGCACCTTGAAGTGTTTTCCATTTGCCAGAGAAGATCTTACCTCTAATTGGAACCAGAGGTAGGTTTAATATCTGATTCTTAACCTATGGCAGCTGTGTCACACACAATCACAGTACCACACACACAGACACACAGACACACACACACACACGTACACACAGACAGTCATCATGCCAACAGTGTCTGAGGAGCGTTAAGAATTAACAACTGTATTACACTGTAATTCTCAAAGCATTTGTCCACAGTTATCAATACTAACATATGTCTGCAGCATCAAGATTGGCTTAAAAGCTTGTCGGAAACACACGGCAAATGCTCTAAAGGACAAGCATTGTCTTTTCTGCAGCTGCTGTATTTTGTAATGAACATTACAGATGTTCCTGGCATAAATGTGTTTTCCACATATTGACATAACTTATGAGATTTTGGCAAACAACCTAGAATATGATACTATATAAAGACTTCTACACCCATGAAGCAAGGAATGTGTACTGCCTCAGACACAGAACTCCAACAGGTGCATCATATATAATGCACAATAGGAGGAGATAATCATGAGTGAAAACTACCTGATACCTCTCACTTGAGGTGTGTTTACCCAAAAGCGTGGGTCAGAGAGCGCCTGGGTTGGTTGGGGGGTTTTAGCTGTAAACTAGCCTTGTTTGGGAGGGTTCTAATAAGAAGGGAAGGGTCACATTTCAGGCCGCAGGTGATGGTTTGACTGAAAGCAACAGATCTGAAAAGATATAGATGGCATGTTTTTCCGTGTCACTTTTTATGTGCAATTTTTCCAACAGCTGAAACTTTGGTTGAGAGACAAAAACCAGGGGATCACAACATAAAACAAGGGGATCACAACATAAAACAAATGTGTATATATATACACTTGTTTTATGTTGTATAATAACTTTCTGAATAATGTATATACGTTCCAGATTGTATAAGGAGTTTGACAGTGTTTAAAGTAACAGAAATGCATTGCATAAGTTATATATTCATTGAAAATCAATTAAACATGAACTGCAAAACAAAAAAGGGGGAATTCTAGAAGTATTTTTCAAGCTCCGATCACATTTTATTAGATGGAACAAAGACTGTGACACAGTTGGGACACATGCAGCAAAAATAGAATACATTTAAATAGTACACACAAATCTGTTCATGCTGCACACCAAACGTGCATGTAAACGTTACACAAAGGGGGTAATTTAAATCAAAATAAGTGCAGTGAGATGAAAATATCCTTCCTCATTGTGACTTTAGTGTAAATATAAAATATGGGGTTTGGTGTATAGACTGAATGCATGACCCACAATGCAACAGTAGGCCAATTATCAAGAAAAATAAAGCTCACGTTTCTTGGTGGGTGGGGTCCACTGTGACCCGCCCACTTCCCCTTCCCATAAATCCTTTCAAAGAAGAAACCAAAACCATACTGGAAGGATTTATGAATGCATTGTTGCTTTTGTACTTGAGAATGGTTTCTATTTTTCAACACTACTGATGAGAGCAGAGACGGTTTTGGAAAGTTGTAATAGAAGTATTTAGCTAGAACTTTGGTGAGTTTATTTAGTTGGATTTTCCTGTTGGGGCTGGTAAAGTCTCATTCTTCACGTTAGATGGAAATGTCTGATGTCATTCTAGTCACATGTCTCAACTCAGATTGAAAAAATATATTATAGCCTGGGGTGCATGTGGCCCATGTTACGAGCTTATTGTTCCATCAGGGCATTTTGGGTTACTTGGGTGTTTTTGATCTGGGTTTGACCACCACTGCAATAATTCAAAAGTTGTTTTGTTGGAAAATCAAATCAGCAAGATGAATCATAAATAAAAACAAACATCTGGAATGCAGTGATGTGAGTTTGCTTGATATGACAAACCAATTTACCACTTCGTAATTTACAAAAAAGGATACAGTTTCTGTGTTTTATTTTTTTTGGCTTTATTGATGTTGTGATTGCATTTCCTTGAAATTCTTAGAATTGTTTTTCATATAGCTTGTAGAATGCGAGGAGGCCTTCAGAGTAAACAACAGTAAGAAAACGCAGACTAATTGCGGCAGTTGTTCTAACTAAAGCTGTAGTAGAATTTCCACAGACTCAAATTAAATTGACAAAAACCTGTTCCTCATTTTCCCGAGACCCCCGGCGGACCCGCCTTTCGGGGCGCCTGAAGCTCCCCTCACCCCAATTTAGTAACCCTCTCCTCCTCCCTCTCCCCACATGGCTCATGGCCCTGCTTCTGTACAGGACGCAGCGATGCAGGGGTTAACGTGGTGACGTGGTGCTCCTGAAGCGGTGACCCGCGGGGGCAGCCAGTGGGGGCTGCGGGGGGAGAAGAGGAGAAAGCCGAGGGTGAGGTCCTATTTGGGAAAGAGACTCCAACAACCACCGCAATTATTGCTCTCCGAATATTTTCAAGCCGCGGCTCGTAGACGTTGCTTCTTCCGCGTTCATATCCAACCTGCGGCTCATTTGTTTGAAGCATAGGTGTCCGCTTTATCAGTAAAATGCCTTGTCTAATGGAAATGGTTTGTGTATGTGTGTGTTTTTTCACTGCACGAGTGTTTGCGGTCATGCCTTTGTTTCTTTAACCCAGGGCGACACAGCGAAGCAGACTGAACTCTCTTTCTGTGGAGCGACAACGGGAGATAAATTCGCTTTTACGCACAAACATGTCTAAACCGTTTGGAATTAATCAGATGCTGCGCGGCAAACTTGCAGAAATGCAACGGACTCTTTCACGTCTGTGCTAAATGTTTATGGTACAGTTGAAGCCGTGTGTGCTTGCGCCTGGCCGCTCGTCCTCAGAACAAAATACCTCTGAAACTCTGGACAGCTGCTATACATAGGAGGCACTGATGTAGCTAGTGGAGAATTTTAAAAAGGTGGGTAAATGTGACCTCCAGGCGGCAATTAGCCCTATCATTTGGCAAACAACCGCCACTATAAACACATATCAATTAAATTTACAGAGAAGAGCTTCTTGCTCCTTTTCATGCCAGTGTAGAAAGTTTGCTCAAATTAAACAACTAAGCCTGCCTTCAACTACATCGCTGTTATGTCTTACACACGCAGACAGCGATTATACAAAAACCACTTTGATCAAAACTTAGGCAAGGCGGAGGAAGCAAGGGCCCATGGTGCAAATCTCATGCTGGATATCAGAAAAATGCCTGTGAAAGGAGTGATAGGCCTTCCTCCCCGCCTTCTTCACCTTCATGCACAGAGATCCGGTTCAGCACAATCACACATTGCAAACAAAACAATAATGGTCAAAGAAAAAAAAAAGTATGCCTTTCTTGATGCGTAAATGTAGCTTACGTAGACTTTATGTTTGTTGGTGGGGATGGAAGTGGGTGTATTCCAAGCATGCTTGATGATGTCCCTTTGCCCCCTCCCATGATAAAAAAAACAGAAAATGTAAGAAAGCTCCCTTCTAGTCTCCTAGACGAGGCGAGACGGTGCATTAAAGAGAGAGAGAGAGTTTCTCCATCAATTTTCTGTTTAATGTCAACGCTTCAGTTCATTGTGGGAAAGAGAGGACGCGTCATCCAGACATAAATTTGCTATTATACAGCTTGATGGACACTCACATCCACAGGATCCAGCGCTTGTAGTCGGGAAAACCCCATCGGTGGATACATTCAGCAGAGAGCTATAACGTGTAAGGAAGCGGAGCGCTGTTTAGGTCCATACATTTGAATGCGCGTTGGTTTGGATTGAGCCTGTAGTAGCAGTTTCTTTTTTTGCCAAGTTTTAGGAGAAAGAAACACAGTGTCTGCTTGTATGTTTTTCAATTTATTTCCGTACAGACATTATTTTCTTAATGGAGACGTCGTTTTATAGGTAGGTGTTTAAGTTTGTATTATGTTTAATCAGTTGTCAGTGTGATTTAATCAGAGGGGGGCTTTTAAAGTGTATTTTCTGTTGTAGTGCGCTGAAGATATAATATTCATTCATTTTGTATAGTTGCAATACTGGGTTAGTGATTATGCTGTTGGGTTACTTAAAAAAATGAACAAAAATACGCCACAACTTTGCGTAGTCGGTGTGTGCTTCCAAAAAAAAAAATTGTCTTGATGTTCAGTGTCCGCTTCCTGACAAATATGAATGGATTTATATGTCTTTTATGAGTGAAAAGTCTCTTTTCTGAACATTGAGTACGCAATTAATGAAAGAAGGTTTATCAGCTGGGGCCTCTCGGGGGCATGTGCAGGCAGACACACACACACGCGCGCGCGCGCAGTGATTAGAGCATGTGAAGTGCAGCTCCCTTTAGCTGTTCCAGAGTTGGGTGTTATATTTTGTCAGGGTTACTTCTGTTATATTCGGTTACACGGTAACACTGAAAGGATTCTGAGTTACTGTTTATCTGCCTCACTCACTGACAAACACACACACACACACACACACACACACACACACATAGACACGCACGCTCAGTATACTCATCCATGGAGGATGACGCGTTTTTTTCAGGTCAGCTTCAGTTTGATAATGGTAGACAGAAGTAGTTCGCTATTCATTACCTTGCTTTTACAGTAATAAATCAATAACCTAATTTATTTGTATATATTTTGGTTGCAAACTCACAGTCACACACGTCTAATTTATGAATGTTGTTCATGTGCTGGAGTCAAGTCAAATTAAAAAGTTTCCTGATTTGAATTTGAACGTACACATTAGCTCTTTAGCTGCACAAAGGAAAATAAACATCTTGGTATTGCTGCTGTGTCTCAGTGTCGAGTCTAGGAAAGTGTACATTAAACACCTGCTTTGCGTCAACACTCAAACCCACAATTATTGTTATTACTGCAAGTTAATTATTTTATTTTATTTGTAAATAATTGTATTTTTTGGTCTCGATAAAGTATTGGCCCAGACTGTTTATTTTTTGTTTGTTTGTTTTGTTTTTTTAAGTACATTTCGTCATCTTCTAGGAAGCCAGCAGGGCACAAAGACAGGCAATTAATAATAATTAATATGCAGATATGCAGATATATTGTATATAACTATAATAAAACACAGTTATTCTAAGTGAAGCAGTGGTTATTTATTACTGGTTAGATTAGCCAAGATAGCAACGGCACGTTTTATATATTTTGAAAGTTAAACTTTGTCGGAGCTTCAGAAGCTGTACAGTCCAAAATGTTTCAGCGTGATACGCAGCATTTACTAGAAATTCAAAATAACTTGTTTTTGGATCAGTTTTCTTTTGAGATATTATCCTGGGGCAGAGATGTGATCAGATTTAGGGATTTGTGTAAACATTAATCAACAATATGGTCAAAATATGACCAACGTGGTTGAGCAACTGTCTGGGAGATGACACGATTACTAAACATTGAAAATGTTTGTGTGTGTGTGTGTGCTGAAAGTTTCTTTTTCTGAAATCCAGTTTTTTCCTTCAATCAGTGGTATGTCACTAAAGCACTTTATGTGTTATTGCTAAAGTTGTGATTGGTGCAAAGACTTGTTTTTTGTTGAAAGAATTGATTACATTACTTGAATTTAAAGTGTGACCACTTGGAGAAGGTTAGGTGACCTGTTGACCCTGAGGCCCAAACTGGAGATACTTCTGACACTAATGCTCTTTCCACCCTTTTTCACATATTAAGTCACTTTATAAATGGACATGTTTCTTTTTCTGCATCCTATGAAAGTGTGTGTGTGTGTGTATATCTATAAAACAAAGATGAGTTTCAGGGGACAAATACACAAACTGAGCTGTGCTCCATTGTCAGAAACACCATAACCCATATTTAATCCATTTGTTTGAGTGCATAATTTCAACTTTTGACTATTGTTAACGCTGCCCCACACACACACACACATCTGAATATATGCTTACCGTGCTTACATGTTGCATGCTGTGGCTGTTTATGTTCAAATGGAAATGATAATTAAAGCCTCCACCTGCGCATGTTGATGGACCCTAAATAGATTCTGGAGCTGTCATCTCATCCATACAGGCCTGGAGGTGGCTATAGCTGGATATATGGCAGTGTGACAGGTACTAATTTGGTGCCCAAGCTATTTCCTCCGTCACCATCATCATCGACATCATTGTCTTCTTTATCTTCTTCTGCATCATCCTGTTGATTCATAGGTTTCTGAAGACATGTCTTAGGTCATACATGGCACAACTGTTTCTCTTCATAATTCGAGCCTTTTAAAAGCCCTTTGAGAAAAAAAGTGGAGCATTTTACTGGACTATTTTCTTTTTTCATGCCAACCATTTCACATCTCCTGACCTGTTGTGAGGCATGAGCTTTCCTCTCTGGCCTATCTGTCAGGATGATCAGAAATAGCAGCATCTGTCCTGCGCACACAGAGATGTAAAGGTCATGTTGTTTTTCTGTCCAGTCAACTTCTGGCTTCATCATGTCTTCTTCTTCTTCTGGGCTGTTATGGGTGGCATTGTTGTTTGCTGAGGTTGATATTTAAGGTATGTTGGTTCCCAGAAGAAAGAAAAATAGGTTTCTGAACGATGTCCCCACATCACCTCTGCTACACGCCCACAGCGCACAGAGCAGAATTGTTTTTCATATCACAATCTAGACCGAAACCTTGGCAGCGATACATTTCGCATGCTTTTCTACTCTAATGTGTCTCTATTGTCTCACGGGGTTGCACCACCTTTAGATAGCCGGGGCGTCTCCCTGGCGAACTGCCCCGTTTGGAAATTCTCATCATTAAAGCGTTATCAGAAATATCTGGTGATGGTTACCCAGTATGGCGGCCTCCCATGGAGACCAGTCTATATTTGGACTTCATTTAAGAGAGCACCATTGCCAATGTGTTTCCCATTTGAGTGTGAATTATACTTAAAAAAACCGTGGTACTATTTAGGTTTTAAATCTTTATTCACTTAATGTTGGGGGTACGTTCCCCAGTTCACACACGCTTCATTCACTTTTTAATGTGCGGGAAATGGCTTATTCACCCTTTTCCACGGAGACATAACTCCTCATTTAAATTTGCAGTAGAATTCAGGACAACACTGGACTTGAATCTAGTTTTGTTTAACTTCTAGGTAGCAACAAAATATCAACATACGAAAACAAACCTGTTAGTGTGTCTGAATGTTTTATTTATACATTTGTTTAACTGCAGGCGCATTCAGTTTTGACATATTTGAACACAGACGTCACGGAGGAACAGCCTCTGCTCCACGGGCCGGACAGCAGAAAAGCGGCTGGAATATGCGGCTTCTCTCCGCGGTGGAAGAGTCTCGTACTTCGGTCTAGTGTGAGGGAAGAAATGGGGGAGAGGGAAGAGAAGCAAGGGAAGAAGGAATCGAAGAAGGAAAGGTGGGAAGTGTCAGTCAGGAACGCTTCATTGCTCGAGGACAATCCGCGCGCAGGCCCGGTCTGTTTCAAGAGCAATCAGTCAATCCGCATTAATTATCCGCGCGCCCCCACCCCACAGTATAGGGTAGCTCGCGCTGGCACACGGACCAGAGGAGGCTGGGGTGCGTGTGTTATGCTTTCTCTCTCTATCTGCGCACACACACACACACACATACCCAACCCCCACGTTTTAAGTGAAAAAGAACCAATAAAAATCAAGCTATAAAAGGCTTTTCCTTGTCACTAAATAAATTAAATGCAGATTTCTGTTTTAAGTGGCGGACCCCTTTGTGAGCTGCGGAACAGGATTCTTTATTGTCCCCCAGTCATTAGTGCTGAGGACAACGACGTTGGAGGAGAGAACAGGGAAACCAAGCCATTTCAAAAGAAATATATCCTACAATAGGCTGTATAGGAAGGCTACTGTGTGTACGGGCTATATTGACATATAAGATGTCCTAAGCGGTTGGAATCAGAGAAAGTGAATGCGCCAGTTTTTCCAACTTACTAGCGATGGGAAATCCGCAAAACAAATATATATGTAGAGCACAACTTTTACAGTAGTAATAGCTTGTGGATTGTAGATACATTTACATTTAAACTTATTGGCTGGAGTAAAGTAAAGCATTTATTCTCTATACACTCCACCTGCTCCATACACTCCGCATGTGAAAAAGTTACTAATTTATTTTTTTATGATTAAAGCTGCACAAATAACATTTTTTTATCATGAAATTGCTTTTTGTACACTTTTATATAAAAGTGAAGTGAAAATTTACGGTAGTCTTATTGTGTATATATAGCACGTTTGAGCCATAAAATATCATACACCTATTGGACGTCTGCAGAATATTTCAGCGGTTTGTATACAGCTTGTGTGTGTGTGTGTGTGTGTGTGTGTGTGTGACACGTGGTGGCTGAAGCCCACTGGAGAGCACAGGGCTTTGGAATGCAGGCTGCTATGTAAATGGAAAAAGAGGGTAATGATTATCTAATTACAGACGCGATAAATCTGCTCGCTTTGACGTTATTTGATCTGAATTATAAATGTATGAATTAATTCCACCGTATAGATGAAAGTGCCGTTTTGCTCTTTGCAGACAAATTATGAGCTATCTGTCGGCTACAGGCCAGCTTGGATTTCCTTTGTCCGTCGTGTTTTGTTTGGGGCTAAACCGAAGCAAGGGAGTGGGTCTCTGTTTTAATGTAAAGAGACATTTGGAAAAGTCTGCATGTATTTCATGATGTGCATGTTGCCTCTTGTCAGCTTTGGACTAGTTCAGCTAAAAAGCATACTGTCTTCATGAAATTTGCTGCCACGTTAGTTTGCAGATTAAATTTTAATGAAAAAAACTACAGCAGTAGCAGTAGTGTATACACACATATAATTTACAATACATTTGTGTATATATATATATATATATATATATATATATATATATATATATATATATACACAAACTTATTGTAAGTTATTTTGTTTATGATGTCTGTGATAGTTTACATTTTATAGCGTATTAAGACAAATATAAATATTTATATGTATATATAGATAAAAAAATATTTTGAAATATTTCCACCTACACTAAGCTAATTTATTGTATCTGACCTGCATAAAAGCGGAACTGTCCACTTAATTGTTGGCAATAGAAAGTTTGGAGCAACATTTTCGGCGCAACAACACAAGACCCGAGCCCGGACTATTTCATGTTTTCACCCTTTTTTTTCACTTGTCATAATTTAGTTTTACACAGACCTATCGCTGTCTTACCACCATCTTCATTGTCAACAAAAACTTTTCTCCCTTTGCGTTTGTGAAAAAAGCAGCTCCCTCGCAGCAGCGCGATAGCTGTTTTCCGGTTCTTGTTGCCTTTTTTCCTCCATTTTCCAAACACAAAGTTGTTATTGCACTATTCCGCGAATCTAGCCTCAATATCTAATACAACGTGTAATTTCCCCCCTTTTACCGAATTCCCTTTGATTTATTCACTCTTGACTCTCCTTTTGCTCTGGGGCCAACGGGGTTCGCCGTGGGGGCACCTTGAAACTGCCCCTCCTTATCTCCTTTCATCGTTCAGCGCGGGGCCGCCTTGAAACCGCAGGGGCAGTAATTGCTTTTTTCAGGCAGCCCAGTGCGGACTGGCCAGCAGCCAATCAGAGCCTTGTTTACACTCGGTGATTGACAGCGTTCTGGCAGGGTGCCAGCCAATGAGAAGCTTCGCAGGGCCGACGCCACGAGTTTTAACCCTTTGCCTCCTCGGATAAACAAACCTGGACGGGAATATTAGCTTATAGCAGCTCATATATTTCGACATGGAAACACACAAGCCCATATCCTTCCACTTTTAATTGGCGAAATTACTGAACCGCGCAGCAAGGCTAACCCTGAGGACTGTAATGCTTTCAAATTACGCAGTGATTCAATTTGCCCGTGCTAGTGTGTGTGTGTGGGGGGGGGGGCGGTAAACATAATAAGAATAAATGTTTTTTAGACATAGTATAGCCTGTGTAATTTAAATTTACTTGTACACTTCCCCTTCCCAAAAACGCACATGCAAACAAAGCGCTTTATCAAAGTCTTAACCATTTTACCTGATCGGGTGTTGTTTCTATCCACTGTTTCTTTATATTTGGCTTCTAAGACCAATTATGTGGTCAGACGCAAAAGAGAAGCATGCGGCTGTGCACCCGCACTATCAGAGCATTTTTTGGCTTCATGGGCAAAACAATAGATGTATTAAAGGCCCTCTGTATATTTAGCTCCCCACATCCCTGTGGACACATTTTCTATATCATACTTCAAACCTATTAGTGCTTGACCTCTCTTATCTTAATGTGGCTGTCCATGGGCCTAAGTGTGCAACATTTCTTTAATTGCAAACAGAGGCTACATGTCCATTAAATCAAATCGAGATTGTTCTAATAAAGATTTATTTAGCAAAACCTCATGCAGTGAGGCATGTGAACAAGTGGATTTCCCTAAAGGAGCATCAATAAAACTATCGCTGTCACAAAGCAAAATAACGATATAAACTCAGAGCACATCAGCATTTGAACTGAACTGTAGTGGGATCACATAGAATAGGCTAGATGCTGTTTTCGCTCCACCAGTGATCAGAAAGTGCAGGCAGCACTGCACAGCTCCAGTTCCTCTTCTCTCTGCACACTGAACAACGCCGAGCTGTGCCGCCTGTCTCCTCGCATTTGTTTGTGCACGCAGTGCGCCGAGGGCTGCAAATCAAACGCCCGCCGTTTCGTTCCTCGGCTACGGAGGCCTCCTCATTGGCTTGAAACTGCCGCCAATAGCAGGCCGTGTTTACCGTCGGAGGGGGTGTAGGAAAGGGTAGGGTGGGGTTGGGGGCGGAGGTGGGGGAAGCGCCTCACGGGCACGCTTTCACATTGTCGTTCTCAAACCAATAGGCCTGCGCGTTCACCCCGCCCCGCACACACTCACACACACCCTCCATCCTCCTACCCAACCTCTCCTCCACCTTCCCCCTCCCGACGTGTCTGAGTCTCAGGCAGCATGAACGAGCCTCGATTCACTACAAGCCTGAACTTCTACGATGCGTCTCTCCCATACCTCAACTGACTGCACAGCACAGTCTGCAGCAGCATAGGATGTAATCAATCCCACATGTTTCATCTATGCGATTCGGGGATTTTCATTTTGAATATTTTTGTACTTTTTCTTTCATTATACCTCGTTCGCCATGCAGTGGATATAACTTATCAGTAAGTAGTGGATTATTTTACAGCTGTTTTATAATGTTTAATGATTGTACAAAATTTCGCTATTATTTTGGGGCTTCATGCAGGAGAGGACGATCTATGCATTTCATTAAATGGAACTGCATCTATTTTTTTCAAAACACTTATATTACACTGCAATATTACACTGTCATGCCAAAGATGTAAATAGTAAAATGAAAGCATTGCTCTGTTAAGCATTTCAAGTCATTGTAATATTAGCATTAACGCAAACCAGATAACCATTTTACGCGTTTTGAATGGATTTATTTAAAACAGTCTGATCCCTCTGTTTCCTCTCCTGTCAAGTGTGGAGGGCTGAGCTGTGGGCGATATGTGTGTCACTTTTTGATTTGACCTCTCTTCACAGCCAAATTCCTCGTGTGTTTTCTTATTCATTCAGATGGCCATTCAAAACCACTCGCTTTTCAAGGCACCACATTATAATTTGTAGATTATTTCTTTGTTACTTTCCTACTGTGTGTTTGAGAAGGAGAGAGATGGAGAGGTGTATTGCAAACTGCAGTGCTCCCTGCTTACCCCCCTCGGTAAGCAGGCTGTGCAGACGCCGGGCTGTCTTCGGCTCGGCACCGGGTTTCAGTTTCTCGTCCTTAGCCGGCCTCTGAATATCCGCTTTGAGTGCCTCGGATATGAGTTGTGACTTTACGTTACTGTCAAATTGTTGAAGCCAAAGTGAATGCAAACATTTGTGCGTGGTTTCATAGATTTCTGAAAAAAATCCGCAAAACGTGCATGTTTTTGTTTGCAACATTATTTGCATGAAATCTGAAAATACGCAGTTCTTTGCGGATTTGCGGGATTTTGTGCTAAGTTCACGCACTGTAGTTTTGACCAATACTGGTTGCTTTGTAGGGGGATTTTCATCTGGCGTCTTTTGACCCTTTGCAGAACATCAATGGTGGAGGTGTGTGTATGTGTCCATGTTTTGGAGGTGTGTGTGTGTTTGTCTGTCTTTTCGCGTGCGTGTGTGTGTGTGTATGATTGGGTACAGTGGAGCCTCGTTGAAGTGGAAGGAAGTCTGAAGTCTTCCACGTAGACACACACACACACACACACACACACACACACACACACACACAGACACTCGAGCAAATCCAAATGATCATTTTCCCGAAACTGTTAGGCAGGATCTGTTCACGTCGTTTTGTTTGCGTGGCGTGCGATAACACGGGATTTAGATTTAGGTTGTTAAATGTAGCCTGAGTGGCTCTCTGTTGACGTGGAATGTAAACATCGAGGACGTGTGTTTACGGCCTACAAATTTAAAAATGTATAGACAAATGTCAGACCAGAGTGGTTTATGATTGATGTCCCGTAGAGAAGGTGCATTGTTTCTCACAGCCTAGGGGACAGGAGTGAGTCCATTTTGCCTTCCCAGTGCGCTTGCAGCTACCTGCGTTTCTCTTGATTTTACCCTTATTTTATCTCTTACTGTCGATTAGATATAGTCAAAAGCGTTGACGTGGTTCTCATTAACAAAAAGGTAATTGAAGTATTTCAATGCAGTTGTAGTTTAGGCCAGATATTCTGATGGGAAACATTTTAACATTTGCGTGTACGGGATTCTTTATGCTTGGGAGTGTTTAGGCGTGCAACACACACACACACACACACACATTTGCAAGCTCTGACAGAGCTGCTGAACTTTGGAGATCCCCCTTCCCAAAAAAAACACAATTTCTGAAAGTTGGAGTCCTTGAGCAGCTTGTGTGTGTGTGTGTTTGTAAGCGAGAGTGTGTGTGTGCATCAAGGGAGACTTGAGTATCCGAGCTCATGCAGCCAATATTCTTATGCACTTCATAAACCCCTGCTCCACCAGAGCATTTGATATTTTCTTTGTTCCTTTATCGTTGATTTCTGGGAGGTGCTATCAGCATCTACAGAGCGCTAGATGGACGTGCCATGCATTGAAAGGCTTAATAGATGGACTACTGAGGTGTGTGTGGTGAACACAGGCACCCAGCTCTCCCTATCTGAGCGTCACAGGGAGCCCTATTTAAGTAAATTACCTGGACTATAAGGCATACATATAAAGTCGATGATTTCTCAGTCTATTTCGCTGTTTATAGCCCCGCTCTTTTGCACTGGAGCATAAAGGTGATTTGATTTGTGTTTGTGATTACAGAGTAGCATATATCTACTGTAAATGTATCAAAGATGGATGGCGTATTGTCAGAAGGCATGGGCTTTTGCTGCTCACTCCGTATTAGTTATTAGAAAAATTTGACTTTTAATAAGCAGCACTACAAATGAGGAGCACACATTATAAAACAAAATCAAACACTAAAGTTAGAACGAGTCAGGTAAAGACACGAACAAGCTGCTTTGAATTATTACTTTAATTAATTCAATAGCAAACGCATTTCATCCAAGGCAGAAATGTGTGTGTGGTTGTGTGTTTGCATGTATGTTTAACTAAACATTTTAATACTATCCACTAACGTGACAAAAACACAGTGAATCAAAAAAAGAAAAAAGAGAAAACAAGTTAAAGTTGATTTTGTGTTTCATTCTGTTTTGGACAATACGAAGACTCTATGGTTGGGGAACAAACTCCACTCGCCATAATTTAGGATTAAAGCTGCTTTCGCGCATTATTACTTTGCACAAATGGTTTTCTTCATATTTCATACAGAGCCTTCGAGGTCCGGCTTGTTTATGGCCAGTTCTTGCTCAGTTTGAAGACTTAACAACTTGTCCTCTTTTTTTTAACGCAATGAACTCTTGTACTGTATATGCATCATTTGTTTGTACCTGAGCCAAATCTCTCCCTTTCCTCTCCATTCTTTTCGCTGATAAAGAAAGCTCCCGTGTGCGTTATTTGCATCGTGTTTGGTCACAGGATGAGGAGGAGGAGGAGGAGGAGGAGGGGGCACAGACTCCTCTGTTGGGGCCAACGACGTAGAGGAGAGTAAATCCACATAAACTCAGTTCACCCACCTTTTTATCTGCAAAACAGGCTTTACACGCCTTCACGGACTGTTATAAATCGCCGCTAAATGTCCTGTACAGGATTAAAATAATATGTAACGTGGTCTTTTAAAGCGTTTTTGTGAAATATGAGCTGCTTTTTGTAAATACTACTTGTCTGTCTAAACATGAACAGCGACCGAGTCTCGGTTCAGCTTTTTCTACAGCACTATATCCCTGGCTGGCTCATTATTGTCAGCGCTTTGACGTCCCTCCTGTTCTCTCTTTTGTAGGACATGACGGGGACTCAGTTTCTACCCTGCAAAGCCAAAACTCCGCTCAATGCGAGGGGACTCCGAAGTTCATAAGAGGGATTATTTACATCTGGGTGCCTGATACCTTCGGTGCCTCCGGATTTTACTTTGGATTTGGGATTTATCGGTTCTCACCGGGATGGAAAGCCGGGATTTCGCTCCTCCGCACCACCTCCTGACGGAGCGGAGCGCTTTGGTTCACAGCGCCGCGTCTCGGATGGCGCCAGGCCGCCACGGCTCCATGCAGCACCCCGCTCACTTCCAGCCTGGGAAATACTACTCATCCCCACTCTCCATGGCTCCGCACTCGGGTCAGTTTTGAATGCACCTCTGTTCTTGTGTGTGGTGGAGATGTGATTTTCTAAAAAAAATTCAGTTGCTGTCTTTTGTCTGAAGCATATGTTTTCTATATTGCCAACTGGACATTTTTTGGGACGAGCTAGAATTTACTGGGGAGAGAAACAGCACAGACGCCTTTTCAGTGGGCAAAGAATGAGTTTTATGATTTACTTTATTTAATGAACTGTTTATGACATAGGTGCTTGCTGTGCGTAATATGTGAAAATAAATACAATTTGTCAGTCTAGTATTTCAGCCGTAAACCCAAAAAGTCAAAAATGAACCAAAGAGGGAAATTTGCCATCTTTTTCAAATTAGATTTATTTTTAAATTACGACCAACCTCATTTTTGTTTTGTTTTAGACTTTTAAATCTCCCCATAATTTATAAAAAGTCTAGGAATTATAGCTTTTACCACTCAGAAGCTATTAGACGTTTGATTGCATAATCTCGTCATAGATTTATATGGTTTCATCAATTAGTAAAGTACTAATCATTGCAATTTGATGTAATTAATTAGAATTGGATAATTCTACTGCTTATATTTCCCATTAAACAATAAATTAAATCTATTAGCTGAGCCCTAATTTCTGCTGTTTCTTTCCAACGTTCCCACCTTCATGTTTGGTTGCTGGCTTCCACGAGCACAGTGATTTGGTGCTGGTGGGTTCGGGGCACATGCTGGTTTTTGTACTGGTCACAAAGTGGGGGTCGCAGTGTTGGGGTGTGGAGGGGAGCTCTGGCTAATAGAGGTGCGGGTAATACCAGAAAATCCGGTTTCTATATTGAGCGGGGACGTGACGGGGTGCGAATGGGTTGACAGTGCATGCATTAGATTTAACAAGTAGCTTTGGTATCCTGTCTCAATAGGGGGGGAGGGGGAGGGGGAGGGGGAGGTGGGTGGGGGTGGTTGGGAAGGTGTGTGTGTGTGTGTGTGTGTGTGTGTGGAGTAAGTGAGAGACAGAGAGAGAGAAAGGCTCCGCTCGAAATCATACAGTGTCTGCTGGACTAACTGAATGAATGTGAACGTGTCTGATGAGAAATTTCATTAATTATCTTTTGTAAAAGCTCGGACCTATAAATGATATCTTCTGTTGTCTCTGTCCCCTCTCATTTGCATATTCATTAGTTTTACCCAGCAAAACTGACACAGACGTCGAATTCAGAATTTTAACTCCTACAATTTTAAACAAAATATACAATTTATTTATTTTCAATCAACGCAACGTTTGATGGTGTTTCAGGTCCTGGTTCTGGTCTGGGGTGCTTCACATGAAGGAGAGATCATTAGAAATAACATTTTCAGCTTGTTTGTTTCAAAAATGTTCCACAATTCATGAACATTAACTCTTCAAATATGCCATTTTCATTCAGATGCAGTCTGTATGTAGCCTTCACTTCATGTTCATTTTCTATTTTGTTTTTACAATATATGTAAGAATAATAGTTCGCGATTTATATTTATTATTTTTTTATAATTTCGGGGATGTTGAAATATAATTGTAAAATTTAACACATTGCATTTACAATAATACAATTAACATGTTTTTGTAAATGTGATGTAAATGATAACAATCCAGTATAAATACAAAATAATTTACATAATTATAGTCCTACATTATTTTATATTTCTATATATTTTACAGTAATTCATTGTATATTTTATTTATATTGGTATGTATTTCCTGACACATTTAGCACAGTGCCTGCTTTAAATATGACTGAATAGGTTTTTATTAAAATTATGGCCCTGTCATTAAACCTGTGACAAACATATCTAACCTGCATGTTTGCTGCACAATGATTTGAACAGATTATATTCCACTTTGACTGATATTGCTACTCACTGGCATATATTATGGTCCAATTTAACAATGATTCTGTAAGGTGGGGAGGGGGGGGGGAGCATAGTAATGCAGGGGGATAATGCTATTGAAATATATTCAAGAGGGCCTCTCACTGGGTTTCAAGGTGCATGACACTGTATTGAGATTCCAGATATCCAGACTCTCCATGCATGTCCCTGATGGGGTTTTGACTGACATGATGGGCATAGAGGATTGTTGTTTTGGGATGGGGGTTGGGGTACGTGTGTGTGTTTGCTTGAAGGTTAGGATGGGGGTTACCTTTGTGCTCTCCTCCCTTAGAGATTCAGAAAGCTGTATGCCTGGCCCTAGGCCTCAGCACAGGGGGTATAGATATGATTTGGTGTTGGCCATACCAGAGTTTGAAGGGGGTTGGGATGGGGGTTTGTTTCACACGTACACACACACACACACAAACACACACACACACACACACACACATATATATATATATATATATATGACTGTATATGACTATATATATATATATATATATATATATATATATATATATATATATATACACACACACACACACACACACACACACACACACACAGGCAATTTTTTTGCCTAGTCAAATGCTGGTTGTATCACTTACAGAAATTCCACACACACACAAAAAACCTCCTCTCATTCCCCCTGTTTCTTCATATCCCAGAAAACATGCAATCCATCAATTTGCTGAAGCCTCTTATTTAGATCAGCATGGTGTCTGCTTGAATATGGTCGCGCTTGACAAGGTGATGGAATGACAGCCGCATACCGACGCCATAAGACTCAGCCCCCATTTGATAAAACCCCACAATGATATTACACAGGCGTTTAGATTACTGATAGGAGTAGTGGGAAAGCCTTTGTCTCTTTCTCTGTCTGTCTTTCTCCTCCCCTTTTTACCTCTTTGCTTTTATTCCAGTCTGTCTCTCTCTTTCTTCCCCTTTCTGTGATATTAGCCTCTGGGCAGTAGTTGTGCAAGTGTGTGTATGATTAAGGTTAGGTTTAGCCTGCAGTAGCACAGGTGTGCAGCATTATGGAGGGCGTGGCAGAGCTTGTCACTGAACAGGTGTGTTACTTCCCAGACGGCAGACGGTTTTTGTTTATATGACTGTGTATGTATGAGAGAGAGCGCGTGTGCATGTGTGTGTGTTTACCTTAATAATACACACAGGAAGAGCCTACATCAATGTTGCACATACTGGAAACGTGTTGTTTAAGGGATCTCATTTAAGGCTGGTTGCATTTTGTGTCTTAAAAAGTAGTAAACCACAATCCTAATATGTTGGTTAGACTATTTTCTGCCACTTTTCTTCCTTTTCTCTCAGTCTTTTTCCTTTGCTCTTTAGACCTTTGTCTACCTCTTATTCTTCGATTTTCCCATAATTTCCCCTTTCTTTCTCAATCTACTCCCTGTGTTCAGTCTTGTTTATGAATCACAAGATCCTGCAGTGAAATTCTGTATTTCTCTGCTATAAATGTGAGTAGGTGTGTGTGTTTGTGTGTGTTACATGCAGCCACCCCGTCCATTCATCTCGAGGCTGTCACTAATGTCTCAACTCTCTTGGAAGTTTTTTGGCTTTGGCTTTGATCACTGTAGCAGCACAGCTGAGACACGCCCCTTCACCCTCCTACCTGCACACACCTTCACACAAGGATGATGTGTTTTTGTGTGTGTGTGTTTCTGTTGGTTTCTTGTTAAATTAGAGAGACAGAGGTCTATAGTTTGTGTGTCATGTGAAGGGCAATGATTATGTTAAAGTTCAAGAGTAAACGGCAGTAAGAAGGAAAGACAGTGAAAGAAACAGCATAAAGAAAGAAAAAAAAGAAGGAAAATAGCATGCAAATGAGAGAGGGAGGTGAAAAGGAGGAGTAGAGAGGCTGAATGTTTCCACCTGGTTGGTAATCCAGTCAGATTACCACTGCCTGACGAAACCCACTGGCCGTCATCCCTGACTCCTCGGCCTGTCGTCTCAGCTGCCTCTCAAGATTGTGAGCCAGAGATGCTTGCCTGCATGTGTTTGTAGGAGAATGTAAGATGCATCAGCAGTGGATGAGCCTCAGACAGACCTTGCTCCCCTCACCTCACCAACGCTACAGAGGGTACAAGGAGCACATCCTGGGTGCAGTGTGCAAGACGACCCCCTGTGTGGAGGAGACAGCTGGTGGAGGTTGCAGCCAGCAGAGCTACGATTGGACGCAGTGAGGAAGGGGCAGAGTGTAAACTGTCAATTCAAGAAAAAAATTACATGCACACTAAATAAACCAAAATGGACGCACTTTGGTTCGGCTCAACTTTACTCAGTGCATGAGTAGAAAACCACCAGAGAAAATGTGTTGCTTTGTGTGTTAGTTTTATTGTTTATACCTACTCAGTTATTTTCTGATCTTCCATACCACAATTATGTTAATGTGTTTTATAATATTATGTTGTATATCATTTTGTACTACTAATAATACATGTGAGTTTTAGGATAAAACCTGAGCTTGTTGAGTTTAATAATGGGTCAAAATAAACATATAAAGTATAAAAAAATAATAACAATCAAAACACCCCCTTGGTTATATGTTAATATTGCATGAAAGTATATTAGGCTATAGGTCAATTTTGACCCAGTTAATTTTAGTATGTGTTCAGCTCTAAATGAAATATGCAAGAAGGCCAAAGAAATCAGTTAAATGAGTTACACTATTTGAAATTTGTTGACGCACTAAAGGAATTAAGTTATTAAGTCATTAAGTAAAGCCAGTAAAGTCATTAAATGCATTTTAATTACAAATTAGACTCTTGTGCATGCTTTGATATTTCAAGCAAACTAGCACATCATTTAAATACAGTCCCAAATGTTTCCCTGCATCTAATCAGATTGACCTCAGAGTGAGTGTGACTGAGATTTGAAAAGGTCGCATCAATGATAGATTATTTAAAAAAAAAAAACAGAAAAAAAAACTGAGTACTTATAGTGATACAGGCTTTTTGGAATTTTGGGTGAGGAGTGCGTTTGTTCTGGGGAGCATTTGCTGCAGCCACAGAAAGACTTTTCTCTCATCTCATCCAACATGTGAACAGCTGCTTATTGTCGGTAGCAGTGATTTGAAGGGAGTGGGGTGCGTTTGGTTGCGACATCTCCGGGGTGTGAACACACACCACCATCTGATGGCTTGGCATGTGAATGGAAAGCGCCAGACTTCCTGTGTCCATGTGCTCTCTTCTCTCTCTCTGTCGCTCATCTCTTCCCTTTCTTTTCTTCTTCTTCTGTTCCTCACTGGCCAGGCCTCCCCTTCACCCATCTTCCTCGCTTCCCTTTAACCACATGCTTGCCCTCCCCTCTTTCTCGTCTCCTTCTGCTTTCCTCTTTCGCTTCCCCTTCACTACTCTCAGCTTTTCGAGTGGTCCTCCAGCCCTTCTTTCTCCTCCTCCTCCCCCTCCTCAAAGATCTGTTCCTCCCTACTTTCCTCTCTCCCTCTCTCACACCCTCTTTTTTTCAATCGATCCCCCCCATGTCTTATATCCAGATCCCATCTCTAACCCACATACCCATTCCCTCCTCGTGTTGTTAGCAGACCAGCTTCTCTCAGCACTCCTCCTATTTCTGTCTCAATTTCAGCCTGCTTTCTCTCCTTTTCCACATTGCCTCATTTGTTTCTCCCCCATATACCCTCCTCTCTTCTTGCTTTCCCCTTTCCTCACCACTCGGCCGGTTGTTAACGGGCCTGTCCCGGTGCTATTCGGCCCATGGCCAACTCACTAAATCAGAAGCGATTGGAGGATTTGGCAAGAGGGAGCGAGAGCTCAGCGCGGCGCCTTTGAAGTCAGAGAAACGAGAGAAAAATGACACTTTAAACAGCCCACAAAACACAAGGCTAAAACAGCTTCTTACTCTGTACAGGAGGAGGGGAAGCTGTGTGTATGAGAGCCTGTGTATGTGTGGGTGTGTTCATTTAAAAATACAATATAAGGTGTTTTATGTGAGCATGTGGCTGCTGTGGCTGGAATTCATGATATGAATGCATGTGTAAAAAAAGTGTGAGTCCACACTTGTGTGTGTGTAGACACTGTAATTCCCTGCTATTTTATGGCTTTCCGTTTCTTCAGAGGGGTCAAGGCAATTCCCTGTTTACACGACATGAAAGAGAGGTGACATCACTTAGCAGGGGGGACAGACATGATGTCACAGTCTCGCCACATCCACAGGTCTGCACCCCCTGAAATGCACGCTGCAAAAGTGAGGCAGTGCATCTACAGCAACCCTTATCACAGCAGCAACCAACACCTGAGATGGGCCAGTTTTTATCCATCTCCGCGCCACATTTATGCCTGACTCATCTTCACTTGAGCTGACTTGTTTGACTTAGCCGGGGCCCTTTTCTCTGCTGCTGTGTTTTGGTTCTCTATTCGATTCATTTAAGCTCTGTTTGGCTCATTCATATTGTAATGGACTCCATTCAGGCGGGTCTATGTCCAGTTTGTTTTGCTGTCAGGTGCTTAGATGGATGGAGGGGGCCGTAGGTTCATCTGGAGGTGAGGTTAAAGATGGCAGAGTGGTAGGACAACCTCCTGAATGCTAGACCCTTTAAGTTTCTCTGAGTCACAGTGTCACACAGTTGTACATATGGAACAGATTGAGTATTTGGTGTGAAAGACAGCTAATGTGTGCCTAAATAGGAAATAGATTTGTGTGTCTGTGTGTGTGTGTATGTGTGTGTGTTAGGGAGGGAGAAGGAGAGTAAGAAGAAGAGAGAAGCAGCTGTGTGGAATAGCATGGATCGTTACACAGTGACACACATGAAAGCATTAAGTATATTCAAAAGCCTTCGTTGAATATATATGGAGTTGTGTGCAGCTTTGTATGTCTCTCTGTGTGTTCATATGTGTGTGTGTTTGAGAATCCCCTCCCAAGCGCTTGCCCGAGCTGAGAGTAGTGAAAAAAAAAACACGAGAAGGAGATGGAGCAAAAAAAAAAAAAAAAGCAAAAAAAAAAAACAAAGATCCGTCATCAGTCATTCATGGCTAATCAGTCTCATGGGACGTGCACACACACACACACAAGCGCGCACACAGTGCTGAGGTCCTAATCCTACTGGGACTGCTTGTGCCTCTGTGTGTGCCTGTCTAAATTTTGGATCAATGCTGATTAGAGGCAAACCCTCCCTTTTTTGTGCATGTGTCTCTTTCTACCTCTACTCCTCTCCCTTTCTCCCTATCTGTCTCTTCTCTTCTGCATCTTTGATTGCTGGTAAAGTGTCTCTTCTCCTTCTCTCTATTTTTCTGTCTTGTCTCTTTAATAACTGCCTACTGTCTTTTCTGGTCGTTTTGATGTGTGTTTTTGTAATGTTTGGAAGCATGTGTCCATGCATAATATAGGGACGTCTGGAGTGTGTGAGAGAGTGCACTTATCTCTGCTTTTGCATGTGCATACTCACCACTGCCTCTATGTGTGTATGTTTGTGTGTGTGTGTGTGTGTGTGTGTGTGTGTGTGTGTGTGTGTGTGTGTGTGTGTGTGTGTGTGTGTGTGTGTGTGTGTGTGTGTGTGTGTGAGAAAAAAAGAGAGTGCACTTATCTCTGATTTTGCATGTGCTAACTCACTACTGCCTCTATATGTGTGTTTGTATGTTCATATATCTTGCTTCATCAGAACCTCGTGTTTTATCAGTGCTTCCATTTGTTTCAGCTTTGTCTTTTTTCAAATCAAATAAACTTATAGATGTTCTATGCACGTATCTATAATATAGATGTTATTGGTATGATTAAAGCTAAACCATTTACATCAGATACCCTATAACCCCTAGAATTTTCCTTCAGATGTGGCATTATGAATTTTGCAGCCAAGGTAATTACTTTGCTCACCTGTACTAAAATATCTGTAAGTTCAGCCTAATATTTTTATTTCTAAATGTGGAGAATGATGTTGGCTTTGTGTGAAAACTGTATTGTGTTCAGTGATGTAGTGAAGCTCTATCTTAATACCTGTTCAAACACATTTCTCTTTTTTTTGGCCTTCACTTTTATTACTAAAAAAACACAGCAAAAGGATCCAAATGAACTGTGTTCCATTGTGTTGATGATTACTGCATTATGTGACATCAAATTCATAAACAGTTCAATAAATAATTATACAAATTCTATTACAATTAAAATATGAACAGCAGTTGTGGGGAATTGCCACATTATGTTTTACTGGAATTATGTTAAAGTAACCATTGTTTTCATTATCTACCAATGTGGCAATTGCTTTCTCAGTGAGTCGAGATCTGCAAAATGTCAGATCACAATCATATCACACGTCTCTGAAGCCCAGGCTGAGGTCTTCAAAGTACTTGTGTTTTGTAACTTTGAAAAAAAAATGGCTTGCCGAAGACATGTAGTTTAGAATTTACAAGTAAAACTTTTGACATATTTTCTTACCAAATTGTTTAAGACCACAAATATCAGGATTTCTGTCTTTTGTTTTTTATCATAGACAGCTGAATATCTTTAAGTTTAGAGCTGGAGAAACCAATAATTTGTATCACCATGGGCTCATGCCACTAACACCACAATGGACATTTTCCCCCCTATTTTATGACATTTGACAGATTAAGTGATTAAAGCAAAACATTATTGGCAGACTGATCAATAATAAAAATAATCATTAGCTCCAGCTCTAATTTGATATTTATTCGACTTCTTTCTCTTCTTTCTTTTGTTGACCCCCCCCACCCCTTTCTCTTTATTTCCTCTCTGCGGATCACCTCCAATAATCTTTTATTCCTGTGTAAATATTACGGCAACGAGGGACTATAAAGAATGGAGAAGCCATGCTGAAATAAGGTCAGACTAGGTTATTCTCACCTGCTTTTTCTCCTGCTCTTTCTTTTCTTCTGTCACTTCTACCTCTTAGCCCCCCCATCCCTCTCTCTTTCTCCCTCTCTCTTTCTCCACTCGCTCCCTTGTTGCCTCTCTCTCGTACTCGCTGTCTGCTGATCCTGCTCTTCTCCCTTGTTCAGTCTCTTCCCCCTCATATGCACACACACCGTCTGTCTGACACCTACACACAACACACACGCGCTGACACCTGCATGTCGAGTCGTTGAGGGTCTAATTTAAGTAAAGTGCTTCTCTAGGAACCACAACCCCTCAACTCATGATGATGGAGTGTGATATGGTGTGCCGTGGTTGAACACACACACAGAGTTATACATAGATGTGCACATACACACACACACATACACATCCTGCTTCACTGATATTGAGATATGACTCTCTGTGGTGTGGGATTGAAAGTAGCACTGTAGATAGGTTGTAAGTAGCATACTGCTATAATAATATGATATTTGATAATTCATAATTTACCTTTTCTCAGTCTGCAGAGTTAGTTACAGTGGTGGCACAGCTGGTGGGGGTTCATTGTCTCAAGGTTACTTTAGCAGGGTGGATGCTGACATAGATATGGTTAAATCTGGTTCTGCTGGTTAAAGGATGTTGTCTTCGCTGCAATAACCCTGCTGCTGCACTTCTGCTGCGTAGGTGTGTTTGTTTCCACTGGCGTTTGAGCTAACTTTAGCCGAAGCAGGATTGTGCTGCAGCGCTCTTGCAAATCTGAGGCCGCAAACTCAAACCTGCAGGGAAAAACAGCCCAAAGTGCTTTGGTTTTGGGAACTTTAGTCCAACATGAAAAGGAAGTGAATCAAAAGTACCATACAAAACAATAAAGACTTGTCATTTATCCAAACTCTAGTTCACTCTCTTAATTTGTGTAAGACTTTATAGAGTTAAGAATTTGTTGTCAATCTTAATTTATTTAGCTAGACTGATGCAGCCGATCTAGTATTTCCTGTTAAATATATAGTTACTGCTAATGTATCCATGAGCAAAGATGGACTTTTTCTTAATAGGTGTGATACATTTGTTTAAGCAAAAATGTGCATATTTCCACCACCAGTTGATGTTAAGCAACATCAACAGCTTTGTTTGAGTTGTGCATCTGGTCTTCTGCCAAATATAAGTTAGGTAGGACCCAAAGTGCTTTCCACTGTTTCTCGGGAGAAGTCAGGAAACAACCACAGACGCCCACAATTTGTGGACGACAGCTTTTAGTTCCTGAGCCACAGTCGCCCCTAAGACCAGTAATCACCCTCTTTAACCTTGGTGTTTGGTTTCCATCAAATCATGAGCCAAACAACTTGTATTTAGCTGCTAAATGCTCCAGTATGTTCATGAACCAGTCCTTAAAATTGTGTCTCTGTTGAGTGGTGCTGTGTTTTTACTGAAAAAACTAGTAATGCAAAACTAAAAGAAATATAAAAAAATACTAAAACAAAATGCTCCACAGAGCTAGTGTGGTTCTCTGTGTGCTTGTCACTACAAGGACCCCTTGTATAAATGTGAATCATTGTAAAGACAAAACTATTGATATTACCTGTTCTAGAGGATCCACTGTTGGCGAATTATTTATTTTATATTCATTAAAAAACTTTCAGGCTTTTTTTGTGATTATTCAAAAAATTCTAATTATAGAAAAATAATATTTCCCTCCACTCTAACCTTTTCACATCCCAACTGCTGCCTGTTTTATGTTAGTTTGTCCTGCAGTGGAATTTATTTATATGCTAATTGAATTCAAAATGCAATTAATGTAACGTGGACTTACTTTGTCCAGTTTTCTCTTGACATTTGGGTAATCCATCATCAGATACTGTTAATGTCTTGGTGCTGAACCAAAATCGTAATCAGGAATATATGTTAATAAGTAACAAGAGTCACACCATGCGTCACTAAAGAACATGTGTTTAATAGGGTTTGTGTGCCAATAGACTGTAGATTGTAATAAGTAACCAGAATGTAGTAAATGCTGATAAGTGGTCAAATTGTATTGTGTTAGAGCTGCAGAAGCACATATGTACCTGTTCACGTCTGTCTTCCCTCTCAGCTCATGGTAATGTGATTTTTGTTACCTTCACCTTGTGCTCTTCCCAGTGTCATGACCCCAAGGTGTATTTCATCCATCCACCAGTCCACCAGTGTGCACATGCAGCCTTAAATTATTATAGTCAGTGTTTTTTCAATTATATATATATATATATATATATATATATATATATATATGTGTGTGTGTGTGTGTGTGTGGTTGCTGTGGCTGCAAACTGAACGGACCACAGGGGTGTGGCACAGGCATGTCAGACAACCAGAACTCCCAGAACAAGCTTCCTTGGTGTTTACCAGAACTGCAAAGCTACTTTGGGGGCGATGGTGGAGAGGGACTGCCAACACACACATACACACACACACACACACACACACACATACACCAACACACACACACACACACACACACACACACACAGACACACACATATATACACCCACACACACACACACAAGATAGAATTTACAATATTGGCTCTCACCAAAGGTTTTCCTGAAATATCAGCACCCGTATGCTTTTAATTAGTGTGTGTGTGTGTATTTGCACAAACCATTTGAGTTTCATTCTGACCCAGGCAGCAGAATCAGTCTCATATGACCACTGTCCCCCAAAATTCCCCATTTTCTTTAGTAAAACATAGCAAAACTGACAAGCCTCCTTTCCCTCTTCTCTGCTTCCTAAGAAATTCTCATGTATCGTCAGTTCCTGCTCTCCATGACCATAATTGGTCTTTCCTCCAGCTGTCGGTGGGTGGGTGGTGGGTGTGTGGCATCCAAAAAGTCTGTGGTCTAAAGCAGGAATATTTTCCTTCTCACTCCCAGTCTACTGCTGTATTTTTTGGGCCACGCTTGCTGAAGGAAAACTCTGAACAACACCGGAGTTCTTTTTTTGATTCTTATTTGATTTATTTTTTTGCCTTTTTGGGCTACGATGACACAAGGTGCAGGTTTTTTTTTCTGGTTCATTTAATTCCTTCTGCTTTCCTCCTGCTTTTATTTCCCTTAGTTGTTTTTGAGTCACAGCCAGTAGATGATGTGCTTTTAGCATCCTCAGTAGCTTTTGATGGTGTGAACACACGCATGTAGGTGCAGTGAGATCGGGATGCTACTACAGTAGTCATGTGCATGAAGAGATCTGGTAGTAGAGAGAGACGGTGTGTATGTGTATGTATGCGTGTGTGTGTGTGTGTGTGTGTGGATGGCAAGCTCTGGTCAGCAGCCTGGGAGTCTGGCTTTGAGCTTTGCTGTTCATAGTCTGCTGATTTATGTGCCTCACAGGGAAATCTCTCATTTGTAGCTCTTTCATCTCATTTTTCTCCTCCACTCTTTCTCTCTGTCTTTCTCTCTCTCCTTTCCTCTTTCTCTGTCCTCACTTTTCTTCCTCACGTAATGTGATTCAGTGCAGCCAATCGTCCCAGGCGACATGCCATGCTTTGCTTGCACACACTGCGCTGTCTAACATGAATGAGTCAAGAAGAATCATTGATGAATAATAAGATAGAGCAGAAGGAAAATGCTATCTGGATGTAGTCGAGCAAAAGAATTCCTTTTCTCCACTGAACGTAGTCTTTGTAGGAACTGCTCGGGCGCTTACTCACACATTGAATGTGTTTGTGTCCCCAGTACCATAATGCTTTGTGTTTGTGTGTGTGTATGTGTGTGTGTCTAAGCACCTTCCACGACCGCCTTGTTTGAGTAGCCCTGTCACTTGTGCAATTCCGTGGTGTCAAAACAGATCAAAAAGGTCTGGCTTGATTCCTGGCCCTAAATACACACGCACACACACACGCGCACGCACGCACACACACACACACACACACGGACTGAAGGCTCAGTGCCAGGGCTCTTGGTGGTTGGAGGCTTATGAAAGGGTCGGACTGACGAGACGTTGCCAAGTGTACGGCAATAAGCGTTACAGCCAAGCTAACGAGAGTCAAAACCTTTGACACATACACAAAGACACACACACACACACTTTCTCTCTCTCTCTCAGAATGTCTCTGTACTTGCTACCAATGGCAGAGTAAAAGTGTATGTGTTTATGAGCAAGAGTTCAGTGTATCAGTGTGTGGACAGAGGCTTCTGTTAATTGACAAATGTGACAATAGAACTCGAGAGGATATTGATCTTCAATCGGATGGAGATCGATTTAACTTGTCATCCTTCTAGGTGAGAGAGAGAGAGTGTGTGTGTGTGTGTGTGTGTGTGTGTGTGTGTGTGTGTGTGTGTGTGTGTGTGTGTTCTGTGTCTGTATTGATCACCAGTGGTGAATTCAGAGTGTCACAGTGGAGAATATCACAGTGTTACTTTATCTCTGTTTGATTGTTTGTACTTGTGACATTTGTTGTATCACCACTATGACCCCTCCATTTGGTCTTTTCCTTTCTCTTCTTCTACTTGCTTCTTCCTCCTCCTCTTCCTCCTCCTCTCTTTCCCTCCTTAGAGCTGTGAGAAACCTCGGGATGGTCTGGCCTGTTATCTGTTGTCTTGCTCTTATAATCTAAAATATAAAAACACCTTTTAGGTGCTTTTCATAATTAAACACTTTCTTCGGAAGTGTTTACAGTGTTACTATAGTAATTGTGGGCAGACTAGTTTGATCCACTCTTATTTAAAATGGTCATAATGTGTGAAAGGTAGTATACTTAAAGAAAATCAAGTATACCTTGCACAATGTGACCCAAATGTAGGAACATTTCCCCACTGGGGTTAAATGTAAAGATTTCATTCTTTCACTACCTCATAGTGTTGTTTCCGTCAGCCTCTCATGGCATCAATAGTGTGAGAATTTTCCCAGTAAAAATGCTCATTCAAATTAGTATAAAATGACATCTTAGAAACTATGGCTGTTACTGTAAATAACAACAGATCCGGACGTTTATACTGTTGAATCTTCAGATTTGCTGCTATCAAACTTCACTGGGGCTTCACTGGAAATATTACAACATCCCCAAATTTATGTTTGGCCCCATTATCCATGAGAATACCAAAAATATGCCAAGCAGCAAAACCTGCCCAGAAAAATGAGGCACATTTCCAATACTTTTTTTTTAAATAAAATGGTGTTTAAGTGTTTTTGAGTGGATTTTCCCCTCCGCAAATCACATTACAATCAATCATAAATAAACTAAAGCAGATTTTACTCACTGTAAGTACAGCTGAATGTATTAGTATGAATAGAAACTCATAATTCTGATTTTATTACCTTGGATTGTAAACATCGGCGGATTCGCTGCCTGTGTGTGTTGACACACTTTTCCAAGTCACGATGCCAACTGGGAAAAATGGGAGGCATACAAACACATTTTCTACTTTAATTACCACTATGGAGACTGAATGGAGCTGTTTTCTCAGTCAGCAGCTTGTATTTATGGTAAATAACATATGAACATACAGTAATACGCATACATAATCCTAATGTCACTTGGGTCAGATCATAATTTTTGACATATGATATCTGTAGTTGTGTATCAAACCTACTGATGAGTAGACCTATTTTAATCTCTGTCACTCACTGTCCCTGTGATATATCTCATCAGGTGTGGTTAATTTGGTGTGTTTGCTTTCAGAGCTTGCAGGAAGGCTCCGAGCTGCAGGAAAGTACGAGAGGATGCAATGGTGACAGATGGAAAGGGAATGTGCGGATAGGGATAAAACAAAAGCGGAAACAGAGGGCAGGAAGAGAAGAAGGGGGCGGAGGGAAAAAAACACAGGCACCAAAATAAGGTTTACGTTAGTTGCTGGCCTCCGAGATGATTTTCCATATCAGCAGGCCAGAGGGATCGGGCAAATATGATTTTCTCCTCAACTCGCCAACAAAAAACAGACAGAGAAGGGTGGGAGGGAGGTGACAGGAAAGAGGGAATTGGGGAAAAGGGGAGAAAAGGAAAGAGATGAGTAAATGGAAAAAGAAAGGGAAGGATGGACATCTGAGAGGGTGAGAGATTAAAAAACAGATGTGGAAAGAAAGTCAATGTGGAATCCAGAGAATTTAGACAATAAGCATTTTTAAAAATGTACAGTTTGAAATCGGTGTAGCAAATTTTTCCAATTTCTTAATGTAAGTAACTCTTATCGCCCAGAGACATAGAGATACCCTGTGTTATTTCTGAAATGCATGGCTGCTCAGCTGAACGCTGGTTTTGTTTTCTATTGTCTGTTGTAGTAGATGAGGACTGTGTGTGTGTGTGTGTGTATGTGTGCGCATGTGCGTGTGTGTCTGTATTTGACGTGTCAGTCTGTATCTATGTCTGTGTGTAAAAGTCTGTGCTGCCAGGGGGCCTTGTGAAACCAGCCTGAATCTTCTACAAGCTGTGTTTTATTATGACTGGCTGAAAGACCACTGATCTGCAGTTGTAGAGGAGCGGATTTAGAGGAAAAAAAGAAAACGAAAAAACACTGTAAAAATATCCTGTCTGAGAGAGGGTGAGAGAAAGAGAGTGAAACGGTCTACAAGGGAAAGTTTTGGTCTTTTCCCCCAATTCTTTACAGTTTATTATGGCTACAGAAAGTGAAAACATCAAGCGAAAAATGGAGGAGACTGGATACAGAGTGTGTGTTTGTTTTTATAAGGATATGTTTTCCAATTTTATAAGTAACCATACACACTTTCTTTCTAATTTAGGTCTTAATACAGCGGTGTCTTCATTCATGATATGCTTTCTTCCTAATCTGTGTGTGTGTGAGATGAGAGAGAGAGAGAGAGAGAGAGAGAGAGAGAGAGATATTGGCAGACAGTTGAAGGGACTTGTGGTTGTGGTTGTTAGGGCGTCGGGTCGTGGTTGAGGTGAGGGTACTCTATGTGTGTGTGTGTCTTTGTGTGTGTGTTTGTGAGTGTGAGAGAGAGAGAGACTCTGATGCAGACTGTTGTGGTAATTGTCTCTGATGCAAGGCAGCATTTATGGGTAACGACCCAACCCACCACCTCTCCCTCTCTCCTTCTCTCTCTTTCTCCATCCTGTGACTAATTACCTGATTCCCTGCGGATTTGTTTCCTCCTTCCCCTACAACTGTTCGGGTTGTTCCACTAAATGAGAGCATGCTGATAAGTGGAGCCAAACTGAATTGAGTCTGTTTGCTCAGTTCGCTGAAACTGTTACGA
The DNA here is from genome assembly GCF_033026475.1 of Channa argus. NCBI lineage: Eukaryota > Metazoa > Chordata > Actinopteri > Anabantiformes > Channidae > Channa > Channa argus. Next base: position 13,360,411 of record NC_090216.1, read on the forward strand.
GATGAGATTGGTGCAACTAATAGCAAAAGACGCTATAACAATTCTCCTGGTTTCCAGCACACCAGTTTCAGGTTTCAGCTGAACTCAAATTTCCTCTGACACCAGCCAGGTTCACCTTTTGACGATGGCCGTCACTCCCTGCCATCCGAGCAGATCTTGGACTGTAAAAGCCTGGATGCACAATGTGTTTGAAGCTTTATGTAGCAAACATACACAGATGGAAGACATTCTTATCAGTAAAGTAAAAAAAAAGTCCACTTTGAGTAACAGATTGTGTTTAATGACAGAACACAGAGCAACAGTTTATAAAACTCAAACAAATAGGATCTTACAACCAGGGAAGATAAACATGATTAATGCAGCAGTCAACAGTGACAACAGTAGAAATGCAAATGCAAGGCACTCGGGCAAAAACCAGGAAATGTTAAGGTTTCTTGAAAACTGGAGGACATGAACCACAGTTGAACCACAAATGAAGTGTGTTCCAGTAGCAGATTTAGCAGATAAGTTGCCAGACGAGATCACGTGATGTTGAGTTGATGCTGGGTCCAAATTGCACCAGAGTGCTTGGATCCTGCTAATTCTAGTTTTCCTTTTTGCCTTTTTGCTAGTTTTCCTTTTTGGTTATCTACCAAATATTTATGCTTACCTGAATTTGAACTTTCTGAATGGCAAAGGTGCTTGTGTGTCCATTACATGCCAAAGGCACCAGTTTTTATACATCAGATCCAATTTAAGAAATAACTTTTGCCTTGCAGCCTTTTCTTGCCCATAATAATACCATTTAGATTATCCAGAGTGATATTAAAACAATATTTTCTTGTCATAATGTTGGAAAATGTGCTGCTGTGCATTATATTTTGAGGATGAAGATAACAGTGTTCAGTGCTACGTTTCTAAATGCCGATGGCATGTTTGCTGGTAACAAGTGTAAACAAACCAGGGACAAATTAAATGAGTCAACTCTCTAATCTGCAGCCTCTCTCTCTGTGTCTCTTAGGTGCTTCCTTTATGGGCTCCTTCCTGGCCAGCAGTCTTGGGTCCCCGCCCTCCCACCCTTCAGGACCTGCTGCCTCCCCCAACACCCCCTCCTATAGGGCTGGACCCCATTCAAGCGCTTCCCCTATCTGGTTCCCCCATTCCCATGAAGGTAACACACACACACACACACACACACACACACACACACAGAAGGCTGCCCAGAATGTTTGGGTCTCTCTCTGGTTAATGCAGGGTCTTGGTGTGGGATTAGATTGAGATGGAGCCATTAAGTGGTTTAACCAACACTGATCTGAGGCCAAACACGTGCAGCAGTAACGCCTGAGAAGATGCTACTTATAGAAACACACATACACACACAGACATACACAACTAACTCTTTACTGGCTCAGCAGACATGCGACTTTGTGTTTGTGGCTGTTTTCTAGTTTAGAGCTCAAGCACCATGACACTCTTAAAACTGGTGCATAACTGAAACCTTTCGCCTCCTCTTGCTCAAACCCATAAACACACAAACACAAACACCTTGAAACAGTGTAAAAATAACATCATAAACTACAGAAATCCAACAATAGATACACATTTTCTTCCCTCCTTTCACTCAATCATCTCTCATCCCCCCACTCTCTTGTAGGGGTGAGGGGTTTTAAGTTTCATGAGCTAACCCCCCCTTAAACAGTGAAACTTACCCCCATTTCCACCATCCTTTCCCTCTTCTCAACCCCCTCCCCCTCTGACCGCAGCCCCACCTTCAGGGCCCCTTCTGGGCTAACCGACCTTCAACGGCCCCCTTCCTGATCAGACACACACAAATGTGCGCATCCACACGCATCATGTCCTCTTTCGACTGTTAACCGTTTGTGGTCAAAGAGGGTGTTTGACTTAGTTATCTGTCCCTTTCAGGTATGTGTTTGCATGGGTTTCTCTGTGTGTGTGCCTGTGTCAGATCATTTCTTTTTTGAAAGCAAGATGAGTCTGAAGAGATAACCTCAAAGAAAAGCTGAAACAGAAAAAACAGCTTCCGCCACATGCTGTATTTCTCAACTAACTGACAACGGTCAGAATCTGAATTTCATGTTTCACCAGTTTTTTCACAAATTGTGAGTGGGTGAACAATAATTTAAGTGGATGACAACTTGGTAAAGTATTTGGCACCTCCAACCCCTTTTGCAGAGAAATTACACGGAGACCAGTTAGCCTTTAGTTCAGGCAACAACTTTGTTTTCTTTGATATTATAGGAAGTAATGCTGTTTTAACAGCTTTTTGACTATTTTACTGTTCTTTTTCCACTGCATTTCGACATGTCTTTGCAGGAAAAACACAGGTGTAATCAATAACAATAAAAACGGCTACATTCCACTGAGATGAGCCATTACAATATCCTGGTATCGTGCTGACTGGGACACATGTATGGAGTCATCTTCAGTGGTATTAGTTACAGCTATGCCTGCTGTGACACGTTGAAATGTTTGCAATAAAAAAATGGGCTCCTCTGATTAATTTTACTGCATCTTTTAACGAGTCAGTGATCTCACTCACCTCTTCACCAAACAAGTCCACACATTTGTTACTTCCCCCTCAAGTTGACCCTAGATTAGAGACCCCACTGATCCAGAGGTCATTTCTAACCAACCTTTAATTTCTTTGTAACCGAACAGCAAGGGGAGCAAAAGATGGTAAATCCAACTTATGCTGGAAGAAACTGCAGATTTTTATTTCCCTTCTATAAGCTCCAATTTGTCACATCCTGTTAGTGAAAAAGTGTACAAACCTTTAATTAATTTGGACAAATAAGTCAAACACACTGCATTTAACTCAAAGAGACAGGACACTCCTCCACTACTGCTCAAATGTGAGACTTAAGCTCATAAGACAAACTCAGGAGAGCTGTATTTTTACAGAGAAATCTCTACTGATGCAGCTTGAAAGCTTGAAAGGAGACAAGAGTTTTGTTTGTACAACGGGCTCATTTGCAGCTCATTGAGCAATAAATAGCAGCAGTTAAGCGCCTGAAAATGAACATTAGTGTCGCCCGGAGTGACTGTCCTAAATCAGATTCATAGAAAGAGTCAGAGGCAGGACTTCGACGTGAACACAGGAGAAAGCAGCGGCGGTGAAAAGAGAGCAAAAGTGTGCGCAGAGGGAGAATGTGTGCGTCTATCAGACAGATTTTGTGTCTGTGTGGCTCAGCTTTGATGTCAGAACACACATGCATACTCGCACACGCACACACTCACAGGCACAAAAACACGCACGCTACAAATGATTGTTTTTAAGAATTCAAGCCAGGGAGCTCCAGTAGGCAGTCTGCCAGCTGGCCACGGTCCAGAGAGTGGAGCGTAGCCAGAGCTGTAGCACAGAGAGTCGAAACCTGGCCGATGCACACTCTACACACACACACACACACACACACACACACACACACACACACACACACACACACACACACACACACACACACACACACACACACACACACACACACACACAAATTCAACACACACACAGAGTCATAGATGAGACATATTCATGAAGAAATGCACAGTTGTTTGAAAAACAGCACATATTGTTTCTCACAAACAGAAAAAGCTTTTTTTTTCAGTCTCCCTCTTACACACACACACATACACACCTATCCTGCCGCTCTGCCTCTTCCATACCTGTACTTGTTGTTGGTCTCCTGTCTCATGTTCTCTCACTCTTTTTCTTACCTTTCTTTCCTCTGTCCTCAAATCTCTGTCATTTCAAAGCTTTTTACTCTCTTTTCACTTCCTCCTTCATCCCCACCCCCACCCCCACCACACAAACAAACACACACACACACACACACACACAATGTTCCCGTCTTCTTCTCTCTCATCTCTCCTCCCTCCCTCTATCCCTCCCTTCTGAGTTATATCACTCATCATTACCCGGAGGATTGGCTTTAGATGGCTGATAGAGCCTTTGGTTAATTGTCGCCATTTAGATTCACTGGTTGTTAACCAGTCAGGGTAATCACACACACCCGTGTACAAACACACATACACACAACGCAGAGAATACACATTCATACACTTACATTGCAGCATGAACATGCAGCGCCACTGAGTCCCACACACACATGCTGGGAGCAGTGAGGGGGTGTCGGTGGTTTTGCAGTGCGACTGTGGAATGCGTAGGATGAGTTTTTATGGAGTGCTGTTTACTTTGGCCACCACCGTTAAACTTTTAACGGCTGCCAATTAACGGGCCAGCAAGGACACTCTGTGGGGCATGAAACCAGCTGCTGAACACACTCGCACACATAAACACACAATCTGAGCCTTTTGGCCCCATAGTGTGCGCCTCCTGTGTGCTGAATGTGTTTGTGTGTTTATATATGAGCTCGTGAGTGATTCTGCTGTTTTTGCCGTTTCCACCATGACAACCTTGCACACATACAGACCCATGTTGACCCTCAGCCATACCTACACCTATCAACCCCCATCAACACAACCACCAAGATCTCCTCTATCCCACGATGCAGTTCAATGTCCTTGAAGTCGAGGAACAGAGTGGAACGACCATTTACCTCCCGGTGACCTCCTGGGAGTATGTGTGTGTGTTTTAAGGTGGGGGGGATGCTTTATACTGTTTGTCTTGGGTTTGGGAAAAATGTGTTTTGTAGAAGAGCAAATTCCATCCAGTTAAATGCTGCAAACACTTGGCAGTAGCTGTCTACTGTGGTTTTTGTCACCACTTTGTCCACTGTAAATAATGTCAACTCATGTGGCGTGTTTGTGCAAAACTGCATTTATGGTGAAAGTAGCACTAACGGGCCATATTTTTTCTGTGTTTTCCAAAATGACCCCATTTCATGATAGATTGTGGAGATAAACTGTTTGTTTAGAGGGCTGCTGAATGTCAACGCTGTGGAGAAACATCAATTTTTTTTCTTCCTCCCCCTCCCTTTGACAGGGTACCCCGGCTATTCAGGAAGTCTTGGCTCTCCTTTTCTCCCCATGAGTCCCCTGGATCACCATAGCAACAGTCTCTATGGACAGCACCGCTTTTATGAAACTCAAAAAGGTGAGTGTTGGGGTGTGTGTGTCAATGTAATAGAGTGAAAAAATTGCTTTATGTATGCTTCTTTAAACTGCTTAATCAGCACTCGCAACGGGATCAAGAACAGCTGGTAACTCTGAGTTTTACAAGCTGGCAATATCTCATTACTTTTCCTCCACATAATATTGCAGAATTATATTATCATGGAGTCATTTAAATAAACAATTGTGTTTTTAACAGCCACTTTATAGCTAAGATATTTCTAAAGCTTCACACACCTTCAACCTTAAGTTCTCTTCTTCTCCCAGATCACTTCTACCTGAGAGGCCTTCCTCCCCAGCCCCCTTTGCTTTCAACCAATCACAGCCTTCATCCATTGTCCAGGACTGCACCAGGCCACCCACTGGGCTCATGCAGCCGAGAGACAGACACTGGGGGAGGAGGCGGAAAAGGCCCCAAGGATGTGGGTGAGAAAGGGGTTTCATCTGTGTCAAAGGACAAGGAGCGATCAAGCAGCAAGGAGCGGCACCAGGAAAGCAAAGACAAACAACTTCATCATCACCATCCTCATCAGACAAACCCTCCCACCACTCCATCCGGGCACCACCACCAAACATATCCCCACCCTAACCACCTTCCTCACCTCACATTGCAAGGTAGGGAGGAGGAACACAGGCACTCTCTGGAAAGGCACAAAGAGTTCAGAGACAGTGACTTGGGCAGTCAGGGGACAAAACATATGAGTGCCTGTAAAATGTCCAGTGGTTCAGTTGCAGAGACTGGCTCTGGAGGAAAGGGGGGAGTACTGAGCAGCTGCGGTGGTGCTGGACTAGGCAGGCCTTCATCTGGAGGTGCCAGACGGTGCTCAAAGGATGGATCCATAAATGGGGAGATGAGGATAAGCGAATCGTCACCCTCCTCCTCTGAATGTATAAGACGAGGTTCAGCTGTAGCAACAGCCATCTTAGCACCTCCGACCCCCCATTCTGTAGCGTCCTACTCCATGCCTCCTCCTCCTCCTTTGCCACCTCCTCCTCCTGCCTTGCACATGGGTTCTACAGTAACAGGAGGGTGGCTACACCACACACATCACCATCCTCATCCTGAGTTTTACTGTCCCCCAGCCCCTCTTACACTGACTCCTTCCAAAGATCCAGCATTCATACCTGCAGGGTCTGGCAGGGAGGCAAAAGTCATTGGCCCAACCTATGTGCCCTCAGTGGGGCCACAGGGAGACCTGGCAGCTCCTGACTGTCGTGGAACAGGAGGAGGTGGGAAAAAGGGAGATGATAAGAATGGAGAGGAATCTTATGAAGGTCCATCTCATCACCTCAGTCGACTAAGTAGTTGCCAGAAGAAGGACAAGCTGGGATTTGGCAAGGCTGACAAACCTTCTGACTGGAGCCAGCAGATGCAGCACTTCCACAAACCCAGCTCCAACTCAAGCTCTCAGCCTGAACTGCGGTCCTGCAGCCTGGAAACATCTTCATCCTTCAGAGATATAGAGATTGTTGCTGATGTTTATCGACCCTCACTTTCACTAAATACAAAGGGGTCACACCCTGGTGCTGGACAAGGCACACCCAAGACGGGCCCTGACACCGGCACTCCTCCCTTCAGGGACTGTTCCCTTACCGGGCCTCATTCTGAAGGAAGGGTAGGATCAGGGGTTCAGAGGGAGGGACAGAAAGTTGCAAGAATAAGGCACCAGCAACATGGCAGCCATGGAACAAGTACAGAAGAGAGAGGAAAAGATGGAGGTCAAACAGCACTTTCTTGGGGGACACGTGGGGTCCATCAAGAGGACCAGAGGAAAGGCTCCCATCATATATCAGGTGGTAATGGTGAATCAAGAGGGCCTAGTCACAAGGGTCCAAACAGTGACCACAACCAGCCCCATTCTCAACCTCCACCTCTATCCCGTGCCTCACACAGTACTGAGGAAGAGGGAAGTGCCATGAAAAACCTAATGAACTACAGCTCCCAGCAGCCATTGCTACTACCACAGCGGAGCCCCTTTGGAGGTCTGGGCTGCCTCAAGCAAGGTGGGGAGAGATCTGAGAAGGGCGACAGAGTAGGAGTTAAAGGCAACACCTCCCTCCAAGACCCCCCTAAACAGTCACTCCCTCCTCGCAGAAGTTCCACTAATGAGGGAGAGAGGGGCGACAGAGTAGGGAAGGAGGCTGGGGAGGCAGGAGAGGGGGAGGTGCGACAGCCTCCTGTGGGTATTGCAGTTGCAGTAGCCCGGCCACCCCACCCTTCCCCAGACAACACCCCTGGGCACAGCAGACAGGGCAGGGTGCTGCCCAGCATGAAAGGTCAGGCATCATTTATGCTCCTTGCTCTAAAAGTCAATTAAGGCTATTTCTGTGCTTTGGACTGCATTAAAGGCAAAGACATAAGAACAGCTACTGGCGTCCTATGATTATGTTTCATTTCTTGGTCCTTTTTGGGGAAAAACAGCATCTATTGTAAGAGAGATATTAATTATAAAGAGGCAGAGATTTCAGTGTGGGCAGTTTATAACATCACCTTTTGTAGTTAGTAGTTATGTTAGGTAAAAAAATTCAGACCTGAGGATTTAGGAAAAGAGAAACATTTGAAGATGTTAATGTCACACCTGCTTTTTGCTTTCAGAAGTAGGGATGCTTTAAAGGGCAACTTCACCAATTTTCTACTAGCTTTTTATGGCTTTAGTATAGGGTGTAAATGTACATGAGTACTTTTAAAATTCCCTTTGATTTCCCTATATTAAAATATGTCTCTGCTTTTTGCTAAAAACTTCTCCAGATGACATCAGAGGGAGTTGTTTAATCAATAGGAGCTTAGATGATGTCACCTGGAGGAGCTCTGGAAAAGCATTTTGACCATGTTTACAACCTCCATAGCATGAGCAACGAGATGACATAATCTGAACTGAAGTTTCCTCCAAGTGATGTCATCTGGAGGCGTTTTTTAGCTAGAAGCAGAGAGATATATTTTAATATAGGGAAATCAGAGGGAAGGTTAATGAGATTTATGTACATGTACTACCAAAGAACCAAGATAAATATGAGTGAAGGCACCCTTTAAGAACAAAACTGGGATAAGTGAATCACTGTAAGCTTCTTTCTCCTGATGTATTTGCAATTTAGGGGTGTCACGCCCCGTGTATCCTCTTGGTCGAGAGGCAGAGGACAGGAAGAGGATGAACGAGGAACAGATCAGTCTTCATCAACTGGACAGAGACAGAGAAATGATCATCAGGTAAAGTGGCACAAACATCAACATATACAAATGTACACTGCCGCCATTTTAATGCTACTTGGTGATTTTAATGCTGTGGGAATTTAATGCTGGGCATGCTCCGCAGGCGTCAGAACACATAGCTTCTGAGGCCCCATAGCTGCAGACTGGTCAGAGTGCTACTGCTGAGCCCTGTCCACCAAAAAATTAGTACATTGGTGTACGCTCATAGACACTCACATGCAGCCAGCATCTATTCATGTTTCCTCTCATCTGATATGCTGCAGTTCTTTTATTCTCTTGGCATCTCTCTCCCAGTCTGAGGCTCTGCTTCTTTTTTCTCTTATCCCCTCACTCCATTTACTCTTCTCACTCTTTGATGTGGTATTTCTGTACCTCCTCACTTTCTCTTTTCTCCTCTCTCTTCCTTTCTCTCTGAGATGAGATGTGGTGCATTAATGTTACAGGGACTAATACGGTTGTCTCTGAAGTATCAGGGTCTTATTATGTAGTCATATTAAGGGAAGAAAACATATAATGAGAACTCATAGACCGGGCACAAGATGATGGCTGTTCCTGTTGCCGTCACATTTCTTCATGATTATAATGGTAGTAGTGGTAATGAAGATGAGAAGGATGAAGATAATGATCATAATGATGGTAATGATGATGATGACAATAAGAGGCATAATCAAGATAATGATTAAGTTCACCCCGCCTATCGCCATGACAGGGAAAACAAGGATCGCTTGGAGTTCGCCAGGATACACCCTTCTAGTAGTTGCCATGGAGACCTGACCTCTCACCTTTTGGTCCCTGGAGGAGCGAGCCAGTTAGGGGCGGACCCTGTTGCTCATGCTCACCCGGCTCACCATCATTGGATGCAGAGGACAGGAAGTCCCTCCCTCTGGATGGGGCCTTCATACAGTGAGTAGATTGACTTTCTCACAGAGTGCAGGGTCTTAACTTTCAATGCCCTACATTTAATTTCGTTAAAGACAAGATTTATTGTTTTTAGTTGGTTTGTTAAGACCAAGTCAGTCAGTGGGGCGAGACTTAGTGTTTTTTATTTTGATAATTTTTGTCTTTTTTCAACCATTTTTGTGCCATTGGAATGCGTTATACGGAAGTCTTCGATTTTTTATGTTAACATTTTCTTAAGAAAGACCTGTGTTTTAAATAGTAAAAAGTTGTAACATTCGCATTACAGCCAAGGATAACAGTAAAATATTTCTAAAATAAAAAAGAGCAAACTTTAGGCACTGGTAAGTAGAGGAGTGGGTGTAATGTAAAATAAAATCCTTATAAAATCTTTTAGAGACTGAAACTGGTTGTGTTTTTATGGCCAAGCCATAGAAACAATAAAGGCATCTCTGTGCATATATTGCTCTTTTATAAATGCTTGATGAACCTGGAAATTCTTTGTTAGTTGAATGCATACTAGGATTTACCCACTAAACACACCACTGTCATGATATATATTTTCTTAAGTAATATCACAAGTACTAACTGTATATCACTGTTCCAGGTCTTAGCCATGTGGGAATGAGCCCTGGATTTCCATCAAGTCTGCACAGCCCTCTGCAGCCTGTCCTTGGTTCACTAACGCAAGACCCTAACTCCCCACTCGTGGTTCTTCCTACAGAAGCTGGGGCGCATCATCACCTTGGTATGCTAAGCATACTTGTACAACAACAGTGCACATACACACAACAATCCGAGCCCATATTCATTGGCGATAATCTGTGCTTACTGGCCCCCATACCACCCTTCTTCTTTCCATTTGTGCCATTGGAGCCACTGCCATTTCTCTCCCAGAGTTTTAGTATCACTGGTTAATCATAATATAATGCTCAACTAAGTCCTTCTGTCAGTGGGACGTGTTTTATAGCTTTGTTAATGGGAACAGCTATTCCATCACACCCCTTCTGCACGTGCCAAGAGTTATGCAAACCATTCTAACTGGTGTTCATCTCTTTTGTGGTGGAGCAATGGCGTGTTTGAACTGGACTTTGAATGTGTGTGCACTTGTGTGGACATGTAAAGTTAGTTTGTTCATGTATAGAAAAAAACAGACATTTCTCAGTGTTCAAGGCTGTGTTGTACATCTCAGCCATTGGTCGAGTGTGTGTGTGTGTGTGAGAACGCTGCTTTGCAAACAGGCTGTGAAATTTAATTATCTCCCCCCTCCCTTGCCTCCGTGGGAGTTCCTGCAGAGAGGGGAAGTGCATCCACTGAACCCTTCCCCTGGGAAACATTAGCCCACTCAGGCTAATCTCACAGAACAAAGGTTCCCAGCGACAAGGCAGCCAAAGAGCAGTGTGTGTATGTGTATGTGTGCTGTACGCATGTGTATCTGAATTCTTATGCATCTAATGTGGGACATTGAAAAAAAGTTTATGTTCCTGCACGGAAAAGCAAAATCATTGAAGACAAAAAGATATAAAAAGGTCAATGAAGGATGAGAAGCATGAATTCAGGATTTATTGATTGTGCCTGTGGCCAACATACAGGTCACAGTTTCTGTATCTGCAGTTAAGGTGGGTGGAGTCTTTTACCAATCCCACCCTATCTAATGGGCAGTTTCACAGGTCATTCTTTTTATAAATTTTCTGGTGCATTGCACTAATAAGACTATTTCTCTGCTGCTTATCGTACTGCTTATTAATTTAAAAAAACAGTGTGAATTTGCAGATGTTAGTATGTTTTGTTTTTGTGCTCTCTGTGCATTTATCTACTGTAAAAAGGCAAAAAAGCTTTTCATTTTTCTTCCTTTAGATGTTCTAGAGCAGTCAGGTTTATGGCCTCCTGTGTATGGAAGCAGAGGGCCCCCTCCTCATCTGCAGCATCACCCTGTCTACTCCCGCTCCTCATTCCTACGGCAACAGGATCTGTATGCCCTGCAGCATCATCAGCAACAGCAAGCGATGGAGCACATACAGCGCCACTCCTTAGGACAGGTACAACAAATAAAACCCAGACACATATGGGGAAAGTCACATTTTAGTGTAAAAGTTGTGAAATGTTAAAATATTTCTGTGAAACTATAGGAAATATAAATTAGGAAGTGAAATTATTGTGGACTTGTGCAAAAGTTAAACTGCATCATTTGTTTAAAGATCTCTCAGCACAGATAACCCAATTTCCCAACTCTAGAACGAAAGCTTATGCAAAATCTCCCTCTGCAAATATTTATTTAAGCCAGTTTCTTCCTTTTTTTGCTGAGGAAAGGTTTTATTGATAAAGAGACATCGGTGTTGTGCTTTTTGCATTCTCATATTGCAAGATCATCTGGCAATCGAAAAGTGTGGCCACTGTGACTTTGTTTCTCATAGTTTTTCCGTCAGATGGGTTTTCTTTATCTCTTTATCAGTGCTGCTCATCTTCTTCATTTTAAGTATGCACTGTTTATTTGCAGCATCTTACTGTTTGACATATAATGCTTGAGGAAAGTCACATTTAGAACAAAAATGTGGAGATTTATAACCAGACAAATGTCAGATAACTATTGTGTTTTTATGACTAATGTTCTCTATTGCATTTTGCCTTGTGGAAGAGAAAAACAGCAAGAAATGCCTTCTATTGTGCACTTCTGTTTACAGAGAAAACATGAGGAGCATGCTATCACTATAGAAGACTCTCCTCACGAATCTCCAGCATCTAGAACTCCCTCCTCCACCACCTCTTCTCATGTTGCCAAACCATTCTCACACACCCCTCCTTCACCCAAGACTCCAACAACTTCTTCAGGGATGTGTCCCAGCAGCTGTAAGTCACCCTGCTACCACTCCTCACCAAGGCGTCCGCACCCGCCAAACCCTCTGACCCCTGCACCAAGCCCGGCTGCAGCAGCACCACGCTCCCCAGCAATCAGTCCTGCTCCTTCACACCTTTCTAAAGGACTGGAGAGGGGCAGCGAGAGAGGAGAAGGACAGCCACCTCAGGATTACCCACAATCTCTAGAGCCAGGTTTGTGTAGAAAAACCTGCAGGCTGATGAGTGAACACAATGTCTGAAGGATGAACAGTCAAATAACCAATACAAAGACAAACCAAATAGGATGGAGGGACAAAAAATAAAAAGATGTAATGTGAGAGAGAAAAGAGGAAGGGAGATAGAGAGTTCTGTTGCAGAAGTGTAGCACTGGTCTTTGAAGCATGGCGTTCTTTTGATTTTGCAGAAATAGTTTGAAGCATTGCTGATCTCTTGCTCTGTGTGTCCTTGAGTGAGTGTTTGCATTTCTTTTTCTTTGCAAGCTAAAGAGGGAGAGTGAGCAGGTCAGGCCATAGCTAGCATATGGGCACTCAGTGCACGTATGTGGGTGACATGCCATTGTGCACGTGTGTCACAAGAGGAAGGCAGTGAAATCTTCAGACAGACCCTCCTTATCCTTTAGCAGTTCTTGAAAAATACAGGCGGAAGGATACACAATCATCTGTCTGTTTTGTCAGGGGGTGGAGGAATACCATCAATAATATGAAGGCAGAGGTGACAGGGCAGGAATAAAAAAGCAGTGTATCATCAATATCTAGATACATCTATAAAAACACACGCATGCACAAACACACACAGACACACACAAACATTTACACGCTGTCTTCTGTACCCCGTTGTCTCTACAGCACATTTAACTATGTGCATCTGCCTGAACTGAATGTCGACAAATTAAATAAGCACAAGGTCTGACTTACAGATTATGAAGAGTTTCTATTTTCTAGAGATGCCTATAAATTACTTGTATTTACTGTACATTAAGTTTTATGTTAAAAGACCAATTGAACAACTGATCTTTCCTCTTTCCACCAGACTTGCCACCTGTTTACACCTACCCTTCAATCACCATGGCTTACAAGGCTGGGCCCTCTTCTCCAGAACCCCAATCGGCTGAACAAGCCAAAGTGGAGGTGGAGCCAAAAGAGCCTGACTCAAAGTCCGTCCCACATCCACACCACATCAAGACTCTTAATAAAGGAGAGGAGAGGAGGAAAGAAGAGGATGGGAGAGACTGTGAAGTGCTCGATTCCCAGAGTGGCGAGGAGAAAGAAGAAATGCAAGAAGAAGCAAAAGGATGCTCCTTCTCTGAGCCTGAGAGCAAGATTGCTGCATTAATGCCGTGCCCTTCCACAGTTCCTGTCCCAGAACCAGCCTGCCTGGGCACAGCCACAGGCAAAGCCCTAAAAGTGGATATCTCCCTGGGTTGCCTAGGCCAGAAGACTGGCCTGGAGGAACCCCAACTATCCAAAGACCAGGAAGATAATAGGGAACATGAAATAAAGGATATTGATGATGATGAAGAGCAGATGAAAGCTGAAGTGACAGGATATACTGTCTCTATGCCCATGGAGCCTGAACAAGAGCAGAAAGAGGAGATGGGGGAAAATATGGAAAATAATGGAGAAAATCTTGAGGTGGTTGAGGTTGAAGAGGAAGACGGGGGGAGTGGGATGAGTCCAGGGGAGGACCTAGTGGAATTGATGCATAAGTCTCCTGCTCCTTCCCTTTACTCTGACCCTCCCATGGCAACCACAGCGGCAAACCTCCAAGGGGCTTACATGTGGAGCCTGGAGCTCCTGATCGCTGCAGCTCTGTGTGCTACCAGAGATGCCTTGTGCCCACCTGTACCTACTGTCAAGGCCCCAAGCCCTCCCCCCAACCATGGTATGGAGATACTGGGAGAATTAGCTGAATTGGAAATCCAGCAGAGGAACAGGGAGAGCAAGGAGAAAGACACCAAAGGTGAGAAGAGGCTCATTTAAAATCAAGTGTTTGCCACAGCCTTCAAACCCCAGTAACCCTTGTTGACCTTTTATTTTATAATCACCACGTGTTCCCACAAATAATTAGGTATGTCCCCTTTCTATAAATCCTCAGAACATTTTATCCTGTGGTGGTGTTACAACAAACAGGAGCAAAATATCCACAAAAATCAGATCAAGGAAAAGGACACAAAAAAGTTACACTGCTTGTTTCTTGCAGGCACAAACACTCACAATGAACCAGTAAAAAAGGGGTCTGGAAGATGTGTTCAACCCAGATGTAGAGCCTCACCTACTATAACACACACACATGGACACACAAATTTCCCCCTAACTGTCTTGCTTCCTTCCTCAGCTCCGGCTCTCTGTTCTTATCCGCAGACCATAGTTTTCCCCCTGGGAAGTGTATGTGTGTCTGTTTCGGGGGACACAGAGATGGACAAACAAGTGGAGCCTTAGTTAGACCCAAGCCAGCACACACACATGCACGCATGCACACACACACACACAAACAGACACTCACTGCCCAGTGTGTCCCCCAGGCTCTGGCATCTTGTTTTGCTAATTAGACCCTTTCCTTTAAAACACTTCTCCTGTAAGCGCTCCTATTTTCCTCTCGTCCCTCTGAGAGAAAGTGTTTTTATTTATGCCAGCATCTGTGTGTGAATGTTTGCCTGTGTTTGTGTGTGTGCATGCACGGTGGTGTGTGTGTGTGTGTAAGCTGTTAAGTAATCCCAGATGAATCCCCACTCTCCTCCATCACAGTCAATGTGTCTCTCCACCAGGCTGCTTGCTCCCTGCCTGTGCCTCCTCCCGCCTCCCCTCCTCCTCTCTCTTTGTTATTTTTTCCCCTCACTCACTTTTTCTTTTTCTTTTTTTATTAAACCAATGTAATCTTGTGTGTAAATCCTGCCTCTGCAAGCCTTGTTGACGGAATTAATAAGTGTAGAAATCATACGTCGCTCTGCAGCTGTCTGTGCATGTGTGTGTGAAATACAGAGTGTGTGAGTGTGCATTTGTTTACATCTGTGTGCACGTGGTTAGCATGTGTAATAGGTGTGAAATCAATAAGTCCTGTCGTGGCATTGGAAAACGTTCTCCAAATTGCAACACATTTATTTAAAAGCTGTTCTGGCCTCGCTGCGTGGAATGTTATTAATACTGCTGATGGTGTTTTTTTGTCATTGTGAATGTGTTCAGGAGATGAAACCGATCTCACACAGATGCATTTATGCCACTCCTTGACGTGGAAGGATATCTCAGCTGTTCACTGGAGATCGCAATTACAGATTAAGGAATCAAGAGATATTTCCCCTCCAGTACAAATTAATGCTTCTGTTTCCACGTAGACAGAGGAGTCATTTGTGTCCTAGATTCTTTAATTCCTTCATATTTTCTTTATATTGAAATTTCAATAAACTTCCTTAATAGCCTCTAATGATGACTAGGCCCATATTAGCAGTAATGGTTTTTAATTTTCCTCCACTGTTTTTATTTTTCCTCTCAAATCCCCTGTGCCGTCTCTTATTACACCCTTCACCCCCTTTAGAGAATATGGTGTTATTACTGTGCAAAGATGTGTGTTAATGTGCGTGTGTGTGGGGGTTGTATACTGTGGGTGGAAGGTATATATATCGATCGTGGCTATCCTCCAGGAAGCTAAAGTAAGCCTAGTGATGTCAGCAGTGATGTCATACTGTCAGGGTAATTGGAGCATGCCATTGGCTTAGTGGTCTGACAGATAAGATGGCACTGACCTCTGCAAGCCAGGACAGGACAAAGCAGCATCTCTCATCACTGCCCTGGTCGCTCTGTGCCTCCATCTCTCTCTCTCTCTCTCTTTCCCTGTCTCTCTCTTTCTCTCTCTCTCCACACTCTAAAAATAGTATTTTAGCTCAACAAAAATAAAAAATAATTAACACAACAGTTTGCGTAAAGCTTTTTGAGTTATGACAATGTCTGGTGAAATTAAGTTCAAGCAACAAAATTTTTGCTAGAAATAAATGCAATTTTATTTACCATCCACCAAATTACTGGCATAAAAAACATGTTTTTAAGTCAACTACTCATAAATATTAAGTTGCTCTATTTAGTGTTTTCCAGTTTTTAAAAAAAAACTTTCAAGTCACATGCACTTAATTACAAATACAAGCACATATTTTTTTTTAAGTTTAGAAGTAGATATAACTTCAGTTGTTCTAAATAGATTTTTGGCATTATATATTTTTTTGTTTGTTTGTTTTTGCATAATAGCTTTCATAAGTAAATTCATTCAATAACAGCATTGTTAACCAATTAATGTTTTTACACTGGTGAGTATTTACAAGATTTTTCAGTATTACACAAACATAAATTGAAAATAAATGCAAAACATAAATATGTATGTAATTTTATCCTAGTTACAGGCTTAACATTTTGGATATACAACCACTGTGCCAAAATACAAATCCATAATAAAACAACTTGAAATACTTAAACATTTATAAACAATAATAATTCCAAAACATTCTCTCACATCTCAAAAGCCAAAACCAATCTGCTTTAACACTAGTAATGCAACATATTCATTCATTCTCAAAACTCAAAAATTACAATCTCTGCTTATTACTGTGTGACAGCCAATTTGTGAACTGGAATATGCATATCTTGATCATCATATTTGCTTTGTCTTGACTGAACAAAAAATCTCAAAATCTTTCTTATCTTCCTTTACATAACTTTCTAAGCCTCTTCAGTAGAAAAGTTTTAAAAAACTTGCACTTTAAACACATTACTTGTGCACTGGCTTTCAATCCATCAAGCTCAAGGAAAAGTCTATAAAAAACACTTTAAAAGCGTATTTAAGTTCTTTGGCATAACTCAACTTCAGAGTATATATTATGCCAATCAGCAAAGCACAGCACATTGGGATAATAAATTCCTCCAGAATTTTTGTTCCCTCAACCCCAGTGGTTGCTGTCTTGTAGTCATATCCTGTGGTGGGCTGATCACTTATGATGGCAATTTGCATCACTTGCATGCCAAGGACTGCTTCAAACTTTTCCATGTCATTGTAAATGGAAAAAAATAATGTTAGCTTGTTAAAGAAAATTACTTGGATAATTACTAATGAGATTTTATACTGTCGCTCTAAATGATAATTCCTTCAAATAAGACCCTTTATGTTATTGTAAGCCTTAGACCACAACATACAAACACACACATAATTCAATCTGGCTATATTAACATTATCAATTAGCTTGAGGGAAAATAGCTAATTTCACAAAAAACAAAATGCCAAAACAGCTGAGATTGACTTTTATTTGTTTGTATCATCTGCCCAGTGCAGTAGTTTGTCATTGTATTTTTTTACAGTTGTTTTTAGTTGAGTTTGTTGTTATATCTTGATTTCTGTCATTTAATAAATCAGTTAAGAAGGGGCCAATATGAATAAGTATTTGAATGATTACAGAGTGCAGATAGCAGTTTGTGTGTTTTAAATGTGGATTACAGCTAGATCTTGTATTAACTTAAGAAAAGAAAAAACATTTGTGAAAAAAAGGTCAGGAGAAAGTTGTATCACAGCACAATAAATCAAAAATAAATTCTAAACACCACTACAATAATATAAAGAATATTCATACCATCTCCTGCAGCAGGTTTTGTAAGCATAAAACCACTACTGAGATTTAGAGGACGCCATTGTAGGTAGCAGGTCCTGTAACAATCGGTCTCTACTTGTTTTATCTTAAGTGGACGGAGGAGAGGACTTAAAATCTAACACTCAACAGAATGAAATTGAGTTGCCATGTCCATTTTATTGACACAAAATTAAGTTACTGTAAATACCAATATTAATATTTCGACACAACTCATGAAATTATGCTTTTAAATTATAAAGTGTATTTGAACAGAAAAATTTGTATTTTTATCTTGGAAGCACCCATTTTTATTAAGTGGCTGTAACAGGTCACCTGAACTACTTTTTAGAGTGTAAGGACTTACCAGTCAGTCTCACATTCATTTGTTCATACTTGTTTCTCATCTTTTACAGATGAAAACTTCTTTTCCATCCTTCCTGCTCTCCTCATTCTTTCTTCTTTGTTTACTGCATTCTGTTTCCATCTCCAAATCAAAAACACAGGTTTTAAAATTATCAGAGGTCAGTGAATAGGCCTTGCAGTTCCAGTACATAAACTGAGTAAACCTATCCTTTCCTCTCTTGTCCCTCTTCTCTCCTCACTGTGTTCTGGTCTCCTCTCCTCAACTCTAAGGGGAAATTGGATCCTGTCCATGTCCATAATGAGAAGATCTAGGAGAATAAATAGATAGCTCAATAAACACTTTGCCTCTTATTGCTTCTCCTCCCCTTTACTCCCAGTCCCCCCCCCCCCCCCCCCCCCCCCCCTCTCTCTCTGTATTGCACTCCTCCTCTCTCCTGCCCGTCGTTCTTCGTCTCTCCAATTCTCCTCACACACACTCATGGCCATGTCTGCGCTGTTCAGCGAAAATACATGTGTGTATTCAGAATGAGTATGTTTTATTTGCATAGGTCTGCACACACATTTGTGTGTGTGTGGACTGACTCATGAATATTCTGTTTCATCTGCTGGTGCTGTGACAATGACAGAGTTAATGACAGTGACAGATGTAGAGATCGTTCTCTGCTGCTTCCCTTTGTGTATGTGTGTTTTTGTCTGTGAATGTTGTTTGTGTGTATGATTAGGCATGAAAACCAGTATACATCAAATAAACTACACAGCTAATATCATAAATATCACCACATTTCAAACCTGGTTTTGGCTCCAGAAATAAATCCGTTCAGTGCTCCGCAACCTTTATAACACTGTGTCAGCCGCTGTGTGATGTACCAATCTTAAACCACAACAATCCATCTTCGTGCAGGTGGGGACATGCTGACCTTTGACCTCCACAGTCTGGCAACATTGGCGGCTGCTCGTGCACTGGAAATGAGGGGAGGGGCTGTGGATGTAAGGGCAGACCAGCAGTGTCCAATCAGAAAGAGGCTGAATCTGCGCAGGAAGTGCAGCTGGATGCCTCGTCATGAGTCTGTGAGGCCTTTTCTGTATTCTGTGCTTTCTGTATAAGTACCCCAGCTTTAAAAACTGTTAATCCCAGCATGATGAATACAGTAGGTTGTCCGGCATCTACATCCATGAACCAGCGTTAGTGGTTTGATTTCAGTTCCCCAACAAACTGTCCTTGGCCAAGACACTAAACCATAAATACACACCTTGTGTGTATTTCTTACTTCTAAGTTGCTTCAGATAAATGTGTCTGTCAAATAACTATGCGTATTCCAAGTAACTCAACAACAAAAAAGTTAGGGCACCTATTGGTTATCCTCACTGATACTAATATGTACTTCAAAATCATCCATTTGTTTGTATGCAAATAATCTGCATTTTCAATGCAAACATTATAATTGATGGTATAATGGACAAAGAATGGAAAAAGTCGCAGTTGATAGTAAAATGTGTGGCTTTTGTTGCAGTATTGTGGTTATGCTAAATAGGGAACATAAAAGAACCTACTTTTTTGCTTTAATTCGAGGTATGAGCCATTTGTGACTTTACTGTGAAGTGAATCTTTTCAAGTTTTCCCAGAAAATAAAAGCAGGTTGTATTTAAAGTTGTACTTTTAATTTTGAAATAAAAATGAATACAAAAATTACCAACATGTTAAAATCCGTGGATGGTATGACAACTGCTTCAAAAAATGTTTAGTAGCTAAAAGAACATTTATTTTTACTATCGTTAATCATAGTTATTTCAGTTTGTTTGAAGCTTGTTTTTACATATTTTAGTGTGGAGCACCAACCTCCCAGAATAGTGTTGGTTAACAAATATTTGCTGTTTTAGCAAAAACTTAAAAGATTTTGGCAGCAGAAAAGTAATCATTAAGCTGCCCAAACCCAACCTGGTTACTTCACATCTCTGTGACTGTTGAATTTGGTGTGTGTTCAGAATTTAAATTCCTCTGCTTTGTGTGTGTGTGTGTGTGTGTGTGTGTGTGTGTGTATGATTCTGTGTGTCTGTGTGTGTGTGTGTGTGCGCACGTGTGTGTGTCAGGTGTGCCCAGTGAAGGGCTCCATGGAGACGATGGGAGGGGAGGAGCTGGCCATGCGTGTCCAGTTGGCTGAGCTACAGCGCCGCTACAAAGAGAAACAAAGAGAACTGGCCAAGCTACAGAGGAAACACGACCACCAGTGAGCAGAGAAAACATACACACACACTCTCTCTGCTTTTTGTCTAGATTATATAATGTATTCCAACATTCACAATTCCGCTGTCATGCTGCATCCTCCTGATTTATCAGGACTTACCGCCTGCTCATACCTAATGCAGTTTGACCTGTAGCCGATACAAGTTTCCTCCTGATTTCTCCTGGTGTCTTGACTTCATCTTTGATCTCTCTCTCCCTATTCTCCTCCTCCTCCTTCTTCTTGTCTTCCTCTCTGCAGGAAAGAGGAGACATCTCGTAGCCCTGCTCGCCGGAGGCCTGGCCGCCCCCGCAAGCGCAAGTCCAACCCCGGCCCAGCTGCTGCAGAGAGCACCAAAAGACTCAGGTCAGTTCTCTGATACTACGTCAGTATAATCAGTGTGATTGGCAAGCCCAGCTCATTCATCCTGATTTCTGTTTGTGTTTTTAGTGAAAGGCACGGTTGATTTTCAAGAACTTCTTCTTCAGCTGAATTGATTCGAATGCACTATAGCTGATGATTTGCTTGATTGGGCACTGGAAAGAGCTGCTCGCTCACGCACAGACATGCACACACACATGTACACACTATGGGTTATGCGATGGGAGCTGAAAGCTGCTATGATTTTAAATGAGAGAAGGTAATGGAGACGAGGCCTTCATTAATCATCATTAATCACTTTTAATCATATTTATCACTTGCATTGATTGTGTCCTGATTCTCTGTGAACCTCCAGCATATTAATACAGCTGGACAAAGTCTTGATGTACAGTTATTACAGTGATAAACGACTCGTAGCCACCCCCACCTACTGCGACACACAACCACACGTTATTTAACAACTCAGACATGCACGCTTTCAAGCTGACACAAATTCCGGCACATACACACAAGTAGGAAAAGCACGCTCACACATGATGAAGGTGTTTTCTCATGCTGCCCCACCTCTGTTAGCATGTGCACCCATCGCCTTGATAAAATGATTAGAGAAACTCAAGGTTTGTCATGGTTACCATGATTAGAAAGTGCTAATGAAAATGACAACAAAAGCTTTAGTCAGACATGCTGGTGCACCACACACACGCGCACACACACAAACACACACACACACACACAAACACACACACACACACACATACATACACACACACACACACACAAGAACTTGTTTAATTAGTGGAGCCAGTAACTAAGTGCCTGCACAGCATTTCTGTTGTCATTAACAAGCGATGTTTCATTTGTTTATGCTTTCATCTTCTCATAAGAGTTGGGGGGGTGAAATGAATTATCAAGATAGAAAGATTGGCAACCTTTCCAAACTAAATAGACTATTCCCCTTGATACACGCATACTGTTTAAGTTATAAAGCTAGATGTATGTGGATATTCTAACAATACTGCTCCGACTACGCAAGGCTTTCCCCACGGTCTTGGGTACTACCATTTATGCACAGGAGAATTAGGAAGTTTGGGTAGTGAAATTAAGCAGTAAAGGCCAATGTTTGCTTAAAACTAAGTAATTTGTGTTGCATAGTGTCTGACCATGTCGGGAGGAAAAATGTTTGTAGCTCTTGGCATAAATATTGGATTGTTCATTCCAGAAACAAAGAATGCTGTGATGAAGCATCACTATTCTGATGTCAGACAATTGCTGGGGAAAAGGCAGTTAAAACCTTAGGCCTGGCTTGCAGTTGGCATTCCAGTTAATACCAAAGGTGTTGGTCGGGGATCTGTGCAGATGATACCAAACTCTATAAATCATTTCTTAATGAACACACGTTACCATTGGTGAAGATATAAACTCAGAGACTTGGAAGCTTTCCTCTCCTCTCCTCTCTTCTCTTTTTCTCTCCTGTCATCTCCTATCCTTGCCTCTCCTCTCCTCTCCTCACATCTCATCTCCCTCTCAGCATCCCGCTCCTCTCCCAGGAGCGGGATGCTGAGAGCCAAACCTTCCCTCTGTGGGAATATAGGATTCACCTGCTTCAGACACCAGCTGCTAACTGTGTGTGTGTGTGTGTGTGTGTGTGTGTGTGTAGGTGTGTGTGTGTGTGTGTGTGCTGGCTGCCTGTGGTGTGAGAGAGCATGCACACAATGAAGGAAGGAAAGAGTGAGAGTGAGAGAGAGAGGGAGGTAGTGTTCAATAGAGGTTAGTGTTTATCGATCGAGCCCTGAAGCTCCGGTCAACGGACAGACTCCCTCGAGACTGCTTCATCTCTTTCTCTGTCTCTTTTCCTCCCCCCTCAACCATTCTCTTCCTTCCTCTGTCTCTCTCTGTCTCTTTTCCACTCTCCTTCACACCAGATAATTCTTATCATTTCATGTGGTGATTCAGCAGTTTCATATTTGTACGGCCTCTGATTATTTTGGTGTTTGCCGTCAAACTGCACAGGCAGGCAGTGGAGCCTGTCTCTTACCTCATCAAACTTATGAGACAGTAGCAAGAGAGTGAGACGGTGAACAAACCCAGTAGAGAGGGAAGTGAAACTCAGAGAAGAGAGCAGAAAGGCAGAGTTACAAAGAATATTATCTTTAAGAGTAAAGCAAAAAGGGTGATCACATTAATTCTATGATTTGATTTGTCTTGTGCGTGATAGTTTCTTATAGAAGTGTGTCTCTGTCTGGTTTTTATGTTTTCCAGGGCTGGGCTGAATTTACTGGAGGAAAAAGCCAGGAAGAAAATGACCAATCACGGCTTCAACCGCCTCAGTGCTACACAGGTCGGTCCCTCTGCGGTCTTCCTCAGTTTATCCATACACCCACTGACAACCACTTCCTGCTGCTAATGTTTTTTTCTCTCCTTGATGTTTCAATTAGTGGAAAGAAATTAGTCAATAATTAGCTGTTCCGCTGCATGTCTACAGATGAAGGCTCGCTGTAAGCACAGAGGTCGACCCAGTGCCCTGAGCTCCAGGCTAGCAAGGCGGGTGACCCAGTTGAAGCAAAATGCCGCAGCCCAGCATAGTGCATCATCAGCATCTATGCTGCACTGCAGAGGGGCTCCTGAAGCAGAAGGGACCCCAAAGAGTGACTGCAGACAAGGACGGAACGGTGGGGACAGAGGAAGCATATACATATAGACACATTTGTTGTTCATTAGGTAGGACTACAAATATAAACTCTCCCCCTGGTGTTGATCCATTAGACTCTCAGCAGGATTGGGCACCTGGTCAGGCTGTGAAGAGGAAGAGGGGTCGTAAGCCCAAAGTGCTGATAGGCATGGATCCAAACAGAGCTCACCACAAGGACAGCCAAGGCTCTGACAAACAGGAAGCAAGGGAAGAGAAGAGTGACAGTAACAGCTCCGAGTGTGGTAAGTTACAATACAGGTCACATGAAAGGTTTGTCTCAGTTTATACTCTGCTCTGTCCTCCAGCCAAATATCCTTTATATGACAACATGGCCAGAATAAACAAAACTGTAAAATGCCATAGTGACAATTTTCAGTAATCATTTTTCTGAAATGTTCTACTGAACCATTATGGCTACTAAGGGATTTATAGGGCAACCACTGCTGATTAGCTAGATGGAGTTCATTGACAGTTACACATTATGAGTCAAACAATGCTGATTTGGCTCTGAAAACTTCTACCAGACATTGTGGGATTTTGCAGTCAAGTGTGTGTCTGTGTGTGCACCTAAAGTGTCTGACAGTGTGTTGTCTGCCATCATCGGGGGCCTCCTCTCACTTTTCAGCTTGTCTGTCACACCGTTAAACCCGTTAATGACTTGCCACAGGCATGCATCGCAGTCACCCCTGCCCTCAATGCCGTACTGTAATGTGAGCCCACTTTGGCCCCGTCCAGAATGTCACACCATGTCCTCCCATCTCTTCTTCTTCCTGCCTTTTAAATGAACACGTCTCGAGAAAAACTTAATGAAAACCCCAGAATCTGACTGACCTTGTGGCCTTGTTGGTACAAAGTTTAGTATATGTTTTTGTCAGTGTTTGCATGTGTGTGAGTGAGGCAAAGTGTTGACGTGAACGCCATGTAAGTGACAAGTGTGTCAGAGATGTGTCGACACCTGACACGACCCCACAGTCAGCGACACACGGCTGCCAATAGCAATCTCTGTGTGTGTATGTGCCAACATTTACTTTCTGTCACTGTAGTCATGGAACAAGCAAAGCATGGATGTGTAGCTACTAAGACAGGAAGTAATATGTAACAAGATGTCCCAAGAGCCTCTAGTGAAAAAGTTGATCAGTAGAGATGTTTCTCTGTTTATATGTCTAACTTTGCATTTACATTGCATTGTCTAACTGTAGCCACAGGCTTGTGACCAGAACCCTAGATTCTTAGGGTTTATTGAAAGCTTTCTGTCAATGCATCCTATAAAATGAGTCCTTGACTTTAATTAACATTGCTTACATTTAGATCCCTTAAAGCTTTCTGAATGATCATGTTTATCTTGTGATGCCACAGAGGAGGAGGAGGATGGCAGCTATGACAGTGAAGATGGAGCCAGTGACATCAAGATCAGCTCATCCTCTAAAGAAGCTCCTGCAAGCTCTGCTTTGATTGTGCCTTTTTCAACACAGTCCTCCAAGCTCCAAACAAATCCAAAAGCCAGAAGTAATAGACCAGGGCCTCCTGGTAAGATTTATACTTTATACATATTTTCATATATACTGTTGTCTTATAAAAACCTTGTGACTTAACATTTTAGTTGTTGAATCGAAATGAAGAGTTTAAAATAACTGACATTTATTTCAGAAACTTTTCAGTGTTCTGGTTTGAAGTCTTATCTAAGTTACTACTGTAAATCAAATATAATGTCACAATATTGACTTTGTATCAATTTATTAACATGTTCTAATTTCACCCTTAGGTGCAGCAACCCTGCACAGTGCAGAACACAGGGCAGAGCAAAAACGGTTGAGCTTCTCAAATACTCAGAGGGAGCGTCCAGAGCTCCAGGGGACTAAAAGATTGTCTCAGCCCAGCTGGGGTTTGTCATCAGTGGGCTGCAGCTTTGCAGAAAACCGGGTGAACCACGGAGCTCTGACAAAAGTGAACAGGAACAGCAAGGAAGCTGCGAGGAAGGGCTCAGCAGGACCGAGCTTTCTGGGAAAGGTGGGACATTACCAGTGCTGGGTGGTGATCTGTAACCTTACAGTGACCCAGTTATATGTTACTTTTGACACTGACAACTATTCAACCAAGGAAATGTCTCACTGGCAGGAGTCAGTGATATATGACACAACTTTATCACCTTTAACACTACAACCTGAAAACTAGTATTGGAATTTTGCATGTCTCTCCTCAGGGTTTCAGGGCTTCACAGAAAACTGATACCTGTTGATCACTTGTATTAGCTGCACCTTTAACCGCCTTTTTAGAAAAATAAAACATACCTAACATACAAAGAGTGACTGGAAATGTGAGTAAAGGAGGGAAAGATGACTCAGAGAAGGTCACTCCCTTTGGTCTTCTGCTACATTCACATATAACCTGAGAGAGACAGTAGGATGAAGAAATTTAGAAAATCACTAACCTCTAGTTCACTTCTCCCTTGTTAAATTGAGAAACACCCATTCAGGAAGTTTCAAAATCATATACATTAGCACTGACATTATCTACCAATAACTTTAACTCCTTTACGGGGAGACGGTGAGCATCAGCTGTAAATCAGTCACAGTGACAGATATACTGTTTGTTTTTGTTAAAGGTGTGTGTTTGCATGCAAGCTCATTGTGCTAACACACCTCTCGGCCCATTGCATTTGAGCAGACAGCTGCTGGCGAGACACCCGCATACATCTTAATGAGCAATGCTCAGAGGTTGCTTTAGACTTTGAGTCATTGTTAGGGAATGTCCAACAACACATAACTCCAAACTGAGAAGAGAAATATAAAGATAATCATTGGCCATAACTACACACACTCATGCATGCCTGTACAAACACACACACACACGCGTGCGCACGCACACACACAACACCAGCACTAATAGGAAATTATCACCCATGCCCTCTGGTGACGAAACCTCTGTCATTAAAATATATGGTCTCCTGTGGTAAAAACTAAAACACACACGCACACACATACACATGCACAAACATACACACACACACCAACTCCCTTGCACTGAATATTGAGGTGTTTTCTTTGAAAAGTCGAAATACAAGCCAAAACCTGTTAGGCAAGCTAACTTTCCATCATCAGTCATCCGTCATCTTTGAATAGACTAGCCTAAACTGGTCTGAAGATGAGTAGTATTTGGTGCGTGTGTGTATGAGTTTAGAGTATAAATTAGACTTCCATATTAGAATGCATACACACTGTTGAAGTGTTCTTAAGCAGTACACTGCAGTCCATGAACCACATCAAGAGCTTCAGTTATCACTGGATGCAACCTCTGACCTTTAAATGAATAATGGCAAGTAATGAAAAAAAAAATCCCCGCAGGCTTAGGCGAAGTATCACATTTCAAAAGGCGTTGGTGCCTGCGGTTCCTTTTCACTGATGGATTCACCACATCAGTCAGATCAGACTGTAAAAAACGTAATTCGGTCACCTGCAGATCCTGTTTACTGATTACTTTGGACATATAATGAAGTCATATCCTTCTTTTTGCCCACTGATCTCACATCCTGTTTCCCATCCAGGCCAAGGGCCATGCAGTCAGCCGACTCCTACAGAGCTTTGCCGCTGATGACGGCTTTCAGTTAGATGAGGAAAGCAGCTTCTCTGAGTGCGATGAGGAGGAAGAGGAGGAGGAGGCAAAAGAGAAGAAATCAACCCACCTTCCTCCCAACATGCCTTGCAGAATACCTGGTGGGCATAAACAATGACACATCATTTATAATTACACACACACATGCAGGTTTTAAAAACATGTTCGATGATTTTCACACACACCTCTTTCCCTGCCTCTTTGTCCCTCCTCACTTCACATAGAAATTATTCAACGCACTCACAAATTATTTATATCTTCCCCTTTATCTTCTCTATTCATCTATCTTTCTACCACGCCCTCCCTCCCCAGCTCTGCCAAACTGTGTGCTGAGTAAAGAGATGCTGGTGGATGGACTGAAGATCCTGATCTCTAAGGAGGATGAGCTGCTGTATGCTGCCTGTGTTCAAATTCTGGACCTGCCGGACATGTAAGACCCTGCTTCCCTGCAGTTCCGCCACAGATACAAACCCTATAAACCAAGTTAAATGCCTGTCAGCTGTGAAAATCTTGACAAACAAGAAGTGTGGGTGACTACGAAGCCAAGGCCCACAGTGATAGCAGCCAACAAAGATGCCTTTAAAATAACGGAGCACTGGTGCCAAAAACCAGTTATCAAAATACAACTTTGAAATCCAACTGTGAAAGTTATAACTTACAAGTAAAACTTACACCTTGGTTTTTGAGGAATTTACTGTTTAGTTACTTTGCCTTTCGTTTTTTTATTTAGATTCAGTGTCGTCATCGAAGGGGAACGAGGGAATCGCCCCAGGATCTACTCGCTGGAGCAACTACTACAGGAGGCGGTGAGTTTCATCCTTCCATCTCTATAGCATCTATCATGTTTGTGCTTTTTGTGAGTGGTTCTCCACATACCTTATACATAGAATTTTGTGATTTTTCCAGGTCTTAGATGTACGGCCCCAGACAGAGGCCATCCTGACTGCAGGGACGCGTGTATGTGCCTACTGGAGTGAACGTTCTCGCTGCCTTTACCCTGGATACGTCCATCGAGGTGAGCAAGACACACTGAGAGACTCATCCTGCACACACTTACTTATTCATTCACAGTAACTCATGTTTTGTGCTGTGCTTTAGGAGGACCAGGTGAGGAGGACAAGGAAGGTAGTGTGATGGTGGAGTTTGATGATGGGGACAGAGGAAGGATCTCCCTCGCAAACATCAGACTTCTGCCACCTGGATACCAAATTTGCTGTGAGTACAGCTCTGTGAAGACTGATGGGGGTAGGGAGTAGTGCATACTAATGAAAGAAAGAAATTAATAGCGTTTTTTTAAACAATCTTTCTTTGTCAGGTGCGGAATCTTCTCCAGCACTTCTGATGTCACCTGGTCGCCGTGGTCGACGCAGCTCTACACAGGAGAAGAAAGGCACATCCACAGAGAAAACAAGCTACGAAGAGCCTACAGGGAGGCCCCAGGAGAAAAGACCAGGTGAGGGAGGAGGGAACATGTTGAACAACCCTCTGCTCTGAACCCTAATGTCCTCTACTTTATATTTAATGTAGAGTCACTCCTCCAAAAAGTACACAATATTTTTCAAGTCATTTTCCAGTCATTTTAAATCTAGTGTTACACAGTCTTTATTATAGTTTGTAATGTCAGTCTGACAGTGTTAGCAATTCACTCTTGAGACTAACACAGCTCATACAACAAAAGTGGTCTAACTAGTAAAAACATTCACACACAGCTTCAGGCCAAATTAAACCCCCCCAAACAAGGTCTCATTTGGAGTTCCAACTGTCAACCAATTATCAGATGCCTCCGAGTCAGAGCAGGACTCAGTGAAGATATAAAAAAAAATCAACTCATAATTTTAAATTCCTTGTTTGCCACCTATAATTTACCCCCTGACCACATAAATCATGGTTTTATGAAGTATCATCAGTGTGCTTTGTTTAGTTAGCAACACACACGTAACTCATCACAAACTGAGGGTGACAGTAAAGCTGCAGGGCAGACAGGCTTACTGGGTTTGTTATAGTTTGAGTAATGGGTATGTCGAAACTTACCTGGCTAGGTGAAGATCAAGAGATAAAGATATTAAGTTTCCCCAAAGCTCTTAGTTCCACAATTAATCTTGGACTGCTTTTAAGTCCTGTCAGTTCATATTGATTATAACTACTTTCTGTTGCTGGCCTCTTTTTCAGTTGGCAGACCGAAGAAAATCCACTCAGTGCCTAAATCTACCAGCACACCAACATCAGTAACAGACACCTTAAACAAAGGCAACACTTCTCTAAAGAACTGGTCTGCCCCCAGGAAGAGACCCCCGGTTGACTTTTTCCTCTTCAATGGTACATCCCGTAAGACGCAGAGGAGAATAGCAGAGCGAGACTTGGGGTTGTTTCATCGGCCTGCCTCCCATCCTCTCATTCCCCCAGCGCCTATCAATGGCATTTTTGGCTCCCCTTTTGAAGTGGACTCATTCAGTAGCATTGCCAATGGCTACTCCACATTTGGAAGTGCTGGAAACTCTGGAGCTGAGCGACTGGTTACCACAGTGGCTTCCATGGGGCTTAGAGACTCCTCCTCCTCCTCTGCTTGCTCCTCAGCTGTCACCATGGTCTCTGGGAGCCGGAAGGCAGCGAGTGAACGTGACAGGAAACATTTCCTTGTAAAACTTGACCATGAAGGAGTGACCTCTCCTAAAACAAAGAACAGCAAAGCCCTGCTTCGACTTGAGGGTGGTGGTGGGAGAGGAGGAAAGAGCCTGGCCTCTGCAGGAGCACCACTGCGATACATCCACCCTTCACTGCTGGTGAAGGATGGAAAAAAGGGAGGAGGAGAAAGAGACAGTGCTGGGGCCCGGGCTGAGGCCCTTTTAAAAGGTGCCCCACCACTGAGAAAAGATCTTCTGTCAACTGTTCTTGGAGTCCAAGGTGGAGATTACAGTTTGGACTACCCGAGCGACTGCCCCAGTTCCTACTCTGAGCTCGATGAGGAGGATGAGGACGACGGCCAAGATGCTGAAGCACGTAGAGGAAGTGCAGCAGTCACATCCCACCGTGGTAGTCGCTTTCTCTCTCGTCTCTCTGTCTGCTTCTCTTCATCCTCCTCCTCTTCATCTTCCTCGGGCTCTATCTCCTCCTCGTCTCTCTGTTCCTCTGACAATGATTCGTCCTATTCCTCCGATGAAGAGTCTTCATCAGTTCTGCTGCGCCGTGCACTTCTCCAGCAGGACAAACACAAACAGAGGCAGAACATGGCTTCCGAGCTCTTGAGCCCTGACCCTACCACCTCCAATTCTTCTCCCTCTGCCCCTGCCTTGGCTCATGGTTATGTCGCCAAAGCAAGTATGGCCATGTCAGGGTCAAAAGTGAGGACGGACAGGACAGAAGATAGGAAGGAGTTCATGACAAAAGGAAACATGGTTTCTAACAATAGCACAGTAAAGGCCCAGCTGAAGAGAAAAGAAGGGATTTCCAACAGCCACAATCAAAACCAGCAGCCAAAACCTGCTTCCAAGGACCCTGCAACAGGTAAAAGACAGAGGATGTCTTCACCTGAGCCTCTGCCCAGCATAGCTCCCCTTCAGCCTGGACGGCAGCTGTGGAAGTGGTCTGGTAACCCCACACAGGTAGGTCTCTGGGTTTGATGTTGAGTGCATCTCTGATTTCTCATTACTTAAACCCAATTCTTTAAAATCTTGAATAAATCATGTCATGATTATATGGTTTCAAAAAGGTTGTCTTGGGTTTCCATTGCCCACTTAAGGTCAAAACTAAAGTAGGTTACTGATTGCTGTTGCAGTTTCTGCTGTCACACCTTGATTACATACACTCAACACAATGATCAAACTCAGTCCCATACCACTGCTTATTCTGTCTCAGACTTAGTACATATTAGCCACACTATCAGGCTTACTATGTGTTGTTATTCTCTGAAATTGTTATCCAGATTGTTAAGTCACGATTCTGAGATAAGAGAACAAAATGGTTTGAGCAACCTCTGCCACTCTCAGCTTCCTGTCTGCCATGTTGTTTGGTTTGCAAATACGACGGCATCTGTCGACTGAGATGTGCACCTTAAAAAGAGCTAACCTTCTGATGTGTACATAACACTACAAATCAAAAGATGAAGCATAAATACAGGCGTGTTACTCAGGTTATGGTCTCATCTACATGAATTTGGTGATATTGCCTTATCAGGTTATGAGGAATTATCGGTGTAACTGTAAACAAACTCCTTCAACACAATAGGATCAGTGTTAAGCATTGAAAATTTCCCCAAAAGCAAGTGTTCATCTGCTAACTGAACTTTACCTACTGTGTTTACTGGCTAGAAGCATTTATTTGGATTAGTAAAAACTGGGTTTAGCAAAACCAACATCATTATGTCTGAAATGAGGCTGATAGGGAAAAATAACCTCCGTAATGGATTGACTAAGAGTGCTTTTTTTTTTTCTCTCCCCCATCAGAGGAGAGGTCTGAAAGGTAAAGCCCGGAAGCTATTCTACAAGGCCATCGTGCGGGGCAAGGAGACAGTGCGTGTCGGGGACTGCGCTGTGTTCCTGTCACCTGGCCGGCCCCAGCTGCCCTATGTGGGCAGAGTGGAGAGCTTCTGGGAGTCGTGGAGCTCCAGCATGGTTGTCAGGGTCAAGTGGTTCTACCACCCGGAGGAGACTCGCCTAGGGAAGCGACACCGCGATGGCAAGGTAGAGACCAGGGAGTGCAAGTAGAATTTTTAAAACGGGCATGGTCAAAGTAACATTCAGTCTCTCACAGTTTCAGATAAATGTATTGCCACTTTGATTCTTTTTATTCCTTATTCCCATCTGATAGGGATGGTGGAATTTCTGCTTACTTTGTGAAAAGTTTCCCTTTGCAGCTCTAAATACTATCGTGTAAGGTGGGGCTTTCCCTGGAAAAAGTTGTTTCCTCTTCACAAGAAACCAAGCATATTACATTTCTGGCAAAAGAAATAGTAGTTTGTTTGGCATAAACAGAAGAGAGGAGGTCAGTTATCGTGAGCAGCAACATCCACCATGGCTAAGCAAACGTTACTACTCGCTATATAAACAAAAACTGTCAAATACCATATGTGGGAGGGAAAAAAGTACCACATTTTTCTGGTTTTTAAGTATTTTTAAAGCAGCATTTTAATCATTGATTTTGTGATGGTGCTGACTTATAAACTATTCTTTCTGCCTCTTTATAGAATGCTTTGTATCAGTCGAGCCATGAGGATGAAAACGATGTGCAGACCATCTCCCATCGCTGCCAGGTGGTCAGCAAGGCCGAGTTCGATCAACAGATATGTGAACGCAAGACCACCAACGCTGTCAACGATCTGTTCTACCTGGCTGGCACCTATGAACCAACCACAGGCCAGCTGATCAGTGCGGATGGCATGGCTATTGTGTCTTAGCACCACCAGCTAGAGAGAAATACAAATATTGACTTGAACTCTGAAGTAGACTGCTTCCAGGATGGTCCTTCAGAACAGAGCAGGGGACAAAGAGAAACCAAGACAACGAGTTTCGGCTCTGTGTATTGATCTGTCCCTTGTAAGAGAAGGAGCTAGCCCACTGGATAAAGCACAGCAGTACTGGCACTTAAGAGGAGTCCAGGTTGTTTTGGGGAAAGGATTCATGTAAGATTTAACCCCTTTAGAAGATGTAAACCAGGGTTCCTTGTCATATTGATAGTCTTTAGCCTTCCCTGTGGCTGAAACAACAAGGCATCAAGTGACAAGATTTCTGCAAGAAAAGAACAGGAAACAAGGACATGGGCACTTTGGAGTACAGTAACTTGTAGCTGTAACCATATGCTATGGAGGCAGGACGATAGACTTGACTTTCTGAAACAAAGACTGTCTCAGAGAGCAGGAAAGACTGTATGGTAAGGAGATACTTACTGTAAGCCACACTGGTTTGGATAGTTTTAATAGTCTTGTACTGGGAGTTTGACAACGATAACACAATTGGGAAATCCCCAAGAGGACCAAAAACACTGTAGTTCGGTGTGTGTGTGTGTGTGTGTGTGTGTGTGTGTGTGTGTGTGTGTGTGTTTGCAGAATGGCTGCGATGACCCTGTTTGGCATTTAATAAGCTCTAAGTAAACAGCGCTTTGGTGTGTGAGCGTGTGTTTTTGTGTGTGTGTGTTGTCATGCACGTGCATGCCAGTGCTCGTCAGCACAAAGCTGACATCATGACACACCATCAGTATGTCTCTAACAGTCTGAATATAAATCTATCCAGTACTTAACGTGCAGTTTTCAGTCCTCACAACTGAAACACAGAACAATTTCTTCTCTCCTGTCAAGCCATACACGTCAATACCTCTCTCTCGTATCCTCCTATTTGGGTGCGGAGATAAATGTACAGGTAGTCGGATTGTTTATTTGAACTGTGTGTGCACGTGTGTGCACAGTCTGGTGTGCACGCTTTGTATAGCATTATGTATAAAATTACATGTTGTATATAGTATACATATATATTTGTTCCTGTTTTTGTTTGTTTTCCTTTGCAGAGAAGATTATTTTATTTAGATTTTTTTAGGGTGAGTGTTGTGGGGGGGAGGGGGCTCTGGGTGGGGGGCTCTGGCAGAGGTGAAGTTCAGTTTCCTTCTCTCTCAATGCACTGAACAGGATTGAAGCCCTGGGCTTGAACAACTCTCGTGAAGACTTTGTGGTTGTAAGCCGTGCTTTAGGGGTAAATATGTAGATGGGTTTTTGAGAAATGATGGTTTTTTTTATATAAAGAAAGTTTTAAAAGGTCCTTTTTAAACATGTGTCTAAAATCTTTTTACTTTTATTCTGCTTTGTTTAGACTGTGCATTTCCTGTTCAGAGCTCATTTTTTCACAAATACTGGAAAAGAAACAGAGTTTCTGCTATTCTCTGATCCTAGAAGAATCTAGTTCTTCTTTATCTATTTTAGCGTGTATTCCTATATAAAATGTAGATATTTATCTGGCATCAGAAAGAAACATACCAAAGCACCTATGAGTTTACACTTCACCGCATTAGAAGAAAACAATTGTATGAAAAAGATGTTCAATCAAACCTGAATCCGGGACCCCTGCAATCACTGAGGTATTTAAAGTAGAGTTCCTCTCAACGTTGCTCGTATTCACCCAGCGTTGCTATGACAGCCTCGTTGCAGCAACATTGTCTGCGTGCTGCCCAGCTGATGCAGTTGAGGTCTCTATGGCAACCAGAATGGCATCACGTGACTGTGAAGGACAATCAGAGCCAATCAATGGGACAATGTTGAGAGACAAAAAAAAAAAAAAACAAGATAAGGATCAAATCACATATTATGCTTCTTGTCACTTTTATTCCTGCTTTGCCAAAAATGTCTGTGTGTTTTATGTTTGCTTGTTTTCCTTGTTTACCATTGTCTTACTGTTTATGCAAACCTGTGATGACTGTTGTCGGTGTATAGGATGTACAGGGGGGAAGAACATGAATGCCTTTTTTCTTTTTTAAGACATTGACTGACTTTTAACAACAATGTTGCTGTTACACTGCAAAGCAAAAGCTTTAAATGGAATCTAATGTGAAAGTCCATTTTAAATTATTACTTTTATGGGTCTTTAATTGAATTATTTTTTAAAAGCTGTATTTTCTTTAAGAAACACTGGATTCAGTTCTAACCATCACACAATGACAGAAGCGACATCATTGTATTTTTTTTTAGACCCACTGGAACCTGCTTTGTACGGTTGAGATAGCCTACTAAAATATATTATGTAATTTCAGTCATTCTTTGGAAACATGACTTAAATATTTCCACATGTACAAAAAGAAAAAATTATT
This sequence comes from Channa argus, assembly GCF_033026475.1. Lineage (NCBI taxonomy): Eukaryota > Metazoa > Chordata > Actinopteri > Anabantiformes > Channidae > Channa > Channa argus. Next base: position 13,395,081 of record NC_090216.1, read on the forward strand.
TATCTTAATTTTATTGCCTTTTTGTTTCATTAAAAAAAGATTCTTACATAAATAAACATCTCCATTTTTTTTTCTCCCTTTCCTGCTCCGATTGAGGCCCCTAAATGCTGCCTTGTGTCGATCATTTGTCTATTGTAGGAAAATGGACTACAGAAGAAAGCATGGTAGAATGAGAAGAGAAGGGAGAGGAAAAAGAAAAACACAAGAGAAGGAAGCAATTTGAAACTGTAGCTGGAGCCGATAGAAGCAAGAGAAGAATGGCGAGAGAAAGGGAAACTGTATCTAGCAGTGTTTCATGAGAGATGACGGGCAGGATAAAGTCTCCTCAGGCTGTACAGGTGGGTCAGGTATTCGGAATAATAAAAACGGAACAAGACCATTAAGAGAACAAAGCCAGGATATCAACTTTCAGCCTGCAAAGATTTCATTCTTACTCTGCATACTGTATGTGTGAGAATACAAAAATCCAGCTCACATGTGCTCATCAGACGCAGCTGCTGGACTGCGTATACACTAGAATAAATCCACACTGTGTGAATGCATTTCTGTCCTTTCATGAGTTTTCGTCTTGCCGTGTGTGCGTGTTTGTGTGTGTGTGTGTGTGTGTGTGTGTGTGTGTGTGTATGTGTAATGTGAGAGCTTAGAAGAACAGTTGAAATTATCCCCTGCAGGGTGTGGAGTTTCTGGGCCAAAGTGCACAAATTTACAGAATTTTATTTGAGACTTCCTGTGATATATTCACACCTTTTTATCACACTGTAACTGGAGCCTTTGTGATGCGGCTTATTGCAACATTAAAGTCTGGATGGAGGAGTTACCTTTGACCTCAAATTACAGTCTTATTTCTATGTGGCAGCGTGTACAGAAAGCTTGAGCTCAGCATTGAACGTCAGCTGTAAACTTTAGTTTACCGAGCTGTGCTTTTAATGCCTGCCCCTCCTTTCCCATTTTCCTCTGCTTTACTTGTCAGTGCAGGAAAAGTTGACTCATGTTTTTTTCTGAATAACCTTGCTAATGGTCCTTGGCCATAGTTTGAAGTCACACACACATACACACATAAAAATATGGGTCCTTTGTCCAGGGGTATGTGTAATCATTTGTGTTTGCTTTTGTCTTCTGCTGCTTCGGCAGTTTAGCTTGTTATTACAAAGATATGAAACAGTAAGCCAGCCAGTCTGACCACACACACACGTGCGCGCACACATAGTGCAACCATTCTGCTCACTGTTGGACTTACATCCTCCTCATCGGCTCCTCAATCAACCAACGCCTTCAGAACACACAGACATTAAGTGCAGTCTTTGACTCCTTATCAGCAGGTTTGCATTGGGCTTATCTGGTTGACATTGTTAAACTACTTTACCCAGAATGCTGCAGGAGATAGGGGCACAATGGGAGACTTTGGGTGCCCTCTGGGTTAATGAGAAAGGGCTTTAACGTAGTAATAGCAAACATGCTGCAAGCTGATTTGTATGTTTATATGTAAAGGGTCAAAATGTCAGAGAAAGGTGTATTTTTTTTATTTTTTTTTTTCGTTTTTAGCCTTCAGGTGGGGGGCTGGTGGATGTGAATAGACACACCACATCTGAAGTAGTTTATAGGCTAACCAGTGTGATCGGCTTATTAGTGTGTATGCATGAGTTTTTATTTGCCTCTATCTGTCAAAAGGTGTGTATCTGTATTCTGGTTTATAACATGGGAATAGAAGAGAAGTAAATAGGGAGTAACCAGTGAAATGGTAAAAAGTAGATTGAAAAAGCAAAATGTGTGTGTGTATTGGGAGGGTTCCAATCTAGAGAAAGCCCTCCATTTAGATATAGCCTGAGCATGTCACTGAAGTGAATGAATGGCTGTCAGCTGCAGCAAGATGCAGCGTGTGTGTGTGTCTTTGTGTCTGTGAGCATGTATGCATGTGTGTACGTGTGTGTGTTTCTGTGGGTACATTCAGGTCACTCGGAGTGGGAGTAAGAAGATCAGCTCCCTTCTCTGCATCACCTCATCCATCGTTCATATGAGCCTCTGGGAGCTTGTCACTGGGATCCATCTTACTATCTGTGTGTGTGCTTGTGTGTTTGTGTGCGCACGTGTGTGTGTGACATTGTAGATGTCCATATAGCCAATCTGACTCATTGGTAGTTGTGCAACGTATTCTGTGGCAACAGATGGTAGGCTTATATAAATCATGGATTCTTGGCAGTGTGGAAGTCATGTCCATGTTCTCCTACATTACAACACCATAGAATCTTCACTTCATATTCTATGTTTTCCACTTGTCATAGGTAGATGTAAAGTTGATATTTTTAGAATGGGTTTCACCCATCTATGACTTCAACAGTATTTACAGTGATACTAATCACAGCGTGTTAAGTTTCTTTTTACACTCAAGTCAAATTTGAATTGAGAAATCAAATTACAAAATATTTTACTTTACATGTGGATTGAACTGGAAAATGACATGACTTGTAATTTTTAATTTGCTGTGCCACTTATTTTCTCATGACTTTATAAAAGAAGCTGAGTGACAGAGCAAGAGCAGGAAATGAGGGGTGTTTTATAGCTGCTGTACTAGCTTGAGGTCATTGGGTCAAACTCCCTCCATAACCACCTCATCCACAAGATTTTAACACCAAACTGCACACAAAAACCACCATGATGATTTTCTTTCTGTATTGCAGGCAAGACAGACTCACACACAAACGCGCGCACACACACACACACACACGCACACACACTAGGTTATACATTATACTGATCCGTACTGGTGGTTATCACTGATGCTGGTATTTGATATTTGGAATAGTAGAGGAGTCTTGGCCGGCTCGAAGCCTCCTGCCTCGACAGTCAGAATAGGTCAAACATCCTGTAAAGTCCTAGTGGACACAGCAACCTGAGTCGCAGACACCTGATAGCTGCTGTGTGGGATTGTGTGTGTGATATTTATGATATGATCTGGCAGCAAGGTGGAATTTATGTGTGTTCGTGTGTGTGTGTCTGTGTTTATGTGTAGGTGTGTATTTTAAGGATAGACACACTTGATTGCCAAACTTACTAACTCCACCCTGGCTACAGCAAGGAAAAAGATATGTGCAGGGTATTTATATAAAACAACCAATGTAAACCAAGCCACCCGCCACCCCACCACAAAATGAACACACGCAAATACACACAGACAAACACACACACACACACACACACACACACACACAGACTCAAACACGCCTGTATATTCTTTCCTCTTGATGTGTCATGAGCTGCACTGTGGGGTCATCAAAATACCTGTAATTGTACACCTGTTCGGATGTAATTATTACAGTACATTAACATGAAACCTGAACATTGTATTTGATGATTTAGCTTCTCACATGGTTCCACTGCCAACTGAAATGTTAATTGATGCAACATTTGTGATGTTAATAGGCACCCAGTGCATTTCCTCACATTTCATAAGATTCTCTCAGACATATTGCTTATCAAATTAAAACAATACTCACGTACAACCTCACTGTGAATTGATGAGCAATGACTGTAGCGTCTTATATTTATCTATGAATACATTTATATTTAGTCATATTTCCATGTAGCTAGTGCAAACATGAGAGACATTTTGCTCTTCGTTGCCCTGTTCTCACCACCTGTGCACATCATGTGAGTTGGGAATTTTATGCCCTTTATCTGCATTCTGTGATTTTACACATGGGTTAAAATCTTAATTTTATGGACTTAAGCTTATATTTATAGTAAGTGTATTTTACTATATTTTGATTTACAGTAAGCTTTGTCTTTCATAATGTCTCTCCAATGTGGGTAACTAGATGAGCTTCCCGTTTCACCCAGAATTAAATCAAAGCTCTTAATCACAGTTGTCAGTCCAGAAGACAAACTATGTTGAAAACCCCAGAAATCCGTGTTTAAAAAACACTAATTACTAACTCGAAGAACAACACGATGACCTTTGTGTTGTGGTGAAATATAAAAGGTAATTTAGTTTTCCTTTTTAACTTTAGATTCATAAGCAATTAAGAGCACAGACAACCTCTACAATTATTACAAATCACAAGAGAGCCCAGGTAATACTGTTCCCACTTGAACAGGGCTAATGTCAAGACATAGTTACCATGGTGATAAATGGCAGAAAATTAATTAACAATTTGCAGAATAATTAGTAAACATCATAGCAGTTTCACAAATGGAAGCACCCTCAATAGACCCGTTTCACATCTTGAACATGTGACACACAAAGAGTAACTGATAAAGTTCAAAGACAACAACCTTTGTGCAATGTCAACTTTACGTTCTCTGTCTAAGCGTTTGGGCTTGAGGTCCCTAGAGGTAAAAGCTGCTGTACTCTGTCTGTATGACTGACGATTCATTAACTGACAGTGATCCTGGGAGATTAAGACCCCCTGCTGAGGGAGCAGAGCTGAACCAACACACCAGGAATGTACAATACAATCAATGCAAGATAAGCATCCAATATATCAGACAGAAACCGAGCAGAAATCAAGACGGGGGCGGGAGAAATCCTGGCTATATTTTGTTTTTATTTTTAATCCACATTGACTCAGCAAAGTGTGTGTTTTTTTGTGTTTGCATGAGAAAGGGAGACAGTGAAAGAGGTGGCGGATTATGTGTGGATTATGAGTAAAGAGTGTTTTGAGGAAGCTGGGTGGAGAATTTGTGGCTGTACTCTTGTGGTAGTGAAAGCGGTGGTAGAGGATAGATGTGTGAGCAAGGCGGCAGGTTTAGGATCAGGGGTTGTGTTTGTGTGTGTGTGTGTGTGCGTGTGTGTGTGTTTGTCTGGCAGCTGTTTGCCCTGCCCAGAGTGGTCTTGGCAGTGTTTCTTTACTGTAACTGCTCCCACATGTTGGCACAGCCTGGCACAGCAAGGGCACTCTCCTCTAGTGCAAGAGGTCTGTGTGTGTGTGTTTGTGTATGTATATGATATGTACTATTCATGTCATTCTTCTGTTGGCGCAGAGAAAACTTTTCATCTGTAATCAACCTTCATCCTCCATGGAGGTGTGTGATTGGCCGTTTTTGCATAATATGTCGTTTTTCTATGTTTGTGTGTGTTTAAGTGTCCATGAATGTGTGTTCCCTAAATGCACACATCAGAGGCCTAAGTCATCAACTTCATCTTTCAGTGTGCGTGTTGATGTGTCAGTGTTTGCATGCTGATCGCTTTACACTCTTTCATCTCATCAAGCGTTCATCACTCTGTCCTTCATCAATCACACCATCCGGAAGATCACTCGTCAAGCAAGGGTCCTGTTTTTAAATGATAAGATCTGTCTGTTGAGACTGTCTGCCTGCACACACACACACACACACACGCACACACACTCTCTCTCTCTCTCATACAATGACGTGGAATGTGATTATAGTGAGTTTTGAAGGTATTCTTGCTAACACAGTGGGAGGCCTCCTGTGTAGCACATACACATTATTCCCCCCTCCTCGCAACACACACAATCACACACCCTCCAGCTCACACGCACACACACACACAGTTTCCATGGTGACAGATAGGCAGCGATGCAGAATGAGTGCATAGTCCCTTGGGACATCTCCTTTGTCCATCTCTCTATCGCTCTCCTTTAGTGATGACAAGATGTCTCCTTTCTGTCTCTCTCCCCATTTGGCCTCTGCTCATTATGCATAATGCATGTGTTTCAATTCATAAGTTAAATTTCACCTGGCCAGCCAAGTGTGTTACAGTACAGGCAGCCTTTGTTCCCAAACTCTTTCCTCCAGATTTGCCTACTGTATTGCTCTAAACTCTATTTCAACAAATGCAACTGAGACTTTAATCCCAGTTGAGCTGGCTCGTCCTGTAACCTCAACGGTGTTGCAATAAATGCAGCTCGAAGCGGCTTGAGTGGCAGATCCTCATTATGACTGAGTGAGTGTGGTATGGATGTGAGGAGGGAGGGAGTGAACAGATTGGTTGTTCTGTCAGGGAGTGTAAAAAGAATCCTCATCGCACTCTGGTAGGGACTAATGCTGGAGATGATCCTTTCATTTCCTGAGCCCTCACCAGTCGGCATGTTGGGGCTTTTCTGGCCAAGAGAACTGTCCTCGAAACAACACCCAGCTGGACTATAACCGCAATCCTCAGTGTGTTTTTCTAGAAGCGTTTGGTTGAAAACAATGGGGGTAGTCTCTGGATATCAAGTATAGAGGCATGTGTATATTGAGAGTTGTTCAAGAGGACCCTGGGCAGTGTGGTGTGAACCCTCCACTCTCCACCACACCTCGCATCCCCTTCACACCAAGAATGGAAGTCATTAGGACTTGCCAGTGCCAGTGCCACTCTTGTGAATAGAGTAGACAAGTGGCTGATTCTTCTTTACAGTTACTGCGTATTAAAAACCATGTGGTTAGGAAAACCCTGGTAGCCTAGGGAATTAGGGCACTGGACATGAAATGCACGGTCTGCAGGATGACAGACTTTGTTGCATGTCATTCTACATGCCATGCCCTTTGAATTTCTGTCAGTTTTCTGTTTACAGTGCACAATAAATGCAAAAATGTGCTCCAAAATTTTTGTGAAGGGTTAAATTCTTCTGATTTCGAAACTCTAATTTCTCTTTCTGGACAAAGGAGGTGATTTTAGGCTCATTGGTGAAAGTTAAATGCTCCAGGTTCCAGTTCCCTCTATAGATACAGTACATATAATGGATACCAAAGTCAACAATCATGCCCATTCATCTCAGTCAGATTTGTTTGCCTCATACATACACCATTTAGTTCTGGTTTGGTGTTGTTGCGCGTGTGTAGTGTGGGATATCACCTGATCTTAGTAGTTGTTCAGAGGGTTCCAACAAGGGTTCTCTTGTAGTGTAGTGATGGTTCCCTAGTATCACAGCTGTTTTAAAATGCCTCAGTTACAATGAGAATAAAAGGTACTTGTTTGTCTTTTCAAACCATTTGTCTTTGCTGTGCTAAGGTCATGAGAACAGGAGTTTGAAAAATCTGGCTCAAGTCTATACTGAAAGTGCACTTCTGTAAAATGAATGTTAGGACTGAGTGGATACTTTTAGCACTGTATTCTGGCATTTACATTGATACACCCAGTGTAGATGGTCATTTCAAACTGTGATGACTTTTGAAGAGCTGCAGAGCTGCCTCCTTGTTATTGTTTGGCCCAAGGGAGGCCTCCTTCATTTATGATGAACACCACATCCTCTCGTCCTAATGGTGCCCTAAAGGGAATCGTTTTTTGGGGGGGGTTATTGTTTGTTTCATGACTGTTTAACTGATATAATGTAACAATAAAAGTCTTTTTCTACAAGTAAACTGACTGGATCTAGCGTTGGGTCTTCCTTTGACTCACTGAATGATGTATACAGTAGCCCCACCCCTCTGTAATAAACATACTCAGAAAAAACAGTTATCATAATGCTGAGGCAAAGAATTCAGTGTTCATGTAGGAATGAGTGACCTTCTGATTCTTTTATTCTCAGACATTTGCAGGCAGTGAGGCATCACATGTTTAACTTTACATATTGATTCTGTGAAGTTTCAAATTGGTGGGATATATCTCACACACATAATTTTTTAAAACATTTTGAAACCTAAGCAGGTTTTTTAAAAAATGGCCAGATTCACTTTTGTATAAACTAGATAAAAATGCTAAATGCAATGCAACCCACATAATAAAACCTATTCTTCACTGAATCACTACAAACCGATTAGAATGAAATAAACCATATTACATAGCTTATACTTATGTAATCACTTAATTAATCATTCTCAACTCTTCTTACTCCAAAAATCTATATTAGTGTCTTAAATCTTCATTCCATTGATGTTTAAATATAGTGTAAAGTGTGCATATATATCAATCTATGAAATACTGTGTAAAACCGCAAATACATGATTTTGCTTCTTATGTGTACAGTTGATAAACAATAAAGACATAAAGGGTCCCTTAATGCTTTATCCGTGCCTTTTTGTTATGAAGTGATACAAGGCAACAATACACAGAAAAACAGCAACGGGGAGCAGCAACTTGTGTCATAAAATTTAAAACATTTACATATTAATCAGAAATATATTAATATAACACACAGACTGGAAAGCCATTATTCTTGTTACATGGAGCCCCAGAATGTATGTGGGGTTCACTAAAAGCTACTGTGAGCAAAGCTTCCCCAAGAGGCTACGTTAAAGGGCAGTGCACAGTTTCTGTTCACACTACAGACACACACACGCTGCTGTTCTTACTACAAATGGGTATGTACACACAGACACATTCACATATGCATACTACAAAACATGATGGCAACTCTGGACAGTAGCAACGGCGTTAAGAAAAGTTACTTTGTTGTATTTGACTGAACAAAGTGAAAAAGAAATAAAACAGTTTGTGGAACTCCTTCACATAAACAATGTCAAGGATGTTGAAGTAAACATAAATGTCAAGGTTCATCCTCTGGTGGAGATAATTGTTAGAAGGAAACTTTATGGCAATCCGTCGAATAGTCAGTCCTTTGAAAATTTTGTTTTCGTTTTGTTTTTGTAATTCTTCCACCCAAAAATGCCGGATTTTGCAACAGCTTTTCCAAAGAAAATTATGATGCATGTTGCAATGTATTTATAATGTTTTAAATTGAAAGGTTGCACAATAATTAAAGGGTAATGGTTGAATTAATTATTGGGATCACATTAACACAAATTCCTGAAGAGCCTGAATTTTCAAGCTTTAATCTGGACAAAACATCTGTTGACTGATTGACAGAGTGACATAACTGAACCATCTCAGTGGCTAAAAATGTTTTCAATAAAAATGTTTTCAATAAAATGTTTTCCGAAAGCATTTGACCTGCATCACATGGTGCTATTTCCCCACAATGACAATGGTGTATGTTCCTTTTATCTTAATAGTGTATGAGTCAAGAATGGATTTATTGAAGGTCAGCAATGTTCATTTAATAACTTTTTGAAAATGTCATGTTGTATTTGATTGTATTCAAGGCCCAAAATCACAAATATGTCGACTCTGATATCTGCAATGAAACTAACAAATTATTCACTTAACATTTCTGCTTTCAACTCATTTTCAATAACAATTACATATCAAGCTGGCAAGCAGGTTATGTACGCCTTCACTTTTTCTGTGTTTCTTGTATTTTCTTTTATTGTATCATCTGCTTTGTTGTTCAATAACTCAACAAAATGCAACAACACCAACATTTTCAACCCCTTATTTAGAATTGTTATGTTGATGTTGGTAAAGGAAGCAGGGCCCAGAAATAGGGTGCAGTGAAATGGAAAGCTTGTGCAATGTTGGCTGTAACACACACCTGAATGCCCAGGGAAAAGAATGAGGAGATGATACAAATGTGATGTGGGAGGTGAAAGGTAAGAGTAGCAGAGAGGAATGGGTGAGCAGCTGGTGACCTACCCAAAGGGATATTGTGCAAATGTGATAGCAGGACATGACATACATCCCCCTTAAGCTTTTTGGAGAAGTAGAGAAGTTGAGCATGAAACTCCCTCTTTTGGGATTTTCATCATGATGGCTTGTGCAAACTCTTTTCGCTATGTCATTGGTTGTGAACGAATTCCAATATAGTTTGAACTATTGCTCTTGATCTCATTTGTTGCTTATTGCACACAAAATTTCAACAAAAACCAGTTGGGACCATGTGGTCACCAGTGTGAGAGTTTTAACTGGCTCACTTTCCCCTACAGAGAAATGTTGGATGTAATCAGGGGAAATGTTAAGAAAACATCATCTGGTTTTAGCCTGCACTGTCCTACCACCCAGTGACTGTTCACCCACACCACAGGATCCCTAATAAATGAGACTAAGACTCCACACTTCACTTTTATTTGTGTGTCTGTTTATGTGTGTGTGTGTGTGTCTGTGTGTGTGTGTTTCTGTCTGTCCTTTGGCACGTGGAACATTTTGCTCTGCTGTTTTTACAAGCTAGGCGTTAAGCTGTCCATCACATGCCAGGAAAACACCCTGGATCCTTTTTCCCCCATCACACACATACCCATACATAAAAACACACATACAGACTTGCACAGACACATACACACATCAAATCCACCAGGAACCACAGTCACAGTAGCTGGAGCTGCTCCTCTGCCAGGCTTTTAAACACACCGAAACCAACTTCTCAGTTTCTTTGTGGCCTCTCTTATATGCATGAGCCTGCTCTTTTTACATTTCTCCTTCTCTTATCCGTCCTCCCTTTCAGCCATCATTCATTTTTCTTTATATCGTTCCTTAAATATCCTTTCTGCCTAGATACAGGCCATGTTATAAGACCAGCAACTGCTGACTAGATGGACCGTGATACATTCGGCCTCATCTGGCCTCGTCACCTTAGATTGTTGGGAGATATGCTTGTAAATGTAAAATACAGCTTTACATGGTGCCTGGTTCTCTATTACGGCTGCTTTTTACAGTCAAAGGACAGGGTGCAAAGGTTGTGTGTGCATTTGAGAGTGTATATTTCTGCTTTACTACGGCAAGCAGGAATTATCTTTATTAAACATTAAATGTTGCAGGAAGCATGAAGGTTACACCTAAATCACTGCCACAAAATGACTGGTTCGCTGTATGAAATTACTGTATTGCATCATAATTTACCTACTACAAACCCTTTCTTGTTTCCCATGATGACTTGGAAATAATTGTTCTACTCTAAAAAACAAAAATAAAAAATCTGTGGAAACATGGACAAAAGAAAACAGGAAGAAACAGGAATTGCAAATATTCAGAACCCTTCACTTTATGGACATTTCACTGGGTTGTACAAACACACATTGATACATAACAAAGTAACATGAAAACATATTCTTTAAAAAATTTCAAATAATGAAAATTCAGTTTGCGGTGTAGTGCATTCTGTTTACTTTGACTTGACTAAAGTCTACCTGTGGCACACAGCTGCCTGTCAGGAAAGAAAACAACCCATGAAGTAACTTGGTTTTTGAACAAGGACTGTGGTCAGGGAGGTAACTAGGAACCAAAAAAATCACTGTAAATTTCAGAAGTTCTTAAACTTCCTAAACTGTCAAGTGGTATGTCTAGCAAAGACTAGGCACTGCTCAGAACCTGCTATTATCATCCCTATGGTGAAGCATGGTGGTGGCATTATTAGGCTCCTCAGCAGCAGGGACAGTGAGATTAACCCGAATTGAGAGAAGGATGAATGTTTTACAAAACCTGCTCTAGAGTGCATGTAACCTGACACTGGGGCGACAGTTAACTTTCAGCATGGCTCTGATCCAAAGCAAACATCTAAGACAACGCTCTAGTGGCTTCAGGACATGTCACTGTCACTGAGTGACCAAACCAAAGCCCAGAAAAAACCCCACAGGACAACTGTAGAGATGACATTTTACAGACACCCATCCAATCTGATAGAGTTTGAGAGGATCTGTCAGGAAGAATTGTAAATGCAAGATTCAAGGATTAGTTTTGGATTTTTTTCATTGTTGTTACTTTGTCATTGTGACTTCAAGGCAAGTGAGAATGAGTGAGAGTTCACAGGGTTAGCTATAATTTTTGTTTTTGCATTCCTCGTTTTTTTCTTTTATGTCTGAGTAGACTATAGAAAGGGCAAAAACAGGTCCATATTTAAAATTGATGAGGGGGCCAAAACATTAAAGCCACCTCTATTTTCAACCTAAAAAACTTGAAACATTCAGTTGGGCTTTAATGGGGTTTAATTGTATTTATCTACATGTCATAGGATTTACATTGTTTCATTTATTCACAATGCCTCTGCTGCCTCTTTAGACTACCTACACTTACTGAATCGTAGCAAGTCTTGACATACACAGTATATTGGCCATCAGCTTTTTCAGAACAACAATGATCCCTGGTCCAAATCTTCAAATATTCGGTTAAAACCCTGGTATATCTATACATCTGTGTGCATGAGAGAGAGTGTACCTGGGGAGAAAACACTACAGAGAACCTTTGACAAATAAAAGGTAAGAGACAAAGGGGAGAGCTGAAAGGAGGAAAGCATCATGGGGGCCATGATGGAGTGAAAAACATCAATACTGTGTGCGTTTAGAGGAAGCAAGTGAGAAAGAGAAAGAGCCATGGGAGAGAGGCAGGGAGCTCCACTGAGAGAGAGACAGAAGGAGGCTTGAGAATCAAGAGGAGAACTCTAAATGAGATTACCTGAAAGAAGTTGAAGACAATGAGAAAAGTATTCAGACAAACAGACAAAGGAGGAGTGGAAGGCTTTCTATAAACTGAGCAGGAGGAAAACTACTGCCTTGCTGTGAATTCTGCTCAAACTAATTTTCATTTTTGCTTGCAATACAGACATAATCTCCAGTAATGTGCAAAAATACATGTGCACTAGGATAGACGTACAGTATCCCTTTTCTAATGTGCACAAATTAAAGTAGATTCATTCAAAAGGCGATGTCTGAGAGAATTAGTTCAAGGACGTGGTTGGTGTTATTCTATATATATATTTTAATCAAAAACGCACTAGTCCATCTCCTAGCATTCATATCCTTTTGATGTGCACTTGATACTTTAGGAAACACCAGGTCTACAGCATGGATGAAAAAGCTGTGCACGACATTTATAGCACAGGTAAAAATTGTATAAAACTGTATAAAAAAACGCCCCTTTAAAAATCGGCATGTGTTAGTAAATGATGAATTCAGTTTTAATTTTAATTTCCACACATATATGCAGGGAAATGAAATCATGTCGCTCATGGACCACAGTGCAGTATAATTGGTTGCAAAAGACTAGATAATTGTAGGCAAAAACTAGAAATTGCAAATTAAAAACAAGCATGCACAAACATTGCACATTTTTATAGTGAGCACTCAGCAATAACTTTTGGTGTAAACAAGGTCATTTGTATTTTCTCTAGGCAAACTTGACATGCTGGTGGAATTTTGGCAAAACATTAATTTAATTTGTATGATTATGCTGTTTGTTGATCAAGGATGCTGTAGCTCTCGCAGAAGGGGGCAGGACATCGTTCACACTTCATGATTTTGATCCCGAGCAGAACACAGAACCACAGCATTCATGCACTGTTTCTTGCATGTATAAGCCCACAGTCCACTGGTGATGATTATTTCATCTCAGAATCAGCTTGAATCATCTAGCTCAATGGCCACATCCATGATGTCAATGTGTAGACATTGTTCAAAGACAACAGAGACAAAGCGATGTTTCATTCAGTCGTGGTCATGACAGTTAAAACCATGTAACATGGCAAAACATTTGCTCCACAACAGACCAACAAGGCCATGTTCAGGGGGCCAAATAAAATTTCAGACTCAGAAATTGTTTATTTTAGGTCTTTTAGTTTAAATAATTTGTCAAGCTTGGCTTTGGTAAAAAAAAAGAAAAGAAAAAGTAAAGCTCCTAAACATGTAATTTATGTGTAAGTATTACCAATAAAATATAGCATGTAAACATCTCTGTATAATCATCGCACAGACATTTGTTACAATTGGGTGCAAATGTTTGCTTCCCCTGCCATTGAAACGGCACCAGAATCTAAACAAATGTTCCTTTATAATCAGCAGTAACAGAAATGGTCAAGAATGGTCAAAAAATGGTCATTCTACTTTTAAAACATTGTGAGCTGTTTCCATTTCGCACAGTGCAACTCAACCACTGACCGTTGGATCAAAGATCCAGGTTTGCTAGCAGCAGCTAAAGTGGCAGAACTAACTACAGAGGTCAGGTGAGCTTCTGCCTTTAACAGACTTGCCTGTATGAATGCAATGAACAGGTCAGTATTGAACACTACCATAAATTAAGAAAAACAGTATATATATCATTCCTAATCACTTTTGTTGTGAGTTACAGTGCTGCTGTCACTCCAGCTGACATCTGCATATTCAACCACCTGAAACTGTGAATTTGTAAAGGTTTTACCATCAATGTGTGTGTTTAAGTGTATGTGTGTACAGGGTTTTGGAAGGGTCACGTCAACAGACAGTCAGCAATATAATTGCACCTCATTAGCAGTACAGATTGGCGCCATCCCCTCCCTCTCCATTTTTCTCGCTGTGGACGACCCCATAGGACGGCTGCCACTCAGAAGAAAGTCATTAGCCAATCACAGCATGGCATTTGTCACTAAGGGAAAAATAATGATAATCGTAATCCTTAGGATCTCCCTGATAACTCATTTATTTCATTTAAAAGCCAAATTACAGTGCTCAAATGCAGCAGAGGCCACAGTGGCACTCGAAGCGGAGCATCAGAGAGGCATGAGCGAGGTGTCGTGTCTTCATTAACTGTGCAAGGGAGAACCAAAGACTCTGCACGCAATTAATGCTACATCACAGTGCTAACGTTTGTCACTCGCCCCCATAGACACACACACACGCACACACATACATACATCCACGCACACACATGTAGAGTGAGTGACACAGACAGCCTACTGCTCATTACTCCTGTGCAAGTCTGGTCTCCATGGTCTAGGTGATGTGATGGGGGATGCGGGAGCAGCCTCCCAGTTGTCTGACATATTCACACACACACACATATACACACACACACACACACACACACACACACACACACACACACACACACACACACACACACACATACACACACACACACACACACACACACACACACCTGCCTTCACTTGCTGTAAAAGAGCAGGATGAGGGAAACCTCTGATTCACTGTCTTTTATCTTGGGCACATACAAACACACAGGAATACTCGCTCCCTCTCTCTGTAACACACACACACACGCGCGCAGTGGAGTCCTATCTTGATTAGGTGGCTTAGGTGGTCCCAGGGAAATACACTCATCCCTGTCTGTCTCTCTGCCTCCCCCTCTCTGGCATGTTGTTATCTCCAGGGTCCAAATGTTTGGAGATATCTTCACACATACCTGATGGCAAACAACCTCAGTTGTCTCCCCGACCTGTCCTTCTTCTAACAGGCTCCTGCAGCCTTGACCGGACACACTGTTTACAAAGAGTCAGCCCCAACATGCTATTTAGCCCTTTTTGTCAAAAGGGAGAAACAGAAAAGGAAAAACGGAAGGGATGAGTTTCCAAAATCCTTCTCTAGAAAATTGGATTTCTGAACAAGTGAGGAAGTGCATTTGCATTTTGTTAAAAATGATGGTTTATTTTATTAAACTGTGGCTTGCTCATCACCATAATGATATATTAAATTTGTTTAAATCAATGACTAATTTATTCACTTATCGGGACTTCCTCCCCTTTTTGATAGAAGCTACCAGTATATTTATTCATGAAGAAGATAAGTAAAATGATGAGATTAGCCTATAGCACTGCTCAAGTAATGGTTGTTTATAAGTAAGAAGTACATATTACCCACTTCCGTATTTCTTGTCAGTTTCAATGGAAAACATATCCACTGTTTGTATAGTTGTGAGGACAAAATGTTTAGTAATATTTATTTTCCCAATAGTAAAATTGTGAAGTCATAAACTTTTACTTGCAATGAAATCTAAAAATATTTAATTTATGTGGATCAAGGGATGAATGCATTTTTACACAACAATGCCTTTTTAGCTAAAGAGCCGTAAGTTTAATTTCAGCAGTAATAAAACAACAGGTGCACTTCACAAATTACACCAAAGACTTCAAAACCAGTTGGCTCAAGCACCACTAGAGAGACATGAAATCTCATACAAATTAGATTTCTTCCTTCTTTTCCTAACACTAGAGCTGTTTTACATCCACCTGAATGAGGAGATCTTCGTCAGTTATGGAGATAAGTAGAAGTTATAAATCAGCTTATCTGCACAGTATGCAAAACATACAAAACAGGTTCATTGGACAACTGACATGTGTTACTGATAACATCGTTTGTGAAGGGAGAAGCCTTTATAATGCAACTCTCCTCACAGCTCGAGTTTTAAAGAAGATCATTAGTCATCAGAAACAGCTGCATGAACTCTGTTTTCCTCAACCCCTCTAGTAGCAAGTCATTCACAGGTTAGTTAAGCTTGGTCCTGTCAAATGTCAGCACATATGAGACCATAATTCTCAACAACAGTGGTCGTCTTTATCAGTATAAAAACATAATAAAATACTGTAATATATTAAATGTTCAGCTCCCACTGAGCTATACCAATGTAAAAGACTAGTACATTTCCTCTCTGCCTAAAGCGCCTGAAACCCTGTTTATTATCGTATATGCACTTACAGGCTCAAATATTAAATATTAAGGTAATACCGGTAGTATTACTTAGATAGACGCAGCAGTGTGACAAGTTAAAGTAAAACAGTCAGGTTAAATTCAATTTTTTTTTTTTTCACCCATCTTGAAAATGATTTCTTTTATTAGTGGACAATATCTGTTGATATCAGATCTACAGCTGTGGACCAGTAGGTACCTGCTCCACATGCTGGTGGGCTCAGTAGGTCAATATCATGTAAAATGAATGTGCTGTTTTCAGCTGAACATCTAGAGGTATTGAGTGCACATCGTCACTACTGAAGGCTGTATGGGAATTGGTAAACACCACTTGTAATTTCACAGGACAAAACCTTGAATATCCAACCCTAATCCTCACTGTACACAGTCACACACGCAACTTTGTGTGACAGTAAACCCTGATGAGCAAATTCCTGCAGTGCACCGGCAGCAACAAGTCTTGAGAGTGATTGACATGGGGACAAAAACACAGTTTGCACATATTCTTTTTTTCTGTCTCACACATACACCTCTGCTCTGGTTGAGTGGGCTCTCTTCACCACGTAATGACTGTGCTATGTAGTTTTTATTTTTCTTACTCCCAAAAAGTTGACTCATGCTCTGCTGCCTGGTGCCTGGTGCCTGGTGCATGCATGTGCGTGTATGTGTGTGTGTGAGAGAGAGAGTGAAAACGCTAACAGAGTTCACTCTTCTCATATTCACAATAACTGATGATGTGGCGTGATCAGTGACTGTAGCCAAAACTATTGCAGACACATTTCAAAATGAGTTTGAGGAGGAGCTGTTCAATTTTTCAACTGACTGGCAAATACATGTACATGCTGCCTTGTTGCAAAATAAGCAAACAATAAAAAGACAGCATAGAAATAATTCATTCTACTTCATCCTCAACCTTTGTTTTAGCTGAACAAAGTCATTTTATTCATTTTCTGGCATGAACACACACAGGGGCAGGTATATCATGCATTCTGGGATCTACAGTGCCGAGGCGTTCAGTAATTGAAAACAGGGCTGAATAATCCGAGAGAATGACAGCCCTGAAAGATTATGTGAATTCAAACATTAACACAATTAAGTGTGTGAGCACTGGAGTATGTCGCAGCATTAGACACTGTCTTAATAGTCCCCCAGCACAAAGACAGAGGAATGTGTGCATGTGGCTGTGTGTGTGTGTGTGTGTGTGTGTGTGTGTGTGTGTGTGTGTGTGTGTGTGTGTGTGTGTGTGTGTGTGTGCGAGAGAGAGAGAGTGACCGAGAGACAGAGAGAGAGTGTGTATGCATGACAACCCATATCACCATGGTGCAATGAAGAAAGACCAGCAGCAAAGCAGTGGCTGTTTGTAAAGCACCACATGTTGTGAAACAAAGAAATAAACTACAGCTTAAATATCAGTTTGATTAGAAAACCAGAAATGTAACCAGACTTCTCCAGATGCCCGTGAAGCGAAAAACACAGTGGTAACAAATAGTCTTATTTTTCATAGCAGTGATCTGGTTGTTAAAGACAGACACCATCAGACAGTGAGCAAATGATTCAATTGTCTTCTAGTTGTTTCCATGCCTTAGTAACAGCCGCTGGGTCGGCGTGGCGACGGCCTAGTTCAGATTTATCTAGAGGGCTGCATTCAGGTGCTGTTTTGTTAACAGGATTGCAGCCATTTATAACTGTGTTTCATTACTGTACTAAGAGCCGATAAGATGATCACTCACGCACAAACACACACACATGCACGCACAGGCACTAATTCAATCCACTGACAGGGAAACATGGCAAACAACATCCATTATGGCCTCAGAGCTAATTGGTAATGGGGGGGTGAGGATAACAGAGGTGGAGGTGCATGTGGAGGGCTGGTTAAAAGGGAGCTTTGGTTTGGTTGGGGATTTCTACAATGATGTGTTCGTCTAGAGATTATTTCCTCTATTTATCAGCACTTATTTTTGCAATTATTCATCACATGTAGTTTTCCCACTCTTCCTTTAAATCTTGAAACACGCCTTCTTTTTCTTCTTTTTTCTTTCCTTCTTGCCATGAGGTAAAATAGAAATGAGGATCCCACACCAAAAAAGTAAAAGCATTTTCCTGACCAGCAGCAAACAGTAAGCTCAAAACAAAGACAGCATCTCAGCCCCTGGTGGCATCAAACTACCGGTGACATTTAATAATTCCTTCTCTCCCATTAACCCTCAATCCCTCCCTCCTCGATCACCTGACTCACTATTGCAATTAGAGATAAATCTTCTTTCATACGCAAAAGTAACATGTTGGGGAGAGAGGAGGTAGTGATGAATTATTGCCATTCATGCAAAGACAAGATCCTTTAGGATTCCTGGCTGTGGCTCTGTTTATTTACTTCCTCCATCACACCACATCAGCAACAGAGTGATGGTGGATGAATGTCCAGAGAGGCAGGCAGACCGTCAGACAGATGGAGGTGCAGAGACAAATAAATAATGCCAGAGAAGGTGGCTGAGCAAAAGAGAAGGAAACGGCAGGGAAATTACAATAAAGGGAAAGAGAAGAGGTAAGGGCAGGATTTGAACGCCTGGGGACAAGAGACAGATAAACAGAGGCAAGTAGAAGCAGTAAAGGCAGGGAGCGAAGGATGAGCAGATTTAGAGGGCATGAGATAAGAGGAGAGATAAAAGCATGGAGGAAGGAGGAAGGGAAGAAGTGGGGGGTCTGCTGCTGTTGAGTGCACCGTACAATGTTTACATGCGCTAGTACATTGTCGAACATGTCTGCTTACTTATGTCATTATGGAACTACTGAGCACGCACAGAGCAGATGTAGGCAAATGTGAGTCCCAAGACACGCACACACACACACGCACACACACACACACATATAGAAAGAGAGAGAAAAGAGAGTCATGACATGTTGTTAAAACAAAAGTATGTGCTTTAGCAGGTACATACCCTTTTCATGTTGGCAGATCCTAATCTTGGTCAAAGGTTTGTGTGACTGTGGTATCTGTTTATGTATCTGTTGGTCCTGAGACAATGATGCATATTAGTGGACTCTTTTAAAACAATACAAAAACATAAATAAATAAGTAATAGAAATATACATCATACACTTACATGCAGGTTTGTGCTTTTTTTTTTTCAATTCTGGTGCAACATATTGTACAGTAATAATCATATTTATCACATGAAAACAGTTGTGTGTGTCATAAGGTACATTTAATTTGTAAACAGTCTGCTAATATAGGACTTTTATCCACACACGGTGATTATGGCAGCTGCCATACAAGGTGGACATCTGACCCACTGGCAGCAACTTAGGGTTGAGTGTCTGGCTCACAGAGACAGTGACATGTAGCCAAGACGAGCCAGGTGTCAAACACCTTTCACCTATAAATCTATTGTCCTACAGGGAAAATGGACTTATTTTTGCTTACAAAAGTGGGCTGCATTTTAAACCTTATCTCATGGCAGGTACTATGTTGTCATAGACAGTCTCAGCAGCCAGGACTGTGTCTATTGTTTCATATACAGGAGACAAAGTGTCGATATCCAGATTCACGTAGGAGTCACTGTTGCAGTGTTGAGGGCCATGAAATGAAACGGCACATCCTCTATTCTCTATTTTCTTTTCAGCCTTCTTCTTGGCAATGAGAAGTTGTATACTAACCATTATTGCAATAAGCAAGCCCATGCAAAAACACGGTATAAGCATTACACAGAGTGAAAACATGCTGCGGGGTGTCTGGCAGTTGTTAAAGTTTTCTTGAATGGAGCACTGAGCATTATGGCAATGTGTCAGAGGGGGCACCCCATCTTTGTTTGAACCACCACCTGACACCACAGTGTTTCTGGGTCCTCTCCTGACTTTGAGATTGAAAGGAGATGAGGGGAGGTCATTGTAGCCAGTCACAGCACAAGCATAAATGCCCATATCCTTCTCTCCGATGGAGTGAAAAGACAGATTGTTTGCTTTGCTGCCATTTAACTGCCCTCTGTCCTTGTACCAGATGTAGGCTGTATTGTTGTTCGGCTTTTCAGTGCAGGTGGGGACACAAGTCAGCATTATCCTTTGACCTTCTGCCACAGTCTTATTTTTAACAGGCACTTTGTTTGCTCCAACAATCTCGTCTGCCTGCATTCTCACAGGAGATTCAAAAATGTGGAGTCTCACTCCGGGATAACCTTTACATGTCAGGCGTGCACCTGAAGCCTTTCTAAATATGTACATAAAAGAGTAAGTAGAGCTGTCCGTCCTTCTTAAGTCTGTAAGGTTCATTGTGCAATCACTGGTTCCATTTCCAAGGAAGTTCATTCGATTTGAATAAGCTGGCAACATATTCAATGCTTTAGATTCTAAGCTAGTTATTTTGTACCATCCTAATACGTCGATGACCTGCATGTGTTTGGGATAGGAGCAGGGGAACTCTACTGATGAACCTGTTAAGCCACAGGTTTTTTGGAGTTTGTAGGTCACACATAGTTGCACTGAAATTAAAAAAAAAGTATACAAGTATTGAACATTATGTAGGTTGATAGGTTGCTTATTGAGCTATGTTTTCTACTGATAACAGTAATGATGCAATGTGACCTTTACCTTCCACAGGAAACAGTACCCCCAGGACGAAGCCCAAAACCATGCTTCCTAATACCTTTAGCCCCATTGGTGCTTCAGATGCACTGCAAAAACAATAAAAATCCAAACTGTGAATGAAAACTGTTTATAGTTGTTTTTAGCATTTTGGGTTAAATCTAATACAAAGAAGTTATAAGGAAAGAAATCAGAGAATTCAGAAATTTCAATTGGAAGAGAAACTATTAGTAACAAATTGTTTAACTAATTTACAATTAATACACATTCTATATATAGTGAAATATAGATATGGTTCTACAATAAGAACTGCCTTGTTACAAACAACACAAATAATACTACTATTACTACTACTAATAATAATAATTAAAAAAAAGTTTCACACTTACGATCTAGGCAGTGGTAAAGTCTGGTCAGCAACACAGTGCAGTAGGTTTATTTCCAGTATGACTGACTGCTGACACTAAGTTTCTGATGATGCTAATGTGGAAGCCCCCAATTCACACTCTACACTCACATCCTGCATTATCATTCATAAGATGACGCACTTGATATTTTAAAATGGGATCATCAGCAGGACGTTTATGGTTATTTTGCAGGCTGTAGGCTATTTAAGACAAATGTTTAAATCTGAGTTAATTAGCAAGTCTGTTTTATTTGTGGTATACAGTATATCACTTTATTTCAAAAAGACAGCACTGAATTAAATTTTATGTATTATAATTAAATCCTGTACATCATCTTAAAAATTAAACCTACAACAACTGGTTTACTTTTTGCAGTAAACAAGCTGTGAACCAACACTGAACTTGCTAGTAAACAGTTATTTTTTTCAGTTGTTTGGATGTGGAGCAATATTATTTGTCACCTTCCAGTAAGTCTTCATTGTCTTTAAGCTGTGTTTTGGATTTCCTAACTGTCTTTTTAGCTACATGACACCAGTGTTGCTGGGCAGAATACGCGGAGCACCTTTAGTGTGGTTCCAGACCTCAAAAATCATCATCTCTGATTTGTTGAGAAACTTCAAAAAGTTTAACTTTTGTTTTCATCAATGGCTGTCTCCCTAAGTTAAAGAAACATTTGACAAATTATGCCTTAAATTTTAACAGATTTAAAAATGGGGACATTGTGTTTATACATTTCATCGTTGGTTATAGAAACATCAACAGAAAAATGTCTACAAGTCCGTGTTGGATTGAATCAAGTGCAGATCTTTTAGTTGATACAAGTACTGTAAACTTACAGAACAGAATTTTATAAACATTCCATAGTTGTACAAAACTACCTGTTGGACAAAAAAAAAAAGAAAAGAAAAGAAAACACTGACACCAGAACACTTCCTGTGTTTTTAATTAAGCTATATTTACTTCTAAGCTATATTTACCTCCAAATAAAGGCCTAATACTTCTTCCTGTTAATGATATTCTATATACTCACACAGGATATAACATAGTGTTTACTGACAAATGTGTAATTTGTTTTACTCCAAACCACAAAGCGTAAAATACAATGGAATTTTAATGAGACATTATTTCCCTTTATTTTAATAAGATTTTAAGAGTATATCTATAAAAGGTAATATGCATTAAGACATGAAACCTTTTTACTTCATTTTTATTATTGAATATATTTTTGGTCTGAAATAATAAACATGACTTTATATTGGATTTCATATTTGCATAATCTACCTTCTATTGTTTACAGAGTGTGTTTTAATTTTGGACATTTTTGCAACCTACAAACAAAATCCTCCCGTTTCTGCATTGAAGAGTTAACTGCTTAAAGATGTTGGACTCACTCTCATATTTCTTTAGCATGCAGACATCATCCTTCAATATGGGCAAATGATGCAGTAAAATGAGAAAGTGAAACATGGAGACAGCTCATTAGATCATCTTACTGCTGTCCATTGTTAGGGCTCAGGTTTTGTGGCCCTACACCAGCTCCATCTTTGTGTGTTGTCCTTGGTAAAGTGCAGTTTGTGAATGGCAGCCCTGAATCCCTGAATCCCTGAATACCTGAATACCAGCTTTGTGACACTCGCACTGCTAAGCGTTGGTTAACACTGTGTCACAGAGAGTTAGAGAGGTTGATTAAATTCTGTGGTCAGTTTTTGACACTGTATTTTTGCTATGTTTAGTAGCTTTCCTCTTACACTAAGTCTTTGTCTATGGACTTGAAACCACTTTAACTCCTGGCCCTCTCATCTATCAAATTACTGCATGAAAGAATTTTACTGCTTTTTGCGAGTGTTGCACCTGTAGTTTGAGCACATGCTGATTTTAAAAACCACACATTGATAAGGACTCTTGTATTATCAAAATGTCAACTTTTCTGAAAATCATTTTCATTTTACAAATTGGTGACAACTTATATTTTAAAACATCTAACCTTCTAATGAAAGCAAAAACATAAAAATCGTAGCATTCCAGTGAATGGAAAAGATTTTTAGTTTTCCTCAGGTTCAAGCATACACATATATCGTCACCCTCCAGTTCACTTCAGATAAGTTAGTCCTAAAAATAAACAAATCTGGAATCCAAATATGCACTAATCTCCATATATATTTAATTTTGGGACACAGTCATCTTGGCTCTGTATGCCTATTTGAATTGAAATGGTTAACTGTTAACTTCCAGCTTTAACTTAAGGACTTAATTGAAAATACTGAATGAAGCATTTATCAATTAGAGCCATACAATCTTACACTTTTCATAATTTGGTGGCAAATGCTTTGTAGTCAATGGTCACCTAAAGTCTGGAACTGGAACATATACGACACCTGTCTTCACTTCTGCTTGTTTTCATGGCAGTTTTGCCTTTAGTGAGTGAAATATATGCTCAGTTGGTTTCATGCCAGATGAAAGACTTGGAATTGTTGTTTTCTATGCACTGTTGAGCTCAGGAACACTAAAAGAGTCCAGAAAACCACAGAAAAAAACTGTGGTGGATGATAGAAGAAGAAGTAGAACCCCTGTAAAACAGTTCAGATCAAGAACAGCCATCATGAGGTAGGCATATGTGTGAAAGTCAACAATCAAGAGAAGACTTGACCAGAGCAAATTCAGAAGGTTTACCACAAGATGTAAACCACTGCAAGACTCAAAAACAGGAAGACCAGATTAAAGTTTGTCCAAAACAAACATGTAGAGTTGTGGAACAACATCCTTTTGTGTAGATGAGACAATGATGAACTTGTACCAGAAAGATGACAAGAGAAGAGCCTGGAGAAGCAAAGGACCTGCTCTTGATCTGAGACTAACAGCACATCTGTGGAGCATGGTGGAGGTGGTGTTATGACGTAGGTGTGCTCGGCTGCCAAATGAACCGGTTCTCCTGTATTTATTGATGTGACTGCTGACAAAAGCAGCAGGAAGAATTTGAAAGTTTTTCACAACAAATATTTGGGTTTGTCACAAGCACAGGTGTTATTAATAAGAATAGCAATGACTCATGTTTTCTCCATGTCCCACAGAGCCATGACTTAGTGGGCCACAAAAACGAGCCAGTGTCTTCAACATCATGACCATGAAGCGAGCCAATGGAATCCAGCCCCATTCATTTTATTAACACTTGTGGTTTGTTTGACTCTAACATGTCAAAATGTCTTCATTACAAAATGCCTAGTGTGGGTTTTAGTGTATATCTGGCATTAGAAGGCATCTCAGATTCTTATTTTATTAACTTCCCTCCAAGCTTTGACTCTTATTACCAGAAGGCCTTTTTGGCTCTGTAACTCAAAACCCTTGTAGCTTCAGATTATTGAAATTGATAGGCAATTTTATAATGCTTTAAATGAAATTTCTGTATGAAGCTCCAGTTGCATGTGTGCAAATCAGTGACTTCAGAACTGGGTGGTTTGTGACATCTTGTGGTGTGAAACAAGGGGACTTCCTGTCACAAGCAGTTTACTTTTCAAGCTTCACTTTTCATGATTTAAAGGTTGAGACTAAGCATGCAGATTTAGGGATCAGACCAGACATTAGGACATTTAAATGTGGGTACTGTACTTTTCTCTTAGAAACATCTAGACAAGAGGACTTTCAGAGCATGGCAAATGTTACACAAGTAAATGGCAGCTGAAGATAAAAATATGGTAAAAAATTTTTTATATATATTTGAGTAGGTTATGTTTTATATTAGTTTGGCTTTTTTGTCATATTTGAGAAAGTTACAAATAGTAATATATTTGATGATCCTCTCATTTATGAGACAGTAAAAAGGATCCTGTTAGACAGTGCTGGTTGGGCTCTAAGAGTTGTTCTACATAAACATCTTGCAAAGATCTTGTTTAGCACATACACATAGCTGTATATTAAATCTTAAAGTCTTCTTTTATGCTGCAGGGATCTGGGGTCAATCTAGACAATGACACCAAAAGCGATAAAGTACAAAACAGAACTATGCATTGTTTTCTGGGTGAGCATAAGAAGTGAAATGGGAATAGGAGCCATGTGAGATAAGGCGAAGGGATGACATACTGCAAAGGAAGTATATGTTTATTAATATGCTGGATATAGCCAAACTATATTTTAAAACATTAGGATAGTTATTAACTATACACAGAAAAAAGAGCTTCTGAAATTATTCCCAAAGCTTGGCTTACAGTTGGTTTATTAAAAAATTACTTAGCCTGTGATTTTAGTTATATTAAGTCTGAGATAATAACAATAAGAAAAATGGTCATTAAAATAATAAAACAACCAAAACTGAGAATATACTGTGCTATCGAGCAAACTTACCATCCTGTGCAATGTTACCTAACCAGATCCCAGAGGTATTAAATCCAGATGAGGACAAGTGTGTCTTCAATGTGCTTTGAGTCCATTCACTCTTCAATTTAATGCTTTTCCAACTGTGATCCAATCACATATTTTACCAGAACACTTATTTTTGGCAAGGGTGGTGTGATAATGTAGACATAATATAGACTCATGACACCTACACAATTTCCTTCCTTTTGCATGGTCTAACCCCAGACATATTTCAATTAATTACTGTAGCGGTGTCCCACATTAGCCCACTGGACAGAAAACAAAGGTTTTTCAGCTAACAAGCAAAACCACAAATAAACCAAATAATTAATTTATTCTTGAGGCAATGGCTGAGTTAAGCCAATGAAAATGAAACTAAACACCAACTATTATTCAAAGCAGAAGCAAAGCCATCTGGTTTGAGTTTATATCTCTATGTGCATGTAATTTGTGCTGCAGTTGATCTGAGTACTGTGTAAACACATTTTGATACACTTGGGGAAAGAGAGAGAAGAACATCAGGACAGAGACGAGTGATGTGTAGTGTTCACTTGTGAACTGTTCTCTTCTCCCTGTCTCTCTCATATAACTTTTGGCATGTTAATGGATACAGCACACTCAGCAATATTTCAAGGTATGATAGAGGTGCAAAAAAACTTTCATGGCAAAGCAAACAGGCTTCGAGCTGCTTAGGCT
Source organism: Channa argus (assembly GCF_033026475.1). Taxonomy (NCBI): domain Eukaryota; kingdom Metazoa; phylum Chordata; class Actinopteri; order Anabantiformes; family Channidae; genus Channa; species Channa argus. Next base: position 13,421,264 of record NC_090216.1, read on the forward strand.
TGTGTTGACAAATGGAGAGAGAGCATTAAGTACAGTCAGAAATGGCAATGTGAATCCCCTGAAGAATAGAAGAAAAATCTGACTACTTGGTTAGACCATACCCATAAGGTTGGGGAAGTCTCACACTCGCGAAAACACACGCTCACACACACACACCGTCCTCTAAGGAGCCCGGGGCCTAGAGGGAATAATGGTTAGCAACCTGAAAAATGCCCTCATCACAAAAGGCCGCCGACAGTAATAAATGAAATAGTTGAGCCAAACACATTAATCCATGCCGCTGCCACTGTATGAGCGTGTGTGTGTGTATGTAACCTCACGAGTGTTATTTTTCTGCACACTGCTGCTTGTGTCCTGTGCTTTTTGTGGGCACATAGTGTATGCATCTATACAAGCCTGTGTTTGTGTTTGGGCATGCATGCGTGTGTGTGTGTGTGTGTGTGTGTGTGTGTGTGTGTGTGTGTGTGTGTGTCTGTGTGTGTCTGTGTGTGTGTATACACATGTCTTTATTGCCAACTTCAAAGGGCTTTTTAAGGGTCAAGACTGGGTTATAAAGTCAGGGTTAGAATTAGGTTTAGGTTAGGGTTAGTGGAAGGGGCTAGGGATTGCGTTTTGCCAATGAGTGTCCTCACAATTATAGAGAGAGACACAAGTTTGTGTGTGTGTGTGTGTCAGACCAAGCAAAGGAAGAGAGAGGGACAAAAAAGCTGTGACAAGACTGGAGTGAAAGTGAAAGGTAGTAACACACTGTCGAAGAAAATGCTCTCGCTGTCACTCTCTTTAGGCTACATTCACACTAAGCATGTGTGGAAAGCGCTGTTTACATGTGAAAATGATGTGTGTCGAATCCAGTGTCGTTCAGCAAGCACAGACTGCAATTTAATGTTATGATTTTTTATGAAACGGCCTGACAAAATTAACATTAACAGATTGACAGACGGAGTGGAGACTGCCCTATAAAGAAGAAGAAGAAGATCTTATCACTGACTGTCTTTTTAAGAGCTTAAAACTCTTTTGTGATCTAGCATGGAGATGTTAAGTTAGACATTGTTAGAGTCAGCACAGCTCTGCTTGCTGCTGTTCCTTTTCATAGAAAATTATCTGAGATGACCAATTTATTACTATGACCTGTACCTGGACCTGGAGAGGAGTTCTCCATGACTTCAAAGGAACAATTTGGCATTATATCAGATATGCTTTTTTGTTTGCGAGTAGATCATTAGACAGTAGGATAAATACCACTTGCGTGTCGGCCTATTAAATATAAAGCTATAGCATGGGTATAATCCACCAAGCTGCTACAACACACCAGGTTATTCATCAAGGATAATTACTTGTGTTAAAATCAATTTGTATATTGTCTGTGACTTTGGAGAAGCTAAAAAAGTCAGAGAAACCACTCCCAGTGATGTCATCAGACCTTTTTTGGGTGCTGTGTGTAGATGATGTGAGCCTTTCAAGGCAATGAGGGTCTAATAAAAACCATTAATGAGTATGATACTCAGTAGTGTGGGAATTGTGATTAAACATTTTGGAGGTTGGCCAGGTCTAAAAACTAAAAGCCACACATCTCAACTTTTACTGCTTTGATTTTAACTTTTTTAACCCCTTTCTTCCAAATCCCAAGACTGTGTAGCAGTGCAATGCTAATCTGTTGGAATGCCCCTTTAACCTTACTGACACACAGTGCCTGACCGGGCTCACAACATTGCTTTCCCAAAAGCCACTTAAAAACACCAACATGTGCAGTCAGTGTTTTACGATTTATCCAGTCTGCTGAACGTTTTTGAAAAGCTTAGTTTTCAAGTGTCAAAAATGTCAGCTTGGAGAACAACGGGGGTTTTTTAATTTACGTGTTGATGTACTCTCATTCTTGCAGCTCTTCTTGCTCTCGGATGTCTGGCCTCTCACTTTTTCTTCCACTTTTTTCACTTTTGTTTTCACATCTCTATCACTTTCTAAACTGTATACATTTCTTTCACTCTTTGGCTCTAAACTGTGTATTTTTAGTCACCATTTAGCCTAACCTTCCTCCTGCCTTCATTCTCTTTACCTTCACTCTTTTGCTCTCTCTCTCCAAACTGTGTATATTTGGGGCTGTCTGTGGGGAGTCGGGGGTCATTATTAATCTTGCTAGCTCTCCTAGCTTCAGGCATAACAGCAGGGCAGCATCTGTGTGTGTGTGTGTGTCTATAAGTGAGAGGGAAAGGAGTGGTTGCGAATGAGTCAGTTATGCTGTTCGAGTAAAGGTGTGAGGGGAACATGTTTTTGTGAGTGAACCATGTGTATGCCATTTAGGTGTGCAAGCCTGTGTGTGTGTGTGTGATTCGGTGTATGTGTGAAGGAGATGGAAAGTGCATTTTACCATGATGGATCATGAGAGACCCACATTCTTAATGCACACTCGCACAAGACAGACACCCATGAGAAATGAAGGGGAGAGAGAGCAGGGAGGGGGCAGGGAGAAAGAGGTGATGAGGAAACAGGGTAAGAAAGGACAGAGACAGAGAGAGCAGGGAGAGTCCCTGTTCCTCCTGAACTCATTAACCGTTGTCCTCTCCACCCTCCCTCTCGCACTCCCACAATGCCGAGCAGCGGCGTGCATCAATAACACCAGTGACAGCACGATGGGGACGGGTCAGACAAGCAACCGCCATCTCCCTGGCAACCACCACTACGGCCACCATCACCACAACAACAATTGCCGAGCGCACACGGGGGGTATCCCCCTTCCCTGCTGGCCCAGCTCCCCTCCTGCAGCCATCACACAGCGAGGGCCGCCGCGCCTGCTGCTGCTGGATCAGAAGCGAGCTAAATCCGCAGCACGGTTCCAGCGTAGGATGAGGCGAGAAAAAGCTGACTGATCTCAATTCTGAGGTGAACTGAATGGGCAGGAGATTCAATCTAAGCTGAGTTTAGCAGCATTATTCAACAAGCCGAGAGGAGGAGGAAGGGTGAGGCTTGGTCTGAAGGCAGAAATCCCCGAGAGTCCCTGTAGCTGGTCTGTGAGGCCCGCAGATTGTCGCTAGTTACCCAAATTCAAGACTTATTATTCACAAGCAAGTGTGCACAGGCATACAGTAAAATTCTGTCAGTTTATAGTAAGAAATGCTAATGTGGTTAATATGATTTAAAATGCTTGGTGGTCGCTGCACAAAAATCCAAAATAATTTAACTCAGGACTTATCTGACCCTCAAATATTTGTTAATTTATAAACCAGCAACTGTTCGTGTGTTTGACATGTAAGTAATGCTAATATGAGAGAGGGGTGTGTGTTAGGAGACCTCAATTTTTTGTGTGACTCTTTTCACACTGAGCTGCACTCCTTTTCTCCCATACACCACTGTTTAGCTTAAAAGTCCTGATAAACATAAGCTAACTGCCTGGCACCACACAGCAGATGAGCAAAGTTAGTGTAACTTGGAAAGAAAAATAAGTTGGTGAGCTAAAGAGCCAGTTATGGTTCTCCAAAATCAAAAGACAAATTCACTAGATAACCATTAACATGAATCAAAATACTGTCTGCTAGATGTGTAAGTGCATAAAAGCCCTGTCATGTTGGGGCTGTTTTTCTGCCTCCTAGTGGCAAAAGAATTCCCACGGCTTTTCAATTTCATTGTATGGCTAAATGGAGGACAAAGAGAGTCCAGTCCTGCTTATTGTACTTCATAAAACAAACTGGACACCTCATTATTTGAACCAGGTGATATGAACAATTATTTTGTTAGCATTCAACGACTCCCTGGACAGCTGTTATGAGGTTTTGACGACGTCAAAGCTTTTAAACTCTTAGGTTGAGAACACTGCACAACTTTTTGTGTCTAATTCCATTTAAGTGTTGTGTGATCTGGGTGCATCAATTTTTTATACACACACTGTGTTTTTGCTTAAAAGAAATGTGCCGCGATTACACTTAATTAAAGACATTCGACAGACTGTCGAGTCAGTTAAAGAGAAAAAGTAAATTATTTAGAAAAGTTTATTTTGGAAAAGTTTGGCAACATCAAATTATATCAATTGAGAATGGTTAAAATATTAACACCGAAGTATTGTAAAAGTAATTGAAATGATGTAGTTTGCCCGCCGCAGTCGATTTCAGTTACAAGGTTAAATTTCTTAAAAATGCCTAAAATCTGCGGCCATAATATCTCAGTGTACAAGTGGAAGTAAATCATAAAAGTTTGACTTTTTCCAGCATTTTAATAGAAAATTATAAATTTAATGCCCAGTAAATGTTAGATTCTCCTGATGTTTAGGATCTAACACATGTAATAACCCTTAACACTGTAGCAAAGCTTGCTCTGGTTAACTGCAGTGCATCACTAAGAGCCCTGGTGTTGGCCAAAGACACCAATGTTAGGTTAACTGGTGACTGTAAATTGCCCATAGCTGTGAATGGTCATCTCTCTGTGTATGTCTCTCGTGTTGGCCCTGGTATAGGCTGGCGACATGTCCAGGGTGGACCCCACCTCTCACACTATGACATCTGGGATGGGTTCCAGCCACCCCAGGACCCTAAACAGGATAAGTGGTTACAGATAATGAATGCTTGGAAGAGACTGAACAACTTCAATATAGGTTTTCAATATTAGGCAAGTCCTTTTTATCAGAATTTTAAATTATAAGAAAAAATATTTGGACATTTTGTAGTTTTTAAATTTTTACACTTTGAAATCCATTATTAATGTGGTATTCAGACCACATAAATTCGGAAATATGGTTTTTCAAAGTCAAATATTTCAGTGTAACAATTTAGGTAGGATTTAAATTTCAAACTAACTTTTCACTGGTGATTACATTTGCAAGATCAACAGCTTTCTGCTTGTCCCTTCAAGGGTTTCCACTGTGGAACATGTTCCGCACGATGATTTGGCAGGAGTTTTTACGCCGGATGCCCTCCCATTTTATCCGGGCTCGGGACCGGCAACAAGGCAGCCCATCCCAACCCGACGCTCTACCCAATGAGCCACCAGGGCCCCGTACTGGTGATTAAACTTAAAACTTTCTATTCAGATGCAGATATAATTCATATCTTTATGATAAGGATGTGCTTCCATACATGTCCGTCTAGCCTGCTTCAAGTCATTTTTTCCCCTCCCTTCAATAAACCACGAGTTCTTCATGACAGGATGTCGACCCGAACCCATTTGAAACCCCCTTCAAAAATATACTGACAGAGTATCAAAGATAATGAGTGTATATGTAATAATGCTGTAATATTGTGTTGCATAAAAGCCCACTAAACTAAGCTTTACAGTGAAGATCCAGCTCACATTTTGTTTCTTATTTCATACATTAGCGTACAACCTCGCTGTGATAGATAAAACGATAGGCCAGCGTGTGTGTGTGTGTAGTGTGTGCGTGTGTTTGTGTGTGTGTGAGAGAGAGCTGCATTTTCAGTACAGACAGAGAGCGGAGCGGCTGCTTACGAAGAGAAAATGAAGAAACAAGAGTCGGACTCGGGGAAACCGGCGATTGAAATAACAGGAAACTTGTGTCCAGAGACGTCGGCGCCACCGGCTTAAATTGATCTAGTAGGCTCATCGTGTTTTTGTGTGTTTTCGGGCCGTTAAAACGATCGCTGCGTACTGTCAGAGCTGAGTTCGCGCGCCTCCTGATAGATGAAGCAACGGCGGCGGCGCGACCGCCTGCGCGAGCCCACGGAGCTCGCGAGAGGGATATTTCCTTTCCTCTCCGACGGAAAAACAAGGCGGGGTGGAAGCGGGAGGGGTGTGTGACGGCAGCTTGGCCAATTATACAGCGAGAGTTTGTGAGGGCGGGTTTAGAAAGCGAGGTCTCAGCCAATGAATGCACGAATGAGGATCCGTGCCCCCACGTGGGTGTTGAGATCCAAATGACAATGACCGGGCCTTGGACCAATCACGGCCCCACAAGGTGTTAATCTTGGCGCGGATTGGCTCGCTGTTTTTCACAGAGTCCACTCACTCATCACGTTTAGCTCATTGTTATTAACTCTTTCCTACCACACAGGAAGGAGCTGCTATAGCCCATAAAACACGAACCCGCACTGTTATAGCCAAATGTGAATTAATGAATGATTCAGAGGCGGTTTGTTTTTAGAAACATGATACATCAGTTAATCCGGACTGTTTCAAAGTCTCGTTTTAGACACATTTATAGAAAAGCGAGAGTAATATACTTGAGAACACGGGGAGACCAGCCTTTTCAACGTGTGTTACCCTGATCGTAATCAAATCGGCATGCAAGAAAACCAATGAGATTAAAAGCACATGAGAAATGCGTGCTTAGCAGTGAGGTATAACCCACATTCACACTTTCAGGCCTTAAAATATTTGGCCAAACGCGTTCCTGCGATGTCTGCATTGCATGTCAGAGAAAGACATTCAGGTATAGTGACTGCAAATGATTGATTCAGCGAAAATAATCCAGCCCGCCCCCCTCGTTTTAATTGCACTGATGTTGTGGATAACGCTTCACGTGTTGTTGACGCCTTTAATTTCTGCAATGTCCCCCCAAAAGCAATAAGAGACATTAAAAGCAGCAATTTAAATAGCACTGAGGTCCTTCCCTCCTACGCTGTGCAGTCACACAGGCACCAACACCGACAGACCAAGCATCAATCTTCTCTCTCTTTTTTTAACCTCCAAAAAATATATAGCTTAGGCAAGGTTTCTGTAAAGCAGCCGGTGTAGAGGACTGACACCGCCTCTTAGTGGTGGCTTTTGGAATTACAACGTCATGTTGCCATACAATATGACAAACTATTTTGAATTATTGGTGGAGTCAAGTTTCTTTTTTTTTAACTTTTAAAATGTCCTCTAATATGTCGTGGGTTCATGAATTTATTTATAAAAATAAATATAATTTCATTACTCTTTAATCCCGTTGTCCATTGCATTATATAACCCTGTTAAATTACTGTGGACATTTGGCCAATACAGCAATTTTGATTCTGATTCAGCAGCATAACGAATGGCTGAGCGGTAGGTCATTACTGACAGCAGATATCAGAGAAACATTCTGTCAATCTCAAAAGTAAGTATAAAGAGGAGAGATGTGTGAAAAAGGCTGTACGTGGAGGGCAGAAAAAGGTGGAAAGAGGTAACTATGACATGATGGGAAAAGATACTGAAAGGTGAAACAAGTGGACATATCCACTAAGAAAAAATATGGTGCTCATTTTAGAGGTGAATTGGAGGGTCATTTATACATACACCTACTTCTCAGTTCTCCCTAATTTTATTAATAGGTCATAGGTTAATTTTACCTTCCATTCATTTTTTAACCAAATTTGTGTATAAACCCAGATAGTAGAAATCTATGGAAAACAAATTCAATTAATTCTGCAGAAGTCTGTGTAAAAATTTTGCCTTTTTCACTTTTTAAAAATGTTTTTTTGGCCAAGTATGCAACAAATCAAAGAACATGTTTTTTGTTTTTTCATGATTTTATATACAATATACTTTGTGATCAGAATCCCTCCATACATTATCTGTAACCACTTAACCTGTTCATGGTCGCAAGGGGGCTTGAGCCTACCCCAGCTTTTGTTGGGTAAGAAGTGGGGTACACAGTGGACAGGTCACCTGTGTTTCTCAGGGCCAACACAGAGAGACATACAGAGACAGGCAGTCATTCACACCTAAGAGAATTTAGAGTCACCAATTCACCTAACAGCCATGTCTTTGGACTGTGGGAGAAAACCAACGCAATCACTAGGAGAAACTGCATGCTCTATAGAGAAAGGCCACATCCAGTTGGGGATTCAAACCAGGGTCCTTCTAGCTGTGAGGCTGCAGCGCTGATCAGAATCCAACAAAGCTTAAAAAAGTAAACAATTTACATTGACAAGATACACTGATGATATAGAATTTGGAATAAACTATGTACCATATCTCCAGTGGAATTTCTCTGAAACATGTTAATGGGATAGAGGAAATAAAAATAAATGAAGACAGCACCAGAAGTCTGGTGACAACTTGTTTTGGCAACACCGACAACCACGACAAGCACTGGACTCAAAGAATGATCCATCTGATCTCTGTTTCATTCACTTCACAACCTCTGGAACTGAAGGGAACTGAGAGAAAGGGGGAGAAGAAATACTTAAAGGAAATGGGGGGTTGGGGGGTGGTGCTGGCGGAGTGGGAGACTGTGTGTATTTGAGGATGTGTGTGCAGAAGTAGGGAGGGGGTGTCTGGAAAGTAGGGGGACACTGTGGGGTATGAGGCAGCACCCTGCCGTCCCAAGTAATGGCAGAATAGAACTTAATAGGGTAGAAAAAGGCTGGAGGCTGTTAACTCAGAAACGGTCATTTTGAATTCCCATTCTCTCTTAGTCACCCCCTTCCCTCTCATCCCTTCTTTCATGGACCTTCTATAGCTTTACATTGGTTTCTTATCCCTCTCTGCCTGTGTAATTTGCCGATTCTCCCTCCATGTCCCAGCATCCTCAACCCATACCACCATTCCATTTTTAGCCATTTCCCTCTCTTTTCCTTCTTCATGTGCTTCTGTGCTACCTCTTTTCCTCTCCTCATATCTTCCCATGCTTCCTCGTTCTCTGCCTCATCTCTCACCTCTCTCCCTCCCTCCTCCTCCCTCTGTGTCTCCTTGGAGGAGGTGTAATGATAGCTATTTGAGTGTCATCAGAGGACGACTGTAATGGCTTCTAAAGCACCATCCCACGGTTGCCACGGTGAACCTGGCACAGCCACCATCCCAGAATAAGGGGTAAAAAAAGGGAAAAAAAAACATCTGGTTGGCTATCGACAGGCGTCACCGTGCCGACAGCAGTAGGAGCGCTGGCACATCAGCAGACGATGACGCAGCCCCCAGGGGCCACAGAGAGCGAGCTAATGATGCGTGGGATAGGATACATATGAGGAGGAAGTACAGTAATAGTGATAATAGTGATAGTAATGAAAATAATAGCACTGATAACAATAACAGCATATGACTTTTTTGATTTGTGAACAGCGCGTCTGCGTCCCCCTTCCTCTTAACCCCTCTTTTTATCATGTGTTCTCTATGTGTGTGTAAGTATGCATCCATATTTGTGGGGATTTGTGGCTGTATTTAAGAAAGAGAGTTCTAAGAAAAGGAGTTTCATGCACGCAACAGTGAGAATCTGGTGTTCTTTTTTATTTTTCAGTTTTATGTTTACAGAGCAGATTACACACATACTTGAACATGCATCGCTGCAGCTCCTCTTACCAATATGAGATCAGGTGGCTCGTCCAAGTAGAGAAGCAGAGTGAACGTTTATAGTGAAGTGATTTCATCCACATCATTAAGCATGTGTAAGGAGTCACTTGAGGGCCTTTTCAATTGCCTTTGTCCAGACAGATTTCATAAAGTGTCTGCCCTGCAATGAGTTTGAATGGCAGATGTCAAATCAACTGACTTGTATGTGTTGACAGAAAATCTAAAATAAAATAGATTTTGAAGATGGATTTGCAGAGTTCACCCAGACTTTAAGGACTCGTGCTGGACTTTCTGTCTGCAGACCAGGGATACCTTTTTTAGGTTAATCAGTGTAACTCATTTGGACAAATTAAGTCAATGTTATTTCCCAGCAATAGTCAATCAACAAAATATCTTTGTCCTGGTAGATGTTGGAGTTGAGTCAACTACTTGTAAACGTTGTTCTTGCAAACATTTTTAAATACTAATATGTAATAATTTACTCCAGACAGGTCACTGATCTTTTCATGACAGTTTGTTGTTGACATGATATGATCTTTAGCAATAGAATAACACATAAAATGCTGACTGAGAATCATTTTTAAGTGCGCAAGCAGGGCAGCTGATCTCAGTTTCTGTGTTTGTGTGAATCTTTTGTATCACTTTTTACATAAGTGCTGCAATTTATGTCTCGGTCAGAAGACGTAAATCATTGGGTAGATGGTGTTTACTGTGAACCCTGAGACCTTTGAGTGACCTTTCTGTGGGTGTGTGGTTGTGTGTGTGTGTGTGTGCCCACATGCATGTGCTTGTGTGAGTGTGCATGTGTGTGTGTTTGTTGGAAGAGCAGGGGGGGTAATGCCTGTAGATTAGTCAGCTTGGGATGATTGGGTTGAGGATTAGATGGATTCAAGAAGAGACACAACTGTTTACTCTGCAAGGAGGATTTGTAATAGGCTGATTGGCAAAGTTGATTACTCACACACACATGCACACACACACAGTATGCCACCCCACACATATTAATTTAAAACCCTATATGTTGATTAGCTTGCTATTGTTGCATTACAACACCTGCCATCTCCTGTCCCTTTGCTTGTCTCCCAAATTCAGATGTAAAGTCCGAAACCTGGCTTCTCAGACACTTCTCCCCATTAGGACTGACCCAGAGAGCATGCAATAAGAGAAGGTGTGTAACTAAACCCTCAGCATAGGCAGGTAAGGAGAGCTGCACTCAGGCAACTGCCCCAAAGGCATGGGGAGTGCTCTGGTTACCCATCACTATTTGTGTGTGCATGTATGTGTGTGTGTACATTGTTTCTACCTACCTGTCTTTATGTGTCACCGAAAGGGGCGAAGTGGAGAGCTCAGAATAAAGTGCAGAGGTAGAGAAAGGCAGGATTATACACATGGCAGGTTAGAGAAAGGTAGTGAGGAGAGAGAGAAGAAGAGGATGGGAGGAAAAAGCGACACAGACAGGTTTAGGATTACAGCAGCGAGCACCCTTTGTTGCTGAGTGCAGTTGTGATGGACACCTTGTGTTTAGGGAAAGAGTGAAGAAGTCTTTCAGTGCAGCACAGAATTTGCAGGGCCGCTGAGGATGTTCTTCTTCACTGATCAAACTTGTGTCTGACAAACGAGGGGGCCTAGACTTCAAGGAAGGTGAAGAGAAGGGTCAGAGTATTTGATGTGATCCAAAGATAGTAGGCAAAGGAGAGGCAAAAACAAAACCACAGGGGGAGTCTAGTCAGGGGGGACCAAGTGATTGAGCCTTCAGGGTGAATAACAAGTCAAGCAAGAAGAGGAGTGACGCTGGACAAGACCAAACTGTTCAACAGAAGAGAGAGAAAGAGAGGGTCAGCTACAGAGAGGGAGATAAGCATTCAAGAACAAAATTAGTCCACTGGGAAAGAGGGGTTGACGCCGGACTGAAGAGAGATCAAGGTCAACTTAAGCTTTTGCTGCCTCTAACCTGATTAGGGAGAAGAGAGGAGGTGGTGGAGATGAGCTGGGAGACCCGATGAACAGAACGTGAGAGCCAGCAAGAGAGGAAGAAAAAGAAAAAGAATTACAAGAGCACGCTTGGTGAAAGAAAACTCTTAAATCTGGGAACTGGAATTAGAGCCACACAAACTGCAGAGGGGAAGCCACAAAACCACAGTAAGTAAATTAGGAGGCTGTAGATGGAAAAATGTGCAATGAAGCCAGGGGCGAGGGGAGGAATTTGTGGTCATGGGAGTGCTTTATATACTGTACCTTAATGAAATGATTTCCTGTCTTTGGGACTTTTTATTTCATTTTTCTCTGTGACATGACCTAATTTTAAACCACCAAATTTAGCCATACTCCTCACTTCAAAATGCCAAGTGATGTCATCTTTCACCCGCTCTTCTCCACGCTTTCCCTTTTTGTTTACTTGTCTGACCCCTTGTTGCCCTGCACTGTCACCCTTCTGAATCCACAGGTAAAGATGCCTGCTAATGGAAACAGCCCCTTAAAGTTGCAGTTTGGTCTAATTAATCACGAGGGACGTTACCTCACTGCCGAGGCCTTTGGCTTTAAGGTACAGAAATGCAAGGCAGAATGATAGTATGATAAAGGTGAGATGATTGTTGGTGTTGTATAGGGCCATATTCTGTTAAGCAGACACATGAGTCATGAAGGTTTGTTGTAGGATGAAAATCCTTTTGTGGTCTATGTTTGAATATTTCTTTGTTTCTCAGCTGAATGCATCAGCTCCAAGTCTAAAGAAGAAACAGATATGGACACTGGAGCAGGACTCCCAAGATACACAAGTAGTCTACTTGCGTAGCCACCTGGGGCGGTACTTGGCCTCTGACAAGGACGGCAAGGTCACCTGTGAGGCAGATGGGCATAATTCAGACTGCCGCTTCCTCATTGTGGCTCAATCAGATGGGCGCTGGGCCCTACAGTCTGAGCAGCACGTCCGTTTCTTTGGGGGTTCTCAGGACTACCTGTCCTGCTTTGCCCAGGTAATCACAGATGCTGAGCTGTGGGCAGTGCACCTGGCTCTTCATCCACAGGCCAATCTGCTGTCTGTGGCTCGCAAGCGTTATGCCCACCTCTCCATGGAAGATGGGGAGATTGCTGTAGATCTGAACATTCCCTGGGGCGTGGCGGCACTCCTGACCCTCACCTACCTCAATGGAAAGTACTGTCTTAAAACCTGTGACAGCCGCTTCCTCAGCAATGATGGGAAGCTACTGACACAGAGTGGGAGAACCACAGCCTACACGCTGGAGCTGAAGTGTGGAAAACTAGCCTTCAAAGACTGTGAGGGGAAGTACTTGTCTCCCATGGGGCCAACAGGCACCCTGAGGTCTGGACGCTGCTCCAAGCCGGGCAAAGATGAATTGTTTGACCTAGAGGAGAGTCACCCACAGGTGGTTCTGATGGCTGCTAATGGTCGATATGTCTCCATAAGACAAGGTAGGACAACACAGACACATGAACAGGAGACAGGAGTTGCCATCAGATTGTGCTCTGAATTCTTGTGTGCACGAACAAGCTGCAAGATTTGCCCCTTCATAGAATCTTAAAGAGAATATGAAAAGTCTGATGAAAATGACAAAGATTGACCTTATGTGTCACTGAGGGTGGTCACACATAAGCGTTTAACTGACACAGATCAACCTACACACAACAGCAACTACAATTACTACAACCTTATATACAGCATAGAAACTGGTAGTAGTAACTGTAGTAGTTGTCGCGTCTTATTATTTCCTGCACTGTGCTCAGATACGTGCCCTGAAAACCGAGCCTGAGCCTACAATTCACAGGAAGGACATTAACTCGTGAATATCTTGAATATGCATGCTTAAGGGCCTATTCTCTAATGATTGACAGCTGATAAGGGATGCATGGTAATTGCATGGGTAATGTAGTATGCACATCACCATACATCGACATCACATTAGATAGTTGCATCTTTCCAGGAAAACAAGATAGATGAGGCTGATACAGGAAACTATCAGCTCATCTGTGAGACCTGAGATCATTTGTTTTAGGGCTGAATCTGATTTAGGTTTTGCCACTGTCTGTCTGTCTGTGTTTGGTCCCACACCAGTGAGTGAGGTGATCAAATGACAGATTTCCTATGTCCTCACGAAGAACTACAGGCTTTGATGATTCAAGCATTTGTGATAAGTAAGTTGAATTCTTTGAATGCTGAAAACACAAATGCAGCATGTACCATGGAAACATTTGAGAATATGAGATTCTATTTTTCCTTTAATCACCCCTTTCACTTGCTGTCATATTTACCCCCTGGCCTTGTTGGGTTATGGTGTTTAACACTACAGTTGTTCCCCTTGGGCTGCTTGTATCCTACATGCTTTACTGTAATACTCCATATGTGTTATGTATTTACTCTTCATTCTTGTGATGGTGGTGGTAGACTGTAGGGTGCATGTGTGATTACACACTTATAATAACTCTACAGTAAAGGGACATGCCAAGTGATTGCTGGTGGATTAGCAAACACCAACACTGCTTGTCAGCATCCTTGGCCATAGCAAACTTCAGCAGACGGCAGATTCTTGTCTGCAGGGTCGAGTTTCTTCAGCTTTCCATTCTGTAACGAAATCTTACGCCGCTTCATTGTTCCTGGATAGTGGTGGGAACTGCAGAAACCAAATTACTGAGAGCACTGTAAACTGATTGGATGAGGGCAGGGAGAAATATGTTGGAGAATGGAACACACAGAGTATAGAGCACAGTGCATACACAGTGCATGCATTTACATTCACACAGAGACATACTTGCAGCATGCTTTTCGGTTCCCCTGTCTCTCCTTTCTCTTCTTACACTAGTTCTGCACAAACAAAAGCTTTATCTTTCTCCGACACACTCACCCTCATACAACTATCCTGTCCTGCTGTGGCGAATGGTGAGGTAAGGTATGTTGAATTATTGATGAATTTTGCCCCTGTTCCTGGAAGGCAAGGGGGGGGGGGGGTCTGCTTTCAGAAACCGAAGCTGCCTCTCACCTGGGGCCATAGCTTCTGAGCTGCCAAGTCCAGTTCTAACCCACTAATCTAACCAGCTAACCCTGGCATCAGTCAGTGCATACGTGCTGCTGAAAATCAAGGATACAGACTGTCAAAGAGACAGTCAGTAAGATACAACAATGCAAAATTGTCACATCAAGATCAGCCACTTTCATAATTTGGATCCTTCAGGAACAACTATTACAATAAACGTGTAATAAAAGTCTTAAACCGATAATACTTTAGTGCCAGTACTTTGAAATACTTGTGTAAATATACATTGTAACCCTCTGAACCCTATCCTTGACGTGATGATTAAAACAGTAGAAGAGGAGAATGGAAAGAAGGGAAGGGAGGATACGAGTGTAGGAGGACTCTCAATGGACTTTAAAACAATAGAGTTATGTGTGGAGACAGGTGGCTCTTCATTCTCCTTAATCTCAAGTGCCTTTACACATAAATTAGAACCGTTCAGTACAGAGGAGTCATGGTGCCTATCTATTCCAAAGTGAGTAAAAATGTAACAAATAAATTATTAGCAAAAGGTCCTCTTTTTAAGTGTCACAGCAATGCAGCAATCTAATACAAAGCATTTCTGTATTTATTTCCTGTCAGCCCAGAGCTGTTCTTTATTGCCTAAAGTGTGTGTTTGTGTATGTGATGTGTAGATCTGTCATCATGTCTCTCAATACCTCCCCGTCTTCTCCCGGGCTAAGTGGTGTCCTTTGCCCTGAAAGTGAAAAGGAGATAATAGTCTAAAGACACATACTTTCCATTACGGAACATATTCACATACGGTAAATACAAACACACACATGCACAACGTAACGCATCCATGGAGGGACACACAGCTCTGGAAGAGATAAGAGAAAAAAAATGAAAGGACTGCAACAAACAAACAAACTAACTAACAAACAAACAAAAAACAAAACAGCGAATGCAGTTGTGATGGATGAAGGACTGGGAGAAAGAGGAAAATAAGGGACGGGGGATAGTGGCATCAGCTTACCATTAATAATAAATGTCAGAGCCATCTATCGCTGATGGATTAGCTAGATCTGCTCCACTTGCAGGCTGCAGGTAGGACAACACCAGAAAGTGGAGCTGGATCTGGGGTCTGATCCAAAATGTGGCACTACTGAAGCTACCTGTGTGTGTCTGTGCAGATCCTCCGGGGAGTGCATTGTGCTCTGCTGCTTAGTTTATTGGCTGTCACAGCTACAGTGACAACGTCTTATTTCATATGCTTGACCATCTTGTGTGTCAAAGATGGCCCTCAACACAGCTATAGATATCCTCAGATTCCTGGCTTGGATTTCAATGTATCCAATCTCTTTTTCCCTGGTCTCTTTCTTTCTCTTCCTCCATCCTTCCATCCTTCCTCTGTCTCCTTTTCTCTCATCTATCAGATAGCAGCTGCAAGGTGCCAGCTGAGCCCTGTCTGCGGATCATTTCTGGGTTGAATTAGTGTGAAATGAACACATGAAATAGGTAGACAAAGCATGACATTAAGTCGGAATGAGAGAGAATGAGAGTGATGGGCCCCCAGGCATCGGTGCCGAGTGGAGAGGCAGAAATTTATGCTTCAAATGCACTTAAGATCAATGATGATTTAACCAGTTGTAAGACCTGATGATACCTAGTTTATCAGGTGTGAATAAGATGTGATTAAAGCGTCCCGGTAACTCAGTGACCATGACATCTTTGTCGCATGTCATCCCTGTTCTTTCTCTCCTCCACTTTCTGTGGTCAGATATCAAGTTAAAGAAGAACACCCCAAAAGAGAACAGATGAGACTTTCACTGACATATACAACCTGCTAGAGCTCAACAACTAGTACAAAATGTTCTATGTCTTCTATGAAAGAAATGGTGTTTAGCTATTCAGATTGGCACATGCATGTGCATCTGCTTTAATATGCAGATAGAATTGATTTAAGCTTACATGCATTTATTTGTAGTCCTAAACCACTTAACTGAGTTGATCACAGATTTAATACTTAATATAGAGTAGAAGAAGAAATAGTTTTACCACACATACAACATGCAAACAGTATCTTTGTGTTGTGGGATTTTCACAAGAATGTAGCTACTCAGTGATTACACTCATTGGACTGTCTATCATGGAGCACTGAGATTTATTGTTTTACAAACTGTCAGGCTCTTACACACCATTGTACTGTTTATGCTTGAGTTGAATGGCCCCTCTTGATTTCTTCATTGTCAAATTTTCGTTTATACGGCCATTCTTAGACAACACATCATTATATTTATGTGAGTACACTGGCAACTATGCTTTTTGCTCACAGAGCACATGTTTGTTGTTTGCACCCAAGGTCAGAACAGAATCTAGGAAAACAGCAATGTTCTTCAAAAGGAACCAAAATCCTAGTCATTCATTTACCTAAGCAGAATTAAATCCTTGTTGAATTGTTTCCAGTCATCATCATTTATTTTGCAATGCTAGGGTCTGAAATTATAATGCATTTCAACTCTTGTCCTTTACTCAGCCATTTATGTTAATCAGAGAATTTTGTTGAGAAATGTATTGTGTATTGAAATAATTCAACGATGTAAGATTATTTTATTTTTCAGGTTTATTAATTTGTGTGGATTTTATGTTTGACATTTGTTTAAACATCCAGGACACTCTCAAAAAGAGATTTTTAATATTTCATTTAGAAAGCCATGCTTTATGACTACTATGGCTCAAGGAGTGAGGCAGCCGGTCAACTTGATTTATCATTTACTCACTGACCACCTTACTAACATGTCTGAAATATTTATAGATGTATTGTCAACAAACTTACACGTCCTCATGGTGTAGTGTTATCATCAGGTTGCATTTTTAAGTCAAAAAAAAAATATTGCCCAATACCTCCAAAACTATTGCTATTTCAATCAATCTGCACTTTGTGTTTAGTCGAGATTGGCAGATATTAACTAATGCTAATATGCTAAAATAAATTTGGTAAACATTACTCAAATAATTACTGCTAAAAATGTATATGTTACTGTTGTACTTGTAAGGGTGTTAGTATTAGTCAAAAGCATCGTTGTCCTAGCATCTGAGGTGGTAGAAGTACACAAACTCAATAATCAAGTAAAAGTGCAAGTATTTACTCAAATAAATACTCTTATTAGAATAGTACCACACCAAATCTTTACTCAAGTTGAAGTACCAAATTACATGCTCTACATTTTACAAGTACAAGTACTCCTCTAGGAAACAATGTATTTTCACAAGTATTGAATTTGATGTTATTTATAAGGTAGATGTACAGTTATAAATTACTAATATACTGTAATTTGCAAAACTCGCAAATTTAATAATTAGAGTAAAAAAACTTTATAACATAATTTTTTTTGTTGATTACATTTTGCATTAAGAATCTTCTTGCTGTAAGACAAATGTAGTAAAAGTACAATATTCTTTTATGAATTGTAGTGGAGTAAAAGTGAATGTAGCCTAAAATGGAAATTAAACTCCATTAAAGTACAAGTACTGAAATATTTCACTCAAGTATAGCACTTGAGTAAACTGAGTTAGTTACTTACCAGCTCTGCTTGGCATCACAGAGCTATTAGCACGGCTTGTCTCTGTATTCACACAAGTAAAGAGAAGCTGTAGTTTTTTTCTTTTTAATTCATGTATGAATGTTTTGTGGAACTAAATGTAATTTGTTTTCTAAACCACCTCTTTTTCAAACCACCTGCCCTATAATAATTGTTGAGGAGTCACTATTTTTAAAATAATTTCATTATTTTTTAAGCCTTGTGAGGTTATTTGCATCACTTTGGGTCATTTACGGTGTATAAAACAATACAGCCAGCTAATGCAGATGGATTATATTATTTATGTAGCATGTTGCCCTGTGGTTGGTTTCATTAGCCTGACGGTTAAAAAGAGGCTGGTAATTATCTGTGCATCCTGCTAAGTGTGGACAATAAAATCCTCTAGTCTTTTCCTGTTTTTGGTTTATTCTTTTATTGAGGGGATTGAGGGATTGGGCGGGTAGCACTCAAAAGCTGATTATATCAGAGCCCTGCTGTGAATAGGGCTGAGAGGCAGGGCTGAAGGTGGGGTGATGGAGGTGGGGGTTGAGAGGGTCAGGGGTACGAAGGAAGAGATGGTGGAAGGGAAGAAAGTGGAGAAGGACAACCAGAGATGAGAGCAGGGGGAGATAATAGGGGAGTGAGGCACACAGATCAGTGTTGTCAAAAGATTAAGAAAATATATTGGGGATATTCAGAGAATAATCTAATTTAGTATTTAGGCCCCTGCAATCTGTCGCTTGGTCGCATGACAAGCAGTTTCCTTTAATACAAACATGTGTGATTATGAAGAAGCTGTAACAAAATTTTCCAGTGGAACCTTTTGTAAAACAGAGAGGTGGGAACTCATTGCTTTTGTGTTTCTACGTTTCTTACGTGTTTGACACCAATTCTGTTCTATAAAGCAAAATACTGAAAAATTATTTTGGTTTCCTATAGAAGAGCTGTGTTTTGTTTGTGTAACCGCCATTGAGTTTGATTGTGTGTATGTGTGTGTGTGAGAGAGAGTGTGTGTGTGCGTGTGTGTCTGTTACACAGTTTGCTTTTCTCTTGATGATCTGGTGTATTTATGTCATTTGTTTCATATGTTTTCCATAAATGCTTCCAGAGGCCGAATCAGTAAAAACATATTTACCCTGAGGAAGGTACATTCTTACTTGGCACATCAGATCAAGGGCGCAGTTTAAGACGGAACTACTTAAAAATAACCTAAAATCCCAGGATCAGACGTAATTACCAGTTCTTTCATGCTGGGCCAAACTAAACATAACAATACAACCTGATTAGTGAGCTGCTGTGTCTGTGCGTTTTTGACTTGCCATTGGGAATCAAGCTAGTAATAAAATACGTCAGAAACAAAGTCTACAGGTGCAGATGTTAATTTGCAAAGTTACTGTAAACCATATGCAGTTAAATAATTTCCTGTAAAAATAATTTTAATGCTCTGAAACCCTGGCTGCCTTAATCAACTTTATACAGTGAATGATAAAGTTGTTAAATGCACTGATAAAAATGCCTCTGAGTTACACAATTACATTCTTCTATGATGGGAAATTAGGATGATACCTGAAGTTCATTACCCATCTGCTGTCATGGATTTGGGTTAAAATGTTTTAATATTAAAATTCAGCAGTTCAGCGGTAAAAGCACATATGCAAGATACCACAAAGCCATTGATAAATTAGCTAAAGGGAAAGTAAAGCCAAAAAAAAAACAAATGGGGAATTTTTGATGGATTTCTCTTAAAGCATCAATGACAGGATATGCTTACTGTGTTCCTCCAGGAGTCAGTCTTGCAGCCAATCAGGAAGATGAGACAGACATGGAGACGTTTCAGATGGAGATTGATAAGAAAACCAAGATGTGCGCTTTCCGCACCAGCCAAGGAAACTACTGGGCCCTGGTGTCCCATGGAGGCATCCAGAGTACTGCCACTGAAGTGTGAGTGAATGTTCAACATTTGTGCAGAGTGTAAAACAATGCATCATTAACTGTTTGTTTCACTTCTGCTGTTTATTTGACAGAGTAAGTTTACAAAATGAACTCTTATGCATCAAAACAGAATATTCTTAGATAAAAAAAATCTAAACCTGAATATTTAGATATTTATTTAATGAATAATGCAACACTGTCAAGGGACATGGGGAAATGTTGTAATTGATAATTTAGGCCAGTAGTAGAATTCATAGAATCAATAGAGATCTCTACAGTGACTAAAACTAAAAGGACATAACTGGGCAAGCTAACAGTGATTTTACAGAAACTACAGCCACTTGTTCCACCTGCTTTACATTGATTAGTCTTGCACGAGTATTCAACATATAATCACAACATTTCCATGAACGGATGTTCAAACTAAGGTATCATCTTCTCTCTTTTGTAACGCCCATCTCCAGGTCCGCAAACACCATGTTTGCAGTGGAGTGGCTTGGTCACAAGGTGGCACTAAAAGCTAACAATGGAAAATATATCTGCACTAAGAAGAACGGTCAACTGGTTGCTGTCAGTGACTCCATAGGTAGGAGACTTTTTTAGTTTTTTCTTTTTTGTCTTAATACATCATAACACAGACCTCCTCCATTAAATCTCTACTCCTACTTTCTTAGGTTTGATTTCATTGTTTGCTGTCACTTATCCTTAGGTGAGGATGAGCAGCTTTCTCTGAAACTGATCAATCGACCTATGTTGATCCTGAGAGGGGAGAACGGCTTCATCTGCCACCACAAGAACTCCAACACATTGGATGCCAGCAGATCAGTCTATGATATTTTCACCCTTCAATTCAGTAACGGGGCCTACCATATTAAAGGTCAGGCTTCACCCAGTCATGCAAACAGCCAGACTTATTAGATTGGCTGCTCAACTCTCATTTGCTGGTCTTTTATTGTACAGGTCAGCAGCAGAAATACTGTGACTTGACTGCGTGTTTGCTCAATTTCTGCAGGTGTCGATGGCCAGTTCTGGTACGTGAACAATGCCGGGCTGGTGTGCTCTGACGGCGAGGTCCCTGAGGATTTGACTGTGGAGCTCCTGGAGCACGGCCGCCTAGCCATCCGTGCTAAGAATGGGAATTACCTGCGTGGAGACCAGGGAGGCACACTGAAGGCAGACGGACTCAGTCTGAGCAGCTCAGCTCTGTGGGAATATTAATTCCATCAACTTATGGTTTAGGCTAATAGGCCTAACTCTGGTGCATTTTTTTGAGGTGATCTGCCACTGATCATCACTTTAGTATTAGTATTTACTGTAAACATAAACGTAGTGGCATTTCTTTACACATTTTTCAGTCTTCCTACTGCAAAGACCTTTCAATAGAGAGCTCACACATTGATATATGTAGGCCAGAGAAAGAGGACCGGGTTATGCTTATGGAAAATTAGCCAAGGGATGTTTTGTTAGTGTGACTGAACATTAGCACTTTAGAGTCTCAAATAAAATAAATAAAGATATGTAGTTTCCTTAGTAATGTTTCACATGTGTAAAAACAAGCATGCGGTTCACTTTCCCTTTCTAGTGTTTCCTCTCTCTATTTATCACTTTTTTTGACCTCTTACAGTTATTACATTAGTCACAGCAAGGCAACACAGTAAAGAAGTACCTGTAAACAGTAACTAGGTACAACTTTCCAGTACATTCAAGATCATTTTAACCTGCATGTGGAAGTAGGTGCATATCTGAAGTACACTTTGTTTAGGTTTGTCTAAAATGTATCTTTTTCTAAAATTCTTATGTGAGGATAAAAAAAAAAATCAGTCGTATCCTGTTTTTGATTCATTTTTCAAATCAAGGCCAAACTTGTGTAACAAAAGATAAATAAAGTGACAGTATTTTCCCTTATGCTGCCTCACTTTAAGAAGTCCCAAGCTAAAAAAAGGTGAGCACCTGTGCCTTAGAACAATAGTGAACTAACATCACACCATCTGCCAGTAGTGGTGTAGTGTTAAGACTTTTTTACTTTGCAGTACATCAGTGTAACAACACTCGAATGCAAGTAAAAATCCTGCATTCGGATTTTGCGTAGATATAGGGTTATTAGAAGCAAAGTATGGAAAAGTATCAAAAACAAAGGACATGTTATAACACATGTTACAGCTAACATTCTACCATTAGAGAAGCATAATTTTGAAGAAGCATTGGAGAAGTACAATTGAAAAAGGAACAGATGTCAAATATTTCTAATACAAAGTAAAATATTTTCTTAGTAATTTATAGGGAAGTAGAATGTGGCATAAAATGGAAGTAATTAGGTACAATTACTTCTATTTAAAAATTTTTACAGCACTTGTCTATTCCATCATTGATGCTATTCACCACAAACCACAAATTATGCGCCAATTGTGTTGTATTAATGAGCACAAACAGCTGTTTGAGCTGAATCCCTGCCTCCTGTAAGAACAAAAACGTTTGTGTCAACTGTGGTCAAATTTAATTTGTGTTAAAGACTGTGAAAATAACTATTGCTCAAGAGTTTTTACTTCTTCTTCATCATCATCTAATCTTCATCATCTGCAGTGGTCATTTATTCCTGCTTTAGGGTCCACCGTCATCATTTTTTAAACTAATTTTTATTCTTTGTTAAGGACTGTGTTAGAAAAACTACCGTTTGAGAAGAGAGGAGATTTCCTTGTTCGTTCCGTCTTTGTCTGGTTTAACAAATGTTCGCTGCTCACCTGCCACGAATGAGCCGCACAGTAGAGTCAGGATGTGTCACAGCTGCGGACATTTGGAGATAAGCAGCTTACACAGCTTGGAGCTTGACATGAGCAGGCCTTGTTTCTGTGACTTAAAGCAGCTGTGGCATTGATGAAAGTCTGGTTGTTCTACGAGTTTCTCAACTGTTGTAGTTGCTGTTTACCTGGTTTGCTGCTTAAGCCAGTTACTGGAAGATAAACTCACCGAGGCTCTACATTACTGCCACTGCTCTTCAGCAGAGAACTAAATGATTATAAACAGGAAGTGTTTCAGCCATGGTACAACAAAGCAACTAGTTACACATTGAAGATATGTTTTAAGGAATTTGCCCATTTCTCACTATAAAACGAGGTGTGGTTCAGATTACAGGTATTTTAATGCTGTAGGAAGAGCAGTTTTGGTGTTTTTTACCATGGTACAAGCAGGAGCGGCCACCATGGCAAATCACACATCAACTGTCATCCAAGTTTTGTATTGGTTTCTTATTTTATGCTGTGTTATTACCATGCCCATGTTCTCCCAATAAAAAAACCCCACCTGTCTTCACTTGACCATCCAAGAGCAAGCAGGCAACAGCAAAGTCATTCTTTGTCACTTCTCTTATGCCTTATGGCATTTAAAAAGTACAAAGGGTTCAGAACATGACGGTTTTTGTTTAAGAAAATCAGATACAGATGGCACAGGAGATAGCAGCAAGAAGGTTTGTGTTTAAACAGAAATGCTTAAAGCCTTCACCCGGTTAGAAAATATGTATAGTTTAACACTATGGACTCAAATAGGGGCTAATATGTTTTGTCAATTTGAAAGAAAAAGGTTGTACATGAAAAGCTAAAAAAAACATTATCAAACCATAAATAAGATCATGAAAAGTTTTTAAATTAAAATGGAACATTCATTATTTCTTTGAATTGTTTTTTATTAAATTATTGATTTAAAAAAATAATCATAAACCCCTTTCTTCTTGTTATTAAAATATTTTCATTTTTTTTATTTTATTTCATTTTTTTTATTGAATTTATTTATTTTAAGTTCCACCATTTTGCCGGTTTCAGATTTAATTTTTTCATTCATTAAAGCGTGAGTGAGGTCTCGTCTGAGTGTCTGACAGGCGCCTTGGGTGAAGACAGCCTTCCACTGTCTAAATGAAAAAAGAAAACTGTACAGTCTCGCTTGGATTGCAATATTTATTGATTGAAAACGTTTCGATAGACCTTAATCAGGGGTATGAAAAAGACATTACATCATTCCACCTATACACTTTGGAACCACTCAGTGAACAAGACAAAATACGCATTCTGATGAAGGTGGGGTTGCATTTTCCAAGCTGTGTAAGACTTTAAATGGCACCAATCATAGTTATCACTGCTACAACCTAAAAGTTAACTGGATAGTGATGGATCTAGCAGGACTTGCCAATCGGCCTCTTTTTCCACCGTTTATGTCCTTTACTCTGTGGGAAGGCAGTGGCTCAGTTAGTAGAGTGTCGGAGGTCTTCCCGACCACATATCGAAGTGTTTCTGGGAAAGACACTGAAGCACCTAACAGCCCATCCCCATCCCCAGCTGTTCAGTCCCGTCCCAAGCCCGGTAGAAATTGGTGAGGGTTGCGTCAGAAAGAACATCCGGCCAAATCAACATGCGGACAAATGAGCCACTGTGGAGAACCTGAACTCACTAGGTTGACCTGTCCAATGTGAGCTCCAGTGGCGCAATCGGTTAGCGCGCGGTACTTATAAGACAGTAACCTGCAGAGGAATGCCGAGGTTGTGAGTTCGATCCTCACCTGGAGCAGTAGAGTTTTAATTTCGTGCTGGAATCCCAGCCAGAGGTGCTGGTCCCAAACCCAGATAAAATGGGAGGGTTGCTGTGGAAAGCAACCTATCTCATGCTATCTGTTATATCTCAGGTCAATACAACGTGCAAAACACACCCCTGAAGGTACAAGCCGAAATCCGTTGATTTGATACAGTACCTTTAAGTGCAAATATGGCAAATATTTAGATTTGCTGCTTTCCCAAAATGATAATTGTGCACATGGTGTCACATGTGTAGCAATAAAAGAAACCACATCTAAAATAACAAAACTAGTGTAAAAGTATAATAATGTTTGATAACAAGAGACTACAATTA
Organism: Channa argus; assembly: GCF_033026475.1. Lineage (NCBI taxonomy): Eukaryota > Metazoa > Chordata > Actinopteri > Anabantiformes > Channidae > Channa > Channa argus. The sequence continues at coordinate 13,445,819 of NC_090216.1, forward strand.
AATATCTCTGCTCCTGTTTTTAATGAACAAATGGCCAAACACATCCAAGTTAAAGTCTTGGTAAACTTAGCTTTGCTCATGTTTTATTTTATTTTATGTGCGGTAAGATATGAGCAGCTCACCATATTGAGACAAAAAGCTTGACTGTGCATTTTCTTCCATGTTTAGAATCAAATAATTACCTTCTGATGCAGCAGAAAAAAAAATCAATGCACAAAATTTTCCTTGTGTAAAATATAAATCTGTCACTATCATTTACAGTGGTATAAATATATATACAATAGCATTTATTATGGACATCATTTTTCTCTCACAGCTGCAAAGGCAGGTTACTAAAGGGTAGCTGAGAAGCCCAAATGAGTGGAAAGAAGTTAAATAATAGGGAGAGGATTGTCTCTGAGTTCTCTGTAAACACTGAGAAGAGACAGGGTCATCTGCCCTGTGGACACGCCCACACCAAAGGCCTCTGAGATTCGTCTTTGTTGGATCTGCTGCAACAAGCGCTGACATAAGAGGAGGTAAAAAAGTGGAAGGAGAAAACAACATGTTCACACACAGGCTGAAATAATTAGTGATTGTATCAATAACTCAACCAACGGAAAACTAAACACATTTTTGGATAAGATATTTACTATACCAGCCAGCTGCTCATGACAGCTTCCCCAAACAAATGAGTTTCACTAACTTCTTCTTTTCATATCACTATAAATGGAATTACATGTGCTTTGGCTTTGGGCTTTGTATTTGCAATGGACATTTCAAGGCTAATTTTCATTGATATGGTTGAATAACCAGAATGAAGTATCTGTAAGTCTTACCTCAGCACGCTGCAGCGCCTGTCTTAAACCTAAATTCTGGACCCTCTTTGTGCAAGCTGCCCTCTCAGGAGCTCTCTGCAACAGCGTCTGTGTCGAGGAACAGGAGGTGTTTCAAATAAGACAAATAAGACTTTTTCTTGGATGGTCCAGGGGAACTGTGCTAAGTGAAAAACAAATTGTGTTTTATAGCTAAAGCTTTCAAAGATCAAATTAACAAGAAGTTATTGAAATAACACAAAAATGTTGAAAACGTCTACGATATCAAGTATCCTAGACTTGGAAAACAAGAGGTGTGAACTTCTAGTCCTTTAAGTGAAGATGGACCACCAAAATTACGCAATATATTCAACATTTAGTTTCGTAACTCTTAAAGATATGAGCTATGTGTGTCTCAAGAATAACATGAAAGCCTCAAACTTTGCAAATGAAACAGAGTGTGTACAGATTACCTGTACCCTGCTTAGCACAGCATGGTGCAGTCCACACACTGCTGCTAAAGATGTGCTCTCAACCCGCACCTCTACTGTGGCCAGAGGTTCCTCCTTTGCCAGGCTCTGTTCCCCAACATTAGCCTAGAGACCAAAGCAGCCATCTTCACTTTTCTGTTGTATTCAAATTATACAGCATTAATTGTATCGTTTCAATACAATATTAGCTCATTAGTTACCTTCTTCACAGTCAGTTTAACTGTTTCTCCTTCTGGACCTTGAGCACAGACCACTGAGCTGCTAAGGGCAAATTTGTCTTCTTGGTATCCAGTCTTCACTCCTCCGTGACCTTCAGAAAACAGCCAGTCCAGTAGACAAATGCAGATACTTTGATGGACAGACTTTGAGCCTGGTTGATCCACGTCTGAGCTTTTCAACTTCAGCGTATCCTTCAGTAACTCTGATGACACCCAAACACTTGCAGAATACTGCTCCTTCTCTTGATTTATCACACTCTCTCCTCCTGCACTATACCTAATCTGATGTGACCTCAGAAAGGCTCGGATGGCATCTGTTTTGACATCTGATTGAGAGGTGGTGTTTTTACGGGAGGCTGTGGGACTGTTCACCTGCAGGGCATGCAACCAGTCCACAACGAGTGTGTTCAATGGCAAACTGATGCAATTACTCTGCAGGCCAGTAAAGCCCACCAACTCCTCCTCTCCCAGGACATTTTTGAGCGAGAAGATGAGTGAGCAGTTGACCGTCATGGGGAAGGATGTGCCACCTCCAGCTGCCAGGGGCAGTGATACTTCTAATGTTTCCCCTGGATGGAAATTATGGAGTGGGAATGAGAAACTTGTGGAGGAGCTTTCCCCCCCTGCGCTGAGAGAATAGGACAGAGGAAAAACAGTAATGCTCAGTGTCCAGCCTTGTTCCAGAACATAAGGACTTGAATTATCCAGGACACATGTTAGGCTTAATGAGTCTTTCTGAAGCAGTCTACTCCATCTGGCCATGGCATGACATCTGATTGGCTTCTCCTGGACGGAAAGATGCTCTTCATTATTTGTACTGGCTGTCAGCAGGAAGCTAATGTTGAGCACTTGATTCAGGTGCCTCAGGATTTGATTTTTGGATTTGATGGAAGTTTTCAGCACTGATGCTCTAAAGGAGAGCAAGAAAAAAGAAATTGCATTTATGTCAATAGAAAGGAGGATTAATCTGATAAATCTCCTCTGTGTTTTGATTTCTATGTATTGTCTTATATTAAGGATAACAATAGAATGAAACGGAGTGTACCTTTCACAAACATCCCCAATAGCAGACAGGAGGTCCTTGACATTACGACCCATCTGTGTAGAAGGCAGCTCAGACAATCTTGCATCCTCTCTTCCCAATGGTAATGTAATCCTCTGGAGCTGTCCTCTGACTGACAGTCCCAGTAGCTGAATTTCACCTTGCACATAAAAAAAGAGCAATGTTGGGGGGAAAAAGTTTAGTCTTAGGAGTGTTAGTTGGAACAAGTGGCAAGTTGTGCACATTTTCAAATTAAGTAACTTAGTTCAAGAAGATATTAAAAACAAAAAAATATATATTTTCCCATGTGGATTGCATAAAGATTCACACAATTTAATGTAAATCACTTAAATCATTCCTAGTGCAGGCAATTGGTTTCTAAAGTTACACAATTAGTTAAATGGAGATTACCGAACTGTAGTAAATGTGTTCAAAGAAATGTAGTTTAAATACACCAGTGTCTGGAAGGTACAGTCACTGGTGAATCAGTATGCTGGCCAGAATGTGTTCTTTGTTTTGAGCAGTATTTATATACCACCAGAGAGCAACATGCTTGAGTCTTTAAAGTGACTAATCACAGGAGTCATCTTTGGTGCAGCCAGATGGTTTTAGAAGTCACACAGTTGGTTAAATGGAAATCACCCGAGTGCAGTCGATGTGTTCAGTATAAATACACTTGAAAGGCCTGTAAAAGGCCTACTTACTGCCAAACCAGTAACCTGGTCAAAAACATCACTCTGTACAGGTATAATTTCACTTTAAATTAAAAAGTCTTTTCTGTCCATCAGTGTCAAAAAACCTAAAATAAATCCACTCGGATTGAATGTTTGCAACTATTGTCCAGCATTTGCAAGTTTATATTTGTACAGTACAACTATACAAGAACTGAAAGCAATGGCTGCTACAAGGATACTGTGATTGGCCCCTGGAAAGTAAACACTACTTGATGCAAGGTCTGCTCACCTGTAGTGCTATGTGTAGGTTCAGCCAAATCAATGATTCTACACACATTTAAACTGGTGGGGCTTTGAAGGGCAGCAGCTAACTTTAGAGATGTCTCCTCATCTCTTTCTTGGACTTCACTCTCAGATGGTCCCTTTGTTAGATCCAGTACCAACAGGTCTGAACCAGTACTGTAGTAAAGATGTTTTTTATCCACACAGCTGCACACTACAGGCCCCGGAAGGCAGCCATCAGTAAAACCAGCTGCACTACACCCTGCCTCTGGCCCTCCCTTATTTTTTCTGATGAGCACAACTCTCCCTAGTTCACCCACTACCACTAAACACTGTGCATGTCCTGGATCTGTTTCCATGGTAACAGATGCTCCAACAAATACTATAGGCTGCTCAAGGTTATGCAGGAATCTGAGCTGTGATCCAGGGAGGCGCAGAGGAAGGAAGCATAAGCGTCCGTCAGGCAGGCCACAAAGGACAACTGGTGAGTTGATGAGGGCAGTATCGATACCAAAAAGTAGTTTGAAAAGTACAGGCTCAAGATGGAAGTGGCTGGCAGTTAAGGTTGCCTCTGCTGAGGAAGTGGAAGACAAAGGTGGTGAGGTTGTATGACCAGAATGGACACATATTAGCACAGGCCTTCTTCTTACGCCTGTCTTTAATTTGCTGTCTCCATTTACAACACCTGACACCAGTGGCAGACTAAACGAACTGAGCTTCTTATAGATGCTTGACTGTGTTTCTTTTGGTGTTTTGTAGAGACTCAACAGCCAGGATGCATCTCTGTAGGAAAGGATCAGGAGTACTGAGCCAATAAGGAGCAATGATAATGCTCCTTCTTCTCCAACAACAAGACATTCTGACGAAATTTTCAGTTCAGCTGGACTGGAGGAGCTTTGGATCCTGGACAGATGAAGGGTCATATTAGCTGTATAACAGTGTATAACAGACCATTCATGAACTAGAACAATTACTGTGAATACTGAAAAGGTGGATTCAAAGTTAATACCTGGACAGCATAAATGGTAAGTTGACACAGTAAACGCCATTCCTACAGGACACATAAAGAAGTTGTTTATCATGAATCTCAATCAGGTCACTCACAGGTCCAGGGAATTTGAGGAAAGCCTACAACAAACAACAGAAAATATATAAACCAGTTATTTTCACTACATGATCAGTTCTTAGTGGACCTTTTATATGTAACCAGGATGCCTATTCAGTGTCTGATAGATTACTTGCCGTGAATTTCCTCTCTTCAGTATTGAATACGTAGACCTCGTCGCTGCCAGTGCAGAGGAAAACATCTGTCCCCAAACCAGTCTTCAGCTTTGTGGTGAATGGTGTCCCTGAAAATCCAAACTCTGTCCAAATCTCAACTGCACATCGTCCCTCCATAATCACAACACAGAGGAAGAAGCCGAACGACTTACTACACTTGTAACGTTTTGAACGGTGTTACTGTTAGCAGGGTGAGGGATTTAAACTTTGAAAATGTGTGACCAAACTACACGATCCAACTCTGCACCCGTTGTCAACAGAGAACGTAGAATCCTACCAAGTTCCGCGCTTCGGGTTCTGAGCCAATAAGCGCCAAGAACTACATTACCCATAATAAACGGAGGTCTGAGGCTTGGTGACGGATGTGAGTTTGGGACACAAAATTCATCCTCCGCTCAGTCTAAATTGTCATTGGTGACAGTAGAGGATGTGATTCGTATTCCTTTAATTATAATTAGAATTGCTGTAGTTTGGCTGTATTTCCTTGATATTTAGTCCGTTCACTGAAGAACACTAGGTAGCGAAACTGTGTCGTTTCAATGTAATTATTCATTCACAACGTAGATGTTACGCAATGACGTGTCATACGTCAAGCCAATCACAGTCGACGTTGGAACGTTCCTCAAATTTGAAAAGGATTTTTGGCTCGGTGGCTTCAACTGTTTAGTACACGACTTAACGGTGAATAAAATGGACCCGTTAAATGAGGAGGATACCAGAATGTATTTTTATGAAAACAGAATAAAAAGCTTCGATGGGTGGCCATTCGACGAAGACTGCAAGTGTACACCGGAGAACGTGAGTGAACAGTGTAAACCGTTGAATTGCTTACGGTCAGCGACACCCTGCCATTCTGCAGCTAACGCTAACATAGTTAGCGAAATTTAATTTGGCTTCAGAGCAGGAAAACCGCAGTTTTGTTTACATGAAATTTACCGTAATCGCGGTTTAGCATGGTCGTTTTAGTTTTAAAAACATGTTTGACAGACGAACCACATTATCCCAAAGCTAAGTAAATGGTTAGAATGGAGAACAACATGTATTTAGCTTACTTATGATCTTGTTTTGTTTTGGTTTAGCTAACATTACTTACATTACGGTGGTAATAAAGTAAACGTTAAATAAAGCAAAATAAAAATGTGAAATAACTACAAAAACTATACATTGTTACAGTCACTGTAGATTGACGTTCTCCTCATCTTTAATTGTTATCTTTAACACTTGTGTCAAAGGTAGCCAAATATGATTTTCTTCGGGATTGTTAGGGTTTGAGGGACAATGTTTATTTTACACATGGTTAACAATTATTTGCTGTTGCAATAGTTGGTATACATTTATTTAATTATTTTTTGACGTTTCAACTTTTTTAAAATTTATCTTGGGTTGGGTGTCAGACATACTATAATAGTAACTAAAATGATTCTGCTTGAAAATTCTAAGCTGTCTGCATAAGGAGTAGCTGTGGTGGATGATGGTTTCCGGCATATTTTGTGAACATGTTGGGCAACTTATATCTGTGTATGAATATAAACTGAACAACGAGACTAGGCCCAATGTGACAACTTCCGTTAGGTTTGTTTTAATGCCAGTTTCTAAATCCAAACAGACTTAATTTATGGTGATTTTGATGATATTTATTATACAGCAGAGAAAATTAATTAGAATCCAATATGTCATCTTCAGGGGTTTGTTTATCTGACATAAAGAGGGTAACGGATTGTCGGTTCATAGATGGTTATTCATCTTGTTCAGACTTAGCAATCAGACAACCCGCTGGTTTTTTAATTTATGAAACTTTTTACTTGGTTATATAATATTTATGGGATTAGGAAGTTGTTCATTTCCAACGTTGTTGTTTTTTTTTTTTTTTTCCTCTACACAGATGGCCAAAGCTGGCTTTATTCACACGCCTACAGAAAACAGCCCAGATGTCGCCATGTGTTTCTTCTGCTTCAAAGAGCTGGAGGGCTGGGAGCCAGAGGATGACCCAGAGTAAGATAACTACATTACTAGGCTCATGGGGCACAATTGTCAGTAGAAATCTAATATTATTAGTCATCTTAATAGTATTCTTTTTTTTGTTTATTTGTTTCTTTACTTCTCCTAAGAAATGGCATGGCATAGCAACAACCACAATATATGTATAGAATATATATTAGAATAAAAAAGACTAGGAGAATAGGAAAGAATAGGATAACAAATCATACAAACAAACTGAAAAAATAAGATGTAAAGAGGAGTATATACAGGTATATGCACATAAGGTGAAAAGAGCACTGAGTGTTTGAATATTGTAAAGGAGATGTGGATATAACAACAAATTGGTGTAACACTGGCAAAGAGACCATATCCCATTTTAGGCATCTTTTATTTGATGTATGTATGTGTGGTTACAACTATCCTATTCCCAGTGTAGTTTTCCACCATGTCATTTGTTGCCTAAAGTCAAAAATACTTTTCTTGATTTTGGGTTATGATTTTACAGTTTTCGCAACTGACACCCCAACACTTCAGGCATACTCTATCCATAAAGTGCACTTGCTTTATTGTCACGATGGTTTAAATGATACTACTTGAGTTACTGTGAAATTGTTGCTATTGTTAAAGGTTTATTGTTTTTGTTGTTTTTTTCAGTAAGCAAAATTGCATTGGAAAAAACATGGTTACATCAGGGCAACAGTGGACATTTGATATGTTGCTATGCATGTGTTATTCACATGCATATCTCCACTGCAGTGTTTATTCTTTCTGTATAAATGTGTGTGTATATAATTGCACATAATCCTTCAAAGGTTTGTCTCCCCATTGAAGTTAAATCCCCCTTCTCTGATTTGTTGCAGGAAGGAGCACAAATCACATTCACCATCCTGCCACTTTATTGCCTTGACAAAAACAGTAGAAGAGCTTACTGTGGAGGAATTCTTCAAATTACAGAAGGAGAGACACAAGAACATCATTGTATGTTTTTCACAGGACCCCAACTTTCAAATTACTGACATACAAAATACAATTAAATCAATTGTCTGATAAAAGTAAACCACTAATGTTGTTTTTGTTTTACAAACTTATCTGATTAATTGCTTAACAAAACATTAGTAAGTTACTGGGAGGCGGAGACCTTATTATTTCTGATTCAGAGTTTATTTCCTCCACTTCCAGATCAAATCCTGTAACCAGGCAATTGGCAAGTTTGAAGAGGCAGCAAAATCAAGAAGAGCAGAGATCCTCAAGACAGCACTGGAAGAAGAGTGACAGCACAACATCTGCTGATCAATGAGTTAGGCAGTGTCTGAAATCAATTGCTGCTGGCACTGGACTTACTGGTTTCTTACTTATCTCCTTTTGTGTTTCTTCACTTTCATGTCTTCTTTGTAATATATCTTTAATTTTTAATGCTCTCTGTTCTCCTGTATATAAGATGTATATTAGCCTCTGCAGCTACTTATCCTAAAAGAATATCAATAATCTAGAGATGGTGTAGTGGTACCTGGTGAAGTGACAACACATACCAATAAAAGATCACATAGTTTGCCTTTAATATTAAAGTGAGATTGTCTTTGTGTGTTTCCAGAGAAACATTAACATACCACAAGTCTGATTAAACAGTACAGCAAAACTTTCTGCTCTCATTTCTACAGAGCTTGTTCAGTTCAGTTTTTATCTCAATTTAAACAAAACAAAACAGTGACCGTATAATCATATAACTTCCAAATCTGCCTAATTGACAAAGATATACCATATATTTATTTATTTTTAGATTTAGCAGCTGTGTTCAAGGGATAGAAATGCTGAAATTTGGTTCTTCACCGAAATGGTAATTGTGCATATTGTCTCAATATGTTTAGCATGAAAAGAAACCACTTCTAAAATAACTAAACTAGTGTAACTGTATAGTAGGTTAGGTAACAAAACAAATATACGTTTTAACAAACAGACTTCTCATTGTCCTGGGTACAACAAAGCAAACCTAACTTATGACCTCCCTAAATATAGACAGTTAATTAAATGCCAAAGTAGAGAGTTGCCACATCTAATGTCTACATACAGATATTACAGCTTTCTAAACCTGTGACAAGGACAGTGAAGTGTCTAGGCATGCTTTGACTGCATAGACTGGGATGATTTCAGGTCTGTGACTAACAGTCTGGGTGAGAGGCTGTGATTTCATATATGCTAAATGGTCTGTACTTATATAGTGCTTTGCTACCTATTGGTTTTCAAAGTGCTTTACACTCCTTATTCAACCATTCGTTCCCACAATCACACACCGATGGGGAAGCTCTCTGGTCAACACTCACCAGGAGCAACTAAGTTGAGGTTCAGTGACTTGCTCAAGGACGCTTGATTGACTGATATATGCGCCACAGTCACATATATCGCTACTATGAGGACAGCTGTATACCACCACAAACCAGGGCGGGTTACAATAAGGACAATGGTTGTTTTTATTTCTTTGGATGAGCACAAGTCTCCCTAGTTCCCCCACTGCCACTAAACACTGCATGTCCTGGACCCATTTCCATGGCAACATGCTCCATCAAATTTGATCGGCTGCTAAAGGCTATGCAGGACTGTCAGCTGTGATCCAGGGAGATGCAGAGGAAGTATCCATACCAATGCCTGGTCCCTGACTATTATATTACTTGCTTTGAGTTTCTCTCTTGAGTATTGAGTACATAGAATATTTAGTGTCAGTGAAAAGGAATCCATCCGTCCCAAAACCAACTTTGTTGTCAAGACTCAAGGGCAATAGCACAAATCTCAACAGCACCCAGTTGCTCCATAACCACAACACAGAAGAAGATGAAGTCAGCACCAATACATGTATAGCGTTAATGCTCTCCAACATTTCTATGCCTCTGGTTGTTGATCAATGCACACTAAAAACTAAATTACCCATGGAAAATAAATGGAAGTCTGAGGCTCAATGGCAGATTTAAGTTTAGTACACAAAATCCATATTCAGAGGGTAGATAACGTGTTGTGTCCTGTTTTGGAAGCATTTCATTACATAGCTGTGGGAGAGGATGGCTTTCTTGCATATTTATGAATATGCTGGGCGAGGAAAATCTATGATTTTAGGTTGAATTAACCACGTAATTTTTTTTTAAATATCCACAGACTTTGAAAGTCTGCAAATAAGTTGTTTTAAATAATATAAATATGGCTTCAACTAAGAGTTATTTTTATTATCGACAAATTTTAGAAAATTGTTAAATATAACAGACACAGTGTTCCAGGGCACAGTGCAACATCTTTAGCTTTTTTTTAAAATAATGTGCAGTTCCTTAACCCAGCCTTTAGAACAATACAAGGATGAAATCTTAACATTTAAAGTGGTTAAATCCAACAACCAATATCTAAGGGCTTCACCATTATTATCATTATTAATTAATTGGACAATGATTTTTGAAATGCCAGTTGAAAGACACAAAGATTTGTGCCATGTCTTCATCAGTTTATCTCATTTTTAAAATGTGTTAAATTCTCTTGATAAATTGGGCTGACTTAAACAAAAACTTGAAAAAAGTTTAACTAGGATTAAAAGAATAATAGATCACAAGAAGAATCATAAAACTGTAGTAAAATAGATTGTAAAGAGAAATAAATGCTGTATATTTAAATATAAAGTATATATGAGAAAAAGTTTTTTGGCACTGTTTGCAATTTATATTGTTTATGAAATGTGACCTGATATTTACCAAAGTCACAGAGCTTGTTCTTACAACACACAGTGTTAGAACTGTGTAAAGTAGGGGACGTACAAATGGATCTAACAAATTACCCAATGTAAAGCTGGTACATATATTTCTTATTATTATTTTAGGCAGTTGAGTATCATATCTGCTTCTCATTTACTTGTCTGACTAATAAGGAGTAACAGTCTTCCTGTTCTGGGGGAAATGACTGTGATACGATTAATGGACAGAATAACCCAAGTAGGTTGTTAGTGAATGGTTTGGATGGGACTGAGCTGTTGAATCCACAGAAAATCGTGAGGATATTGTAATGTACATTTCCCACTTTAAGTGTTTTTCATTTGCTGTGTGTGTATGTGTCTGTGTGTTTGTTGTCTTCTGTTTTACCTTTACCATAGACCTTATTAGAGTTGGCAAATGTACTCACAATCTTTACTCAAGTAGAAGTACACATACTTGTGTAAAGAAAGACTGAAGTATTGATTGAATATAAAGTATAAATGTAAAACGCTGTTTCTGTGCAAAGCTTAATGGACTTAATGGAAAAAAATGGTGTAATAACTGGGCTACAATGTGCCATTCAGTTCTTAGTGTTCACACCACCCAAGTTGACAGGCTCCTCTTTTTACTTTTTCTAGTGAATTTCTGAGAGCTTTTGTTGTAATGTTTTATACCAATTAGTTTTTACTGACTCGGGATGGACTCAAAAATGTAATACATTACTCAGAACCCGTTACTCTTGAGAATTGACATTATTACTTCACTTATTGCTTCCCATCAAAAGTAACTTGTTGCATTATTCTATATTACTTTTCTAAAGGTTTAGGGTCTTAAAAACAGACAGAGAGTCAGTAGTGGACATGGACAACATTTCATCTATCATATTCAGTTAAGGTTTAGCCGTTGAAGGGCTACAGCAAGGGGCTCATCTTTGTTGGAGTGTATCTTCACCAGCTTTACATTGCTGTGCTGTGTTTCGACAGGTGGTGGTTGTGATTTCGCAGTGGAAATAACCTTACCACCCAACACTACATCACCTTCAGTCCCACCTAAATCAAAGTAATGGCTATATTACCAGCCAGTGAATGCAGACACACAGACAGACATCTTCCGGCCAGCTTGCTGCTTTTGATGCTGCTAACAGTGACATGTGCAGCACAATGATTAAATATTAAATGTCAGATTTCAGATCAATCTTTGTGTGATGACTAAAAAGTAACGTGACAAGTTAGTTTTTGGAGGGAGAAACTGTAATATTATTCTCATTACTGGGAAAAGTAATAATATAACAGTAATACTTTACAGCCCAACACTGCACAGAATACAGGCATAAATTATTTTTAAAAATTTATTGCATCACTTAAACAAAAATTTAGTAATCTGGAGGTAATGTAAGGAGCTGCTGCAGCAAAATGACTAACTCAGCATTTTGTGGTGTGAGGGAGGGCAGACTTTACAAATCCCCTCAAGTATTTTAAAAACAGAAGGAGAAAGTAAAGATATTTCCATTAAAAGTAAAAACTAAAGTAATAGATAGGCCTACTTACAATTCTACTTTAGTACAAGAACGAAGTATTTGTACTTCGTTATTTCCACCTCTGCATCTTACAAATTATTCTGACATTTTTGAACATCGCTGTCCCTTAATAACCTGTTGATAATAACCTGGTTGATAAACAGCAGCACACATCGATATTTTGTCCACTATATAATCAAATGTTCGCTGTTACTTTGTCCCATCGTGTTTTGCGTAAACGTGCGCGCCTCTTGAAAAAAGTCCCCCCCAGACAGAAGCTGCTGCTGCTCAGATTTAAACCATCCGTGTCCATTTCTGTGACTTGACTCATTCAGTGATTACCCATCTCTTCTTTGTGGAGAAAGCCAAACGCGTTGCGCGCTTGTTAATTCGCGTCCCGTGATGAGCGCGTCAAGTGATTAAGAGGCTCAGGAATAGTGTTAGATGGCCACACTGTCATCACAGGTCTAAAATTTAATCTTCACCTGTTCACGATGAAAGTCAGCTTTGGTTCTCTGGTGATCACAGCCGGCATCTGTGGGATTCTGAGCTTCGCTTTTTTGTCGACTTCCCTTGGAACCGAGTATTGGTATATCATAGAGATGAATCCTTCGAACATGAGCGACATAGAGGACATGAGCTCCCACTCGGGACTGTGGAGTATCAATGAAGGTATGCTGCGTTTTTTATAAATTAATATCGTGATTTAAATTTGTCCCTTACAGCCTCATGCAGTTTTCTAAATATGTTGTAAATATATTTCTAACTTAGTTGCCTTTTTTCTTGCCCTGCAGACGGGAAGACCAATGCCGATTCTATTGACTCCTTTAAAGCTGACTACTCTAAGTTCTCTGAGACTGAGCTGCACTTGCTGAGTGAGTCTATTCTAAATTTGACAAAACAGATTAAACCATACTTAGATAGTGAAGTTTCATTTTTCAAGCAGCCACAACCACACAGAGGCTCCATAATCCATCTGTTTGTGTGTGTGTGTGTTTTTGCACAGACATGCACAGTGCAATAGTGGTGGTGCTCCCTCTCAGCCTCATCCTGCTGCTCTTTGGAGGCATCTGTGGATTGGTCAGCTCCCTGGCTCGGAGCCCTGTCCTCCTCACTGGTACTGCCTCCTACTTCTTCATTAGCAGTAAGTTCAGGTTCAGTTCCTTCTCTCTGGGGTTCAGCAACAGTAGGTGCCAAAGATTAGGAGCAGAAGCGAAGTAGTTCCTGCTCAGAGTGTGTTTGTTGTATCCATATAAGGTTATTGCTTTGTGAGAACACATAAAAGGTTTTCTTGAGGTATTGCAGTGGCATCTCATCCAGTAAAACAAAAACCACAATGCCCACTGGTACTCACACATCAAGATCAAGCAGTGCTTGGAGAGTGCTAATGAAACAGCTTAAAAAAAAGTTTCCATCTACACAGTCTAGACAAACAAGTTTCTGAACCACTGTGTTTTTGGTCCAGAAGACGATGTTTATTTTATCGCATTTGAGAGTCAGCGTTGGTGGAAACATTGAAACGATTTATTCCCACTGTGCCATACAAGATATCATGTTAATAAAAATAAAAGAACATCACAATAAGTGTAAGCCAATATAACTCTGCTTTGGGTCATTTACCCGAATGTTAAATGAAGCAGGAGCCATTAGGTAGAATAAACAAGTGAACAAGTGAAGTATCATCCTGATACATGTTAGTGATCAGTTCCTCAAAATGCCTCTGTGCAGCAAAGAACGGGGCATCTAAGAAGCGTGCTTCTCTGAATAAAATTCTCCTACCATTTAATAAATTTGAGAATAAATGAAACGGCAATAACTATTCTCAATGTCTCAATTAGTCACACAGCCCATTTAATTCGATAAATATGGCACTAAATCCATAAACAGTGATAGAAAAATAAAAATATAATCACAGGGTGTCTTTACAGCCGTATTTTTTAATGTTTTTTAACTGTTCTGGAAGAAAACAAGCAAAATGATCAGCCATAAATAGATCAAAAGAAAATAGAGCACACACCTTGTGTGCACTTCTTGACTACTTTGATGATATTACAGAAAAAAGTTAAAAACTCTACTAAGCTGTAGATATATTGATGAAATATATGGACATTGTGTTGTGGTAATGCTGGGCCATGTGGTTAATGGGAGCAGACGGAAGCACTTTATTTACCTCATGTGGCCAAAAAGACTGGAATTTATGATCACCCACGATTGACTGGCTTTTTGATTTGGCCATATTGGTTAAGTGTGCATGAATAAGCAAGGTGCATGTGTGTGTATGTGTGGCTGCTCGCTTACATCTGAAATGCTTCATCCTGTGCCCTCGCCTGGGTTATGAGAGGTTTTATTGTTCTGTTGGGACGCACAGCAGTGAAACAAAATTGCTTTGGAAACCTTAGCATCCAAAATTTGCGTGTGTCAAACGATTTGTTTTTCTTTTCATTATGTTCATAGATTCTCGTGCTTGTGGGGGTCAGTTGAGGATAGCAGTCGTAGGGCCTCCTGACACATGCCGGGACCTCGACATAGTGGCTCACCTGGGCAATAAAAAGATCATATGTAGCAGTAAAACTAAACAGACAAGGGACATACTACATGTATTTGCATAGATTTATAAAAGGACCCCATTTATTACAGTGGTTAAAATAGTGAGTAATATCGATGTTCTGCTCTTATTCAGCTCAACTTAACAAATCATATTTAGACAGTTACATGATGTAATTTCTCCTCTGACAAATCGATTATTTCCTAAATGTGCCGTATGAAGCAGAGGAACTCAGCATCTATAAGCATCACAAATGTAAATGACCTAACAGAAAACTCTAAATATTGCCATAACCTTGTAACTTGTCAAGGTGGTTATGTGATCCAAAATTCAGGTACTAATGTAGCATAAGTTAGTTACCAGAGGTGGCATACTCATCTCTTTTTTAATTTAAACTTGTTGTTTACTCCCCAGAGTCTTGTTTCATTTGTGCGTTGTTAGTTTGTGCGACTAAATCAATGAAAAAACTGCTGTTTGCAAAAACAGCGAAAGCATATGCAATCGCTGGATACGAGTCAAAAACATAGTGAAAAAAATTCACATCACAATTTAAATTCATGTGATTGTGTTAAGACATTGTATACATTTCTAAACAAAAATACAAAAAAGATGAAATCTCTCTCTGTGTTTGTAAACTAAAATGATAAGTATTTGACGATCGTATATATAACAAACATGTTAACAAATCATGTAAAAGTGGGCGAGTGGGAGAGAGCTGTGTGTTAATCTGGGAATTTGAAGTAATTAATTGTTTATGTGCATATAATCATAGTGTTGACCATCTGACAGATCTGCCCTCTGGCTATCTCGATGCTCTCTTTGCAACACCTGATCTTTATATTGAAGACCTTGTGACACTTTAAAAGACTCTTTATAGTCTTCAATAAGCAGCACATGGTCATACAGGCCTGAATTAGATTTGAGTTGCCTTATTGGCTTGTTCTCCACCCAGTTTCAAAAATAGTCCACCCTCCCTTTGAGTTGGACTTGTATTTCGCTTTGGTATCTTTGTTTTCCCTTTATTTCTAATTACCCTGTTGGTTGTTCGCCTCTCTGCTGTTCTATTTTTGCAGTTAGACTTCTGAAATAAATTCTTAATAAAGTATTTGTTTATTATCACCTGAGCATTTTCAGACTGTTGTGTTAACTATATCTCAAAACAAATAAGAAAAGATGTGTGATCAGTAAAAGTTAAGAGGATGAAAGAAGTCAAGATGTGTACGGATCTCTGTGCAGACCTCTGTGATAAAATTGTGGTGAGGCATAGATCAGGGCAAGGGTCTGGTGCCAGAGGGGCCAGTCTGAGTATTTCAGAAACTGCTGATCTACTAGGTTTTTTTTTGCACAACCATCTCAAGGGTTTACAGAAAATGGTCTATAAAAGAGCAGCAGTTCTGTGTGAAAATGTCTTGTTGATGCCGGAGGCCAGAGGAGAATGGTCAGACTGGCTTAGTGTGATAGAAAGGGATCTGCTGCAAAGGTAGGGTCAGAATTTGGCATAAACAAGGTGAAATCATGGATCCATCCATTGTTCAGGCTGCTCCTGGTGGTCTAATGTTTTAGGTGATAGATTCTTGACACACTTCAGGCTCCTTAGTTCCGACTGAGTATTGTTAAAATGCCGCAGCCTACCTGAGTACTGTTGCTGACCGTGTCCATCTCTTCATGACCACAGTGTGTGCATTTTCTCATGCCTACTTCCTGCAGGATAACTCAGCATGTCACAAAGCTAAAATCCTCTCAATCAGTTCACTGTACTCAAAGGACCTCCGCTTCCAACAGACCTCAATCCAATCCTCTTTTGGGATGTGGGGGAACAGAAGATTTGCCTAATGGTGCAGCCGACAAATATGCGGCAATGCAGGATGCTATCATGTCAGTATGGACCAAATTCTTTAAGGAATGTTTCCAGCACACCTTAATGAATCTATGCCACAGAGAATTGAGGACGTTTTGAAGGCAAAAGGGCGTCTAACCCAATACTAGCAAGATATACCTAATCACCTAAAAGGTGTGAAAAGTAGGCAACAATGTGAGAATGAGATTGACCAAGTAAAGGTATCTAGAATGAAGGGTATGAATGAAATAAACAAGTATATGAAAGTAAAAGAGTCCAAACATTTCCTGTAGTCACTGTGTATATATACAGTGTCCCTATAGAAAAAAGTAATGTGTCACACAGACACACACACACCACTAATGATTTGAATTCTCTCTTAATTGCTTTGTTCTAATGTTGCATCTAAATTCCTCACCAACCATTAAACAGCCTAATGCGAATTTGTCTGGGGTCCCTGCAGGGCTGTTCCATGGTTTCCTTTGTTCTTCATTTTTCGAGTAATTGACATTGTGAGGAAGGTTTCTTCTGAAACGCACTTACAAAGTGCTTCCAAGTTAATGAAAAAAGCTTTCATTAATATTGTGTAAGTGACAGCATATACACTCTGTTGACGTGTTAAACGTGGTAACATTTGCTGGTTAGCAGGAAACAGGAAGGCTGACGTTATTAATTAGTTGTTAGTATTTTTGTCATGATGATTGAAAGACATGTGCTGGCTTTAACAAAAATCCAATCAATTGCTGTTCACACATTTAAGTCTGGGCCAAAGTGTTGGACTGATCAAATTGCCATCTGCAAAGCCACATCAGTTGACCAGCTAAAAATCCCCTCACAGTTTCCCAGATCCCAAGATAATGTCTTGGCTCTTTGCTTGATAGAAAAAAATCCACATAGTTTTCTATTAAGGAAAATCATTAAACTTTAATTATTAAGAACATTGTGAGATGTTTTCTTATGTGTTTAAATTGTGGCTGATCCTAGTAATATCAGTAGTAGTAGTTCTATGCCCTGCATCTCTTCTTCCGTGAACATTCTGAAAATGAGGCATCAGATAGAGCTCTTCTAGTCATTCTCTGTGCCTGCAGCACCCCGAGGTGTAATCGTAATAAAATAATTATTTGTCTCACCCTGTGTAGACTCTGTGCTGTACTTGTCTCCCTTCGAACTAAGCAGCAAATTGAAAAGCGTTTCCAGAGGCAATATTATAAAAGTGTGTGCGTTTGTGTGTGTGAGATGACTTCAATGTTTGGTAACTAGACAAACTCATGCGTCATTGTATTTCCTGTCTGACAATATGAAATTTTAGGATGGCTAATGGGCTGATGTCATCTATGATTTCTCAGCACACTGTACTAAGTGGTGCCTGTGATGTACTATGATTCTACCTTATGATGTACATATGTTATGTTTCACAATGACTCACATTGTTTACTACTCCAAAATATTCATGTTTGTGTCCCTGAATATTACAAAGAAAATATTAATGTCCAACTTGCTTTGGAAACCTTAGACTGATTTGATTTCTGTGTATGTGTTGAATTTTTTTGTGCAGGTCTGCTGACCCTGTGTGGCGTGAGCCTCTACATCATTTACTCACATGAGGCCCTGGCTGAGACAGAAAGGCTGGTGGGGCCTGAGGGTCTGGCCTATATCCATACCTCCTTCGGCTGGTCTCTGGCTTTGGCGTGGCTTTCCTATGGTCTGGAGCTTCTAACTGGTGCACTGCTGCTCATAGCTGCACAAATGGTCAAGCTGCATCCCAGCAGTCCCACTCTGGCCTGACACACACCTCCACAGTGGATCATATGACTTCAGGAACTGTGTGAGAAGGAACTGTGAGGTATGTTGCTGCCACCTTTAGAACAAGGCAAACAGCAGCTGGGCAGTAATATCTTGACTAAAGGTTAAAACTAAAAGGTGCCACGCTGTTTGTTTTATGTGTTTAATGTCCTTAAATCTGCTGCAGATTGGACATTCTGGTGAACTAAGGTCGGTTTTATTGTAGCTTGGTGAACATGTATCTGGAGCTAAATTTGACCAAGGACACCCTCTGGTGGTGAAAACTGAAGTGGCTCCTCATATCCACTGTCAGAGCACTGTCTGTTGTGGTAAAATAATCTGTGCCAACCTAAACTCACAAGCTCACAATTTAAGATCATTTCATGTTACTGTTACACATTCATGAACTATATTTTTAATCATGCAGATAAATATCTTGATTAATTGGTCTTGTAACTTAATTCTCCAAGTCCTGTTGCCTATTAGTACTATTTGTATGATACACCACAAGCGTGACTGTATAATGTTTTCTTTGGTAAGTAATTTTTTAAAATATCTGTTTAAAAATAATGCCACTTCATATCTATTCACCTTGGTATGAAACTCGCATGCAGAAATAGTGCTTGAATGATTCAGAAGATTCTGTTTTGCTGGTAGTGTACACCCAGCATCCTTTACATGCCATGAGCGGGTCTGTCATTAGTTTTTGGGATCACCATGTTGTTTGTGATAAAACGTTATTTAATGATGAAATCTTCTAATGTGAATCTGATTTGATGACTTTAAGATATAAGATTTCACCTGCAAATATTCAGAAATACAACTGTTAAAGTATTTTAACAATGGTTAAAGTTAAATGTGTGTCTTTTTTAGATAATGTTATTGATTGTTAAATCTGACAAAAAGAGAGAAATCATTGACTTTGTGGTACTGGAATTGAGGTCTAACTGCTTTGTTTTTTGCCCTGAACATTTATTGCAAACCTATGCAATAAAACAAAACAAATAAACAAAAAAACAACTACAAAGCCGATGCACAAAATCTTCTCTGGGCTTAAAATAGCAGCACTTCTGACTCTGGAATTGGTCTGAGGCTGTTGGGATATTTGACTTCTAGCTTTCATCAAAATAATTGGAAACATCCTTTAACTATACGACTGGCTTCCTGCTGCTGTCACTCATATCTGGCTGGAGCTTTTCATAAAACCCATCACTAAATACTTTGCTGTGATGTTCCTATAGCAACCTACACATTCTGTGCATCCCAGCAAACAAAGGAAGAAACGTGGGTGTGAGATTCTGCTCTGAACAAGCTCTGCCTCACTGCAGATAGGCATTAAAAGCAAAGCAACTGCAGAGAAATAGAGAAAACATAGTCACTATTTGAACTTCATGCATCTCCAAAATGTCAAGTTATAACAAAATGAAAATGTGTTGTTTTTAGTTCTAACCTTGAAATGACAAAAAGTGATCAGTGCAACTCTGACTCAGTCACACTGCTGATTCTGCGTGACATGTTTTACAAATTCAAAATTAAACTTCTCTGATTAAACAATTACAGCATTAGGATTTTTTTTCCATGATAAATATACTATTAAGGAAAATGCTGAGACAGTGTTACAATGAGTCACTTTTAATTAAATTCCATGCTCATTAACAAATATCACAGTGCTTCTATAAAATATTACAGACTGCCTGTCTGTTCATTCATACAGGAATAAAGTGGATCATCACCCCGACTTTATAAAACAAACTAATAGATGCAGTCGTTCATTTATACAGTGTTTAAACTACAGAAAATGTTCAGAAAGTCGAGTAATACATTCACTACATTACTAAAATATCCAAGTTGGAACAGAGAACAGATTTAGTTTGACTTATTTATGTTTTCTTTTGGCTGATCTTCGAGTTTCCATAATTTCCTATTTGAGCCCATGACATTAAAACCCTCTCGCTTAAACATACTGTAGTTATTTTAAGGCAAAGTGATCCACAAGACACAAAATAATAGGCCGGAATCTCTGGGATACATTGGTCCTTATAATAATAATAATAATAAAAAAAAAACTTTACAAAAAGACATAACCGGAGAATTCAAATAAATAAAATTCAGAGAAAAAGAAACTATATTACAGATTCATCCATGTAGCTGTGGTCAGGGAAGACTGGCCAATATCTGGCGCTTTTGCCAGTGTCACATCAGTCAAATCTCAAATATGTGCGTCTTTGTTGAAGTGATGAAAAGAAAGGTCAGTCATCCGTCATCCATTCTTAAAACCTTAAAATGGCAGATAATGCAGCAAGGCTCCTTTCAAAGTACTGATGTTTTAATTAATTCCCATTGTATGTGCGCGTTTTAATATTCTTGTAATTACTCCTTCATACTTATCGAGGATCAGGGCTTGCTGCTCACACTCTGAACAACATGCCAAGTTCAGCTCCAGCTATGTGAACTGTGATAACTCATCCAAAGAGAAAACCACAACCAGGTGCTTCTCAGGTCTGTTGCTCTTCAGCGGAGGAGAAGACAGATCCAATGACAGTTTGTCTCCAACTGTGTTTCTCTAAAGGCTCAAAATAGTGGAGGAGGTTAGGTCAGCCAGGCAAACACACCTTGCCAGCAAACAGCAAGCCCACTATGGTGAAGAAAATAGACAAAACAAAGAGCACATAGGAGGAGCCCACCACTGTGTTGTTGGGCAGCTTATATGGCTGTCCTCCAACCTCGTTGATGTAGAAACCGATTGGGAATATGAGAGCGGCCATACAAAACAGGACCACTGTGACAGAGAGAAAACAGAGGACAGAGAAGAGCATTAACATCCCCTCCAAACAAGTCAAATCAAAGAGTTTATTGTCATGTGCACAGTGAGGATAACATGATTCCCTTTACAATGAAATTCTTTCTTTGCTGTCCACAGTGTATGACAAATACAAGCAGTAAAAAGGTATAAACTAGATTATTAATAATAATTAAATAATTATTAATTAACAATCTATGCGGTATAAACGAAAAACTGCAAAGTAAGTGTGCAACAATGACACGTGAACATTCAAGCACCCGAATAACTAGGTATCAAGTGCATGAGCTGAAAACTGGCCAGCAATGAAATATAACAGTAAATAGCTAAAAGAATAAAGTTAAAGGTTTAAACAATAGCTAAGAGGAACAGTTTAAATAGCCAAAAATATGATGTGTTTTCATGTCAATCCATGTTATAATGCAGCATCTGGCAGATCTGCGTGGGTCTGTGAAACAAAAAAGTCGTTCCATTTTGACGGTCACAGCCCAAGAAACGAGCCCAGATCTTTCTATATTTAGAGCCATGTGAAGTGTAGCTCCTGCTCCAGTCTGCTAATTTTTTTCCTGCTTTCAGTAAAAATAGAAAGTGCTCCATCAACTGGAGCTAAAAGCTGCTCTCAAATTAAAAGCAATTCTGGTGTCGAGGTAAGATCTGTTTCTTTCATCAGAGATTGTTACGCTGCATCTTACTTACACTGACATTTTTAAAGCTATGATGACCAGCTCTGCCTCAAGCTGCATTTTCTGACCTTAGTGTGACAGCTGAAATGTTTCAGCCTGATATTGAAGAAACAATAATGGTCAAATAACAGCTGTAAACACCAAAGAAAGACTCCCAATATATCACTTTAATACATCCTGTTTTCCAAATATGAATTTCTCACTTCCTTTTGGAATGTCTTTATGAAAAGGGACAAAATCAGCTATGTCTGTAAATGGTGTGGTACAGATACTGCATAGACATGTTGGTCCATTTCAATAACACCTACTGCCTGTGAAAGCGATCCATCGGGCGTATCGCGTGGCCTCGTGGCACCAGTGTGACATCACCAGCAGACCACAGCTGACTGTGAGGGAGATGATGCCCAAGATGATGAAGAAGAGTGTGGTGACCCACTCTGGGGGCAGCTGCGGAGGAATGCAGGTCCGGTCTCGGCTGTGGATGGTCTGGCACTGACGAACAAGACCCACAGTCAGAGAGCCTACATGGAGACCGAAACAAGCAGATGAAGAGGTAAGTTAAGAAAACTCCCTTCTAGTTTTCTGAGCCCTCAGACTAACTGTGGGTGTTTTTGACTCATAATACTTGGGGATGTTGATTTTTGGTTAACCTTGTTTAATTTTACTTTTTATGTCAGATATGACTAACATCTTTCCAGATGGCAATAAGTAAAAGGACAAAAATAGCTCTGTAATAGGACACATTAAAAACCTCATCTGAATTTCTTATATCTGGCATAAACAACTTTTATATAAAAATCTCATTTGCAGCAACATTTCACATTATATTGACTTTGGCTCTACGATAGAAAGACCTCCCAGGAGTCTCTCCGATTGCCCACGGTGACCTGGGGCTGTGGAACCTGTTGGTATGGAAACGGGCCGATGGGCAGTGTGCCAGTGACAGCAGCAGTGATTCACAAATGACGTCAAACAGGTTCAGGGTTTTGGCATGAACTACTAAGGCATTAGAGAGAGAGAAGCTGTAAGATTAAGATCTGAGGCAGAGATGAAGAAAGCAATGGCCCTTCGTAAGACGCCAAGTCATGTGACGACCTCCTGTCTTCCGCAGCCTGGTGGGTGCTGTGATGTCAGACAGGGGGGCTTCTGCATGTAAAATAACAAACACTTGAAGCCCAGCAGAGACTTCATCTGCTCAACTCTGCATCCAGTACAACTGCAGAGGACTGCTCCAATGCTGCTTTTAAGCTGAGAGAAATGATAAACGAAAATCTCCCACTCCTTCATGTATTCTTTTGTCTCTTGCTTTTTCTTTTTTCTTTACCTGAATTATCTTTAGCGAGCACACAGAACAAAGTAGAGATTTATGCATTTTATTTTAGGGCAATTTAAACCCAGTGAATGTATAATTTACATAATTGTCATGATGGCCAAAATTAAAAGAAGCCAAAATCACAGTGAGAAATCTTTTAATTTGCAGGGAAATTAAACAAAATGAGCTGCTTTTAAACAAACACACAGTCCTTAAAGCCATTAAGACCCTTCAATTTACATTCAACTGTACTATTTTATAGTATAATGTGTACAATTATGGATCTTTCAGAAACAAATAATATTCATAGCTTTTATTGCCACTTATTCCACTACAATATGCTTAAAATTGAAGGTACTTTCTCAGCTCAGTCCTCACATTGTACTACGATGTACTACATCCAAAAATCTTCCTTCCCCAACATGTCTTCTCATATAATGAAATTAAAACCAGTAGTTTAAATGTTTAATGGAAATGATGATACCAGCACTAGAGTAATGGGCTGATGAGGCCCGAGTCACATTGTTCTTCAGCCTTACTTATTCCTGCAGCCTTACTTATTCCTGCCCTACACAGGATTTCCTGTTCCCTCCGAACACATCCTCTCATACCACACGGTGGGAAACAATGTAAAAAGACCATTGATTTCCCTGCAAACTCAACTCCCGCAGTCCAACTAAAAGGCACTGTGACTTTAGGCTATTGCAGGAAGTGGTTTGGTTGTTAGTGGCATTGTAGGAGAGGTGCAAGGATTGGGTAAAAAGAAGTCAAGCAACAAAAACTGATGAATGAGTATAAAAGGTGAAAAAGAAAACCTGTTCAATGAATTTTGTTACTTGTTATTTTGGTCCTTTTTTGAAAACGACTGCAGGTGCCCCACTTTATAGAAGCCACAGATAAGCCTGGTTATGGGTACATGGAGGTGGTGGACAGTAGATAATAAAGTTGTAGACCTGCTGTTTCCCGTTATATGAATATGAAAGAATCAGTTTGAATCCATTAATGGAATTGGGGATTTAGGAAATAGCATTTAAAACCTAAAATGCTTTGATGACGATGAAATGCAATTCTGTAACTGCAACTGTGATCGCTGGCAGGCTTGTGTGCATTTTGGGTGCAACTAACCCCTCTGTACACTCTAACAATGTCCCACTGCTTCGAAACTATTATCTCATTTGTTCACACTGGTGCACACTTTCACACACACGTCAATGACAAAGCACTAGAACAGATAGCTTATACAAGCTTGAGCGCTGAGAAATACACACAGAGATTTGTACACAGTCGCTCTTTTTACTTTTTCCCCAACTCCTGCATACACACTAGGCCCTTGTAGCCAAAAAAAAAAAAATGTCACGACTAAGCCCGAGGACTTTTAATTCTCCAGGTGGGAAGCATTACTCTCCCAGGAGGACTCATTATAAGTCACATAACTTCTTTACCAAAAAACACTTCCTCCCCTCAGGTAATTACTGTTCAGCTTATTAAACAGGAAGAAAAGGTTTTCAGTACAGTACGTAAAGTCATTTTACACCATGGTTTACTGTGAGAAACAGGAGGTAAAACACTCAGTGTCAGCAACTTAGGTCCATGGAGTATGTTGACCGATTTTCAGTGTGGTTAATCGTGTAATTAAATGACTGGTATGTACTGGATTGGTATGTACCTAACTTGCATCTGCAGCCAGTGTTTGTTTGTTTTTTTAACAACAAATTAAATCTTGCAATAACCATTCAGCACACCTGTTCTGTGCCCATCTCTGGTCTGAAAACGACCTACAGCAGCTGTGCATATACCATGGTCATACTGTCTGTCCATTGCAATAATTTTACTCAATATTTTGGTTTGGACTTTGCATCTGATCCTGACTCTACTGCAATAATCAGAGGGGCCAACTGTGCATAGAAGTGAGTTCAGTGAAAAGTGGTTTCCCACCAAAGTATTTATTAGCTTTATTATGATCATAGTGGGGATAATGGGTCATTTTTATTCACCCACAACAGTAAAAATCATTAGTATCTGTACGATTATTCTTTCTCATTTGTTCCTCATGGTGCATAATAAAAGCATTGAACCGAAAAAAAAGATGGTTTTAAATTGATAAATATATACATTATTTTGATATACTTTTCACATAAAACATATGGTGGCAAAGCTGTATAAAAGGTACAGTCCACTTACCAGTAGTACCAATTTCTGACTAGGGCATCAAATACACAACATCTCCCAGTCGATCCACTAACACAAATCTCTGATGTAAAATGTCATGACTCAGTGGTCATAAAGAAGCTGATTGAGAAAATGTATTTCTGGGCCCTTAAAGTGCTCTGACAATGTATATTTACAGCTTAAGCAGCTCCTCTAAATTAAATATTAAGCTACACACAACAGGTTTAATGGCCTTTTGATGAGTAAGTGTCCTTAGTCGATTCTGTTACAACATAGAAAGTAAAGCCCATTTTCTGTCTTCTTTTAACTATTTACTGATTTGTCCATGTGTCTATAAATCTTGTCATGGAATGATTTGCAGCAAGTCAACTACATATGGGTTATTCCATGCATCTTTATCAGTGCTTTAAAACTACATTCCCATAGGGATCATTTATGCTACAAAAATGCCCGTAAATAAGGACAAACATCTGTATCGAAATGCATTGTATGCTCACTGATTAATAAAAAATCTGTTGTACTTTGGCAGGGCAGAGAGATGTTTTTCTGGCCTTTTGGATAAATTTGAGTCGGTAAATTAAAAAACAAATCTGTTTTCTTTTTTTTTATTTAGCCCCAAATTATTAGTTTTTCCCCCATTTTGAAATACTGGATAGTAACACTTGTTCAGGCAAATCTTATCTCACAAACCACACTAAGGTTAGAACCTGTGGTGGAAGAAGCTCTGCCTGGCACAATTAATAATTCACAATCTGAGCACTATACGGACACTGATCTTATTTGTTTTCATCATTTTGATTAGAAAATGTTAGTAATCGTGATTCATTTGAGAAATGAAAATAACATTTTAAGTTTAGATTTTTTTTTCCCCCATTGATATATACAGTATGAACCGACCTTCTACAAATGCCCCAGAACTCAACAAAATGGGAACTTTTCCGGTATAAAAATATGGAGCAAAGTACCGACAACAACCTACCAGCTGACTCTCCAGTGTTGATCCAGTCCGGGTTGGCGATGCTGGCGATGGCGAAGATGTCTGCAGCAAGGAAGAGACATCCTGATATCACGGTGAGTTTATCCATCTCGTTAGACACGGGTGGAGGTGTTTGTGCGCCTCTATCTCACCTGTCTTTAACAGGAAACGGGACATTTAGAAGTCAGTAACGTAAACCCTCTTCACACGTCCCGGCCAGTGTTGCGGTAGAGGTTTTGGTTCCAACTACTGTTTGTGCGCACATCATGTTTGATGCCTGGGGCGGGCAGGGCGATTCTTCAATATATTTTCCTTTATTAATTCTCCGTCAACGAATCCTTGCCAGACCTGCTGGCTTTTCTCCAGCCCAGGAGGAGAGGTCTCGTGGATCACCTATCCCCGGATGCTCCGCTGCATCTCAGAGATACTTGCAATAAGCGGGTGTAGAATCCACAGAAATTGGAGGTGTAATGCTTTAATCGCTGATTAATTCTCCAGCTGTGAAAACGGGTGTGTGCATGCAGGCGACTTGTTTCCTGAGTCTGAGTATGCATGGAGCCCCCGAGCTCTCTCCCCCATTCAGGAGCTTTTTCTTTCCTTTGGACGCACACAGAAGGAAAACGCCGCCCATGCTCACATCAAAACGTTTTTCTGGAGCCTAAAGTCTCCACACTCACAGGATAAACTCCCTCACTTAACGCTTTTATAAGCTTCCCTACACATAGCAAGTGTGTCTTCTGCAAAACGATCCTCTCCGTAATGGAAACTGAAATCCAGTCAGCTCTCCATGTCTGTAGTAGGCAATTCTCGCGAGAAAATCTGTCAACCCCCGATGCTACAGCCACCTTTGGCATCGCCATAAATTAACCAACGGGCTCTCATTTATCCGAGGTGCCGAACATACTGCACAATTAAAAGTCCACTGTCACGCTCAGGCAATGAAGATCTACGAAGTATAACCTGTTTACTATGAGCTCAAATTTAAAAGCTGCAAAACCATCGCGATTCACGGTCCAAACTCACTTTCTCTCGAGCTTTTGAGAGCATCACACCAACCTCAGTTGCCAAGGAGCTGAAGATTTAATTTCGAGCAGTTCTCGGACTTCACACACATTCATGTTCACTTAATTCCTTTATATTTACTCTAATTTGGTTAAAAGCTGTAGATCAAGACAGTCAAATTAAACTTTAAGACAAAACACCAAATAAAACAATGAGAACTCCAAGGTAGCTTGATTTATTTATTTTACATCATGTATACAGCTAACGTGGACAAATGAGTAAAGCACAGCATTGTGATGTGCCAGAACAGCAGCATCTCAATATTTACCATTAGGACAGGCGGTGACGTCATGACATCGTATCTTAGAACATCACTGCAAAAGTTGATGATGGTTTCTTATCCTGTTTTTATTTTTTTTAAACTTAGAGGAAATAAATTCTCCTTTGCCGTTAAAGGGGACAGTACAAGGTGACGAGGAGAGATTTAGACCTCATCTACAAAAGGTGTTTTTATGAGGTTGCCGTTGGATGCCATGGTCTTCTTACCAGACACAAATTTCTTGGCAGCCTGAAAATAAATAAGGAAATTAAAAAGTGTGCCATTAAAACACATTTTAACACAGTAAATAAATAAGGAATATACATTTAAACATTTGTATATTACCAAAGGACTTAATGCAATATTTAACTTTGTCCCATTTTTAACATGCTAATGCTCACAGAGCACTAGGAACAACCAAAGTGTCTTACATTGGCGACGTCAGTCAAAGAGACATTTTCAATGTTTTTGGAGATTTCCTCAGGGGTGTGATAGGCTCCTTCAGCCAAAGCCTGGGTGCCCATGGCTTCCAGCAACCCCTCCGAAGTCTCCAGAGACATCAGGATCTGCCCCTTTAGCTGGGCCCTGCAGAGTGAAACACATACAAGCTCATCAGAAGCTACATAGGTGCTGGCAAGGAGAAACCTGTGAACCTTACTGAAATTTCTTATGAGTGTAAAGTATAAAGTAAAAGTTAATAAGTTAATGTCATAGTGAAGTTAGAATTTAGTTTTGATCTATTTGTGATTGTCATCCCAGTGTGTCAAGATAAACTGGCAGCCTGTAAGATAATGAATGAACGGATGGACGAACTTGTGATTCGGGGGGGTTAGATTTTTTTCCTACCATCTGAGTTTGTTGTTTTGTTTGTTGCCTGTTCTGAGATGATGTTTTGATCAACCCAGTTTCAAAAACTGCAAACTAGCTTTTTACTACTGTTACCGTTGTACAGAGACAAGGATGGTACAAAGTGTCACAGTTAAAACTTAGCAAGAGCAAGTGGTGTAACGTTCCAAAATACTGTATACTCAGTGCTTACTCTAATTTTTACTCATGCGTTATGGACAGACTTGAGTCATTATGTTTTACTATACCCCATTTCAGTCTACTTGTTGTGAGCTGAAATATAAGGTTGGTTCCCTCAATAATTTCATTATTAAAACTGTATGTTAGTGAAGTGTATTGTATGACCGTATCATGTTTACTTGGCTCGAGTGAGGTCAGCAGCTGTGACTCCACCATCAGCAACAGCCTTCACCTGGGCAAGAGCAGCCTTAATCACCTGAAAAGACACAAGAGGACAGAGGAAGAAATGTTACTGCTCAGTTTAACGGTTTGCTTTTAAAAACAGATCCTGTTGTGTATCGTATATGGGACACTCACATCACCAGCAGCTGCAGCCTGAGAAATGGTGTAGACTCCAAACAGACCAGAGTCAGAGTAGCTTGTATTGAAAGCACTGACCTGTGTAATAAATAAATAAGTAAGTAAGTAAGTAAGTAAGTAAGTAAGTAAGTAAGTAAGTAAGAGAAAATAGGAAAAACATTTTACAGATGTAACAAATATCTGTGGAATGATTCTCTAGTGGGTAGGTTGCAACTTTGTCCAGCTTTCACCTAGAAATCTAACACCAAAACAGCACACACATGGCTCTGTTGGTACAGTCACAGTGTTTCACATGCACTCAAGTAACCTGGTTACAGTCGCCTTTCTGAAGTAAGTGGGAACAGAGGATTAATGAATCCGGGTTGCCCTGGGTGGATTTCTTCTGGAGAATGCCAAATTTCTCTGCTGTGTATAAGCTTAACCAGGTTTTTAATTAGCTTTCCACAAGAATGCATCTGCATGACAAAAGGCTACAGACTGTAAAAGTACGAGTAAAAGGCTGAATGGAAGAAGGAAACAGTAGTGCCGCCTCATTTCACTTAAGGTCAAACTAAAATTAAAACCAGCACAGAGAGCCCTTTAGAAGTCTAAATAAATCACTTTCCCCAGTTTTTTTTTTATTCAGTCAGCACGAGCCGTGAAGAGGAGCTCCATTGTCTGTTTTTCTCTCTACTTTAACACACACACAAACTTTAGTGCATATAAACGTAGTCAGAGTCCACTGCCAGTAACAACCTGGCGTGCAGTTATACAAGTTTGTGTTAAAAACTGATATAACCACTCACATCAAAGGGGTCAGCAGTTGCCTTGGCAACACCCTGGACTAGTTTGCTGGAGGCACTGGATCCCCTCTTGACATGTGGGCCAGCTCCCAGTAAATGTTGCAGCACACCAAAGGCCACAGCCTCATTGGTGCCTGCTGCTGCTGACTGGCTCACCACAGCAGAATGGACCAGGCTGCTGGAGCTGGGGAGACGAATCTCACCTGGTGAGGGGCAGAAGGGATGAGACAGTATGAACGGAGTGTTTACATTTTTATTAAGATTGAAGATTTAAAGCTGTAGAAAAGCCTAAAGTGTTGATACAACGTGCATTTTTTCCCCCCAGTGTGAGTTCAGCTCACCTCCACGATACTGAGCTTTGGCTCCTGTAGTGCCTGCCCCACTGCGAATGTTGAGGAATTGTTCTCCCACCTGCTTCAGCACAGAATGGTCAACACCTGAAGTAAAAAACATGACATACTTATTGATTATTATGTATTTAAAATAATTTAAATACAGAATGTTACTTGGATATTTATTTGCACTAATAGGGTTATGGTGCTGATATTGTCATCTACTTAATATTATAAAAAGGTACAGTGACCCATACCAAGTCCAACAAGAGCCATTCTTGCACTTGTGAAATTATTCTGGACAAACTGGTGCAGCTGGAGAAAAAACATCAACATTAGGTTTGGATAGGCATATTATCACCATCACACTAGTAATATTTCCTAAAGCATTACATACATTTTCAGAGTGGATGCTGCCAACCATATGGTCAGGGCAGTACAGGGAGTTGCAGAGGGCGTTCTTGTAGGCTGCTTCATGTAAACCTTCAACCACGGCTGGAAAAGAAAATGATGAACCTCAATGCTATGATGTCAAATCTAAAACTGTTCACAGCATAATGTGTCACATTTTGCCCATGTTATAGAATACTGCCTAAATCTACTCTGATAACATGCGTGAACCTTATTGTAACCTCAAAGTGAGCTCTTGGGTCATTACAATTAAGTACAATTTAGTTTGAGACATGCACGAGCTTAGAAAAAGTAATTTGTTCTATGCAATAAAAACCCACCGATCTGAGCACTCTGTGCAGCCAGCGCCTTGTCTATCTTCACTCGGTCTGTCAATTCTGAAACCTCCCATGGCCTGAACTCAGGGGCTGTTGTCACATTGATCAAATACTCCATCACGGTGTCACTGAAGACCAATAAGAAAGGAGGGTGAAAAACATGTTAGTAACTTGAATTGCTGAGACTATGCAATCATCCTGTAAAACAGAACCATTTTAGAAATGCCTTAAACATTCATTTCACTGACATATGCCTAACGATGCTTTGCAAAGAGTTAAAACACCACCACTGTCATGTAACTGAGCTGAATTCAAGCTGAGCACAGCCAACAAAAACATTGGGAACTTTAATCACAAATATCTATGAATTGTTGTATCACAACACTGGTAATATTTAAAGACTCACATGTCATCTCTTAAGCAGTCAACAGTGTAGATCATGTTTTCCCTGGAAGAAGTCACACTATAGAGAAACATGTAGAGAGCCGGATAAGAATAATGATCAGGGAATACACATGTATTGTGATTTTTTTACAGATGATTACAGATTTTTGGGAAGTTACTGACCTCAGGCTTCCTCCCACTGCCTCAATACCACGACATATCTTGAAAGATGAAGCTCCTTTGGTTGTCTGGAAACGTATAAATGTGTGTCAACATCGAGTTGGGGCAGAGGGCAAAATCCATGCTCCAAGAAGATAAAGCTGTTAGAAACTGCACTAAACCCCTACCAAAATATTTAAGTATAGAAATGAGTATAAGTAAGTATTTAAGTATAGAAACTTACTTCTGTAAGTTTTCATACTTCATACTTCTTCACTTTTTAATTTTTTTCAGCAGTCTAACTTGCTCTTCTTAAATAAAGACTCTCCTTGCAGTGACAAACAGCCACATTCAAATAGTTAAAAACAGCACTTCTGCAAAATGTTCCTTTTTTGAAGGTGATGTAGATCATCGTGTAGATCATGCAGTGTCGATATGACGATCAAGTTGTACTATTATTTGCAATGGCGGCTGAAGTAGCGTAGACCTGAGTTGTGCTGGTACAATGCAATGACAAAGAGAATTTAGCTGTCTTCTTCACGCATTAACATTAAACTTCCAGTCTGAGTTGTTTAGCAGCTGCTCTGAGTCTGTTAAAGTTCTGCAGTAGTAAGAACCTAAGATAATTAAATCTAAACTAAACACTGCCACATAACGACTATCATAACTTGTGTCAGTTAAAAGTAAATAAAAATATCAGTTCTTTAATATTTCAGAAAGACAAGAGCTGATGATTGAAGACAGAAGGCAAGAGGCTGTGTTCCAGTCACATACCAGGTTGGAGGCCAGGCGGAGGAGGTGAGTGACCCCCAGATTGTCAGGAGTCTCATAACGACAACCGGCCTTGATGAACACACCAATCTTGGAGGCTGGGGAATAGTTCTCCAGGGAGGTGATCACCAGTCCACTGGGCAGCCTGGTCACCTAAACAGGAAAATGCAGACCTGTCCTTTAGTTTCCTAATTCCAATGAAATATGGATTTTTCCCTAAAATATAAAAGTCAAAAGCCAAAGTCTCATACAATAAAAGCTTTAACTTAAACTTAAATTTTCCTTGGATTAACTTAATGTTTTACAATAAGCATAATATGAGAAAATACAGCTAAATCATAAACATAAGAAACAAATTAGTTCTTTTACATGTAAATCAATCTGTATCTATATTATCAAACCACAACAATCTGGACATAGGTAATCAAAGTAAAGACATTTTCTGTCCAACATGCAAAGGATGCCCTGCTAGGAGTGAGCAGCCTGTGGAAATAGTCTGGGATGAACCAGAGGCTAAATGAGAGACTGGCTTGATATGGCAGCCGCACAGAACCATCACTGTGAGAGGAAAGATAAGTCAGCCACCACTGACCTGAACATCCTGTGGCTGTAACTTAACACATTCTGCAGCCCCAGAGAACTCCTTACGGGCAGCCTGGGCCGCGTAAAGCCTTGTCTAGAAAAAGAGAGTAAATGGGAATGTGAAACATTACAATTAATATGTTAACAATATGTTAACGTGCAGGCATGTTTTTAAATTTTCCATTCTTGAGCAGCTCCTGCATAAACTAAGAATTGGTCCTGCACTTTGTTTAGATAGAGCAGTGTCCAAGTCATTTTTGATTCCTATCTGTTTTATACTTGTGTTTGTTTCATCTTGTTTGAGCTGGATTTTGTTACGCCTGATGTTTCATCACCTGTTCTCATTATAGTTTTTGCCTCACAAGTCCTAAAAAGTGCTAAACTTGGAAATGTGAAGATCTTCAATACCACAACACCTTGGAAAACTGCATCTGCTGATGCAGACCATGTGGTGTGTTCAAACGCTTCAGAGAAGCTTCTAACTTTATGTCCTCGTGGTTTAAGGCTAATTATTTTCACAACAATAATATATACAATTGATGATGAGAGCCCATGTATTTCACTGCTACCAGGAAGTTGTGTCAATTATAATAGTAACCACGGTTGTTCTTTAGGTTAACAATTATTGTGGAACCTACAATCAAAAGTCTTACTGCTACCATCAGTAAGTAATATAAGTAACACAATGCAAATATTAAGCAACCCCACTAATTTCCAAAATAGCTTTGAAAGTGATGCTAAATCGTAAGCTTACATACACAAGAAACTAGCTAGCTAGCTAGCTCTCAGCTACCATAAACGACGAATAACGTTAATTTAAGACACGGAGATCAATAAATTGGGGTTTTGGGTTACTACATTAACCAATTGGGTGTTTAACGACTTGGAGACTTTTAAGGATGTAACGTTATCAGTTGTGTGCTGGTTAAGCACAAAGTCATGACAGGCTTCAGCTGACTGCTCTTCATCACAGTTGTCAGGACACGACCCTGATTTTTTTACACTGTCCAAAAATGAGAGACAAAGAGCAAAACAGACGACATTTGTGTTCTCTACCGTTCCGATACATACATTTAGACTACAGTTTATCTCACTCCTTACCGACAGTTGACTTATTCCCCGAATCCCCTTCATCTCCCCTCTCTCCTTCTAGCAGGACGATGAAGCAATATGGCCGACTTGAAAGTGCCCTACCCAGAATGCACAGCGTGGCCCTTACTTACACAACATCCGCAGCGCCAAAGATACTGCGCCATCTGTTGCCACGGAGATGAAAAGCGCAGACCTGACATAAACTGTACATGGAGATTGAACAATGTTCTATTTGTTCAATAATTTAACACATTATTTGAAACTGTGCGACTTTTGTTTCTGTATTATACTATGGGATTGTTCTGGGATTCTAAACATTTTATCTTAACTGTTTAAAATTTCAAGTACATAAATCTCAATGCTGAATATGAATAGCCCACAAGTACGAATGAAGAAAAACAAGATATAACATAATTTCTTTAAATTGTTGTTTCGAAAGAATACATCCCCTTTTTTAGTGTGACATTTATTTTATCATTACTTTACAAAAATGTACTTTTTTGTTTTCATGATGACTGCAGTTTGTACTGTACTATTGCAATAAGACTATTTCATAAATCTTTTTATCATCAAACTTTCATATTTAAAATGTATAACAGAAAATCTCAATTTAAAATTAGATTAGATCATTTTATTGTCACGGTGTTTGGAAATTCAGAAATACAGCTGATATTAACATTAACCAATTAACAACTTTATTCTTAAGGGACAAAGGAAAATAGTGTACAAGGCTTTTGTATAAGACGGTGAGTTATAGCCTTTGGGTAAAAGCGTATGACGTTTAACTGTTGATTTTAATGCCAGAAGTTAGGAACAGGTTGCCAACCACGTTTTATTACCCCGTGTAATTTATATTTGAAATGCAACACTATGCATTACCCAGCTGTCAACAAACTCTAGAGTCCAAATATATTGTTAGTAAAATAAGTTATAATTAATACGCTTAAATGAAGGGTTTTCTTGGAAAAAAGGGTTGCATTTCCGGTCGTTTGAGGCTGGTATCATACTGCGCATGTGCGCCACCACACACGTGTGGTAAACGTTTGGACACGCTGAATGCAGTGAGTTGAGAAAATCTGTTGCGCTAAAACAAAGCTATCACTTCTATAAAACATACTTTTGAGTTTTGTTACTTTTAGATCCTAAGTACAAGACGTATTCCTCCGTGAAGCATTTTGCCGAGAGGGACGGAATACCAGGAATCTGATTAAAAATGGTGAGTGTTGCTATTTTGATTGAACTAACAAGCTAATATGCTAGCTAACCGTTAGCCAGCCGAAGATAGCACACTTAAAAGCTATTTAACCTTAAAAATATAGCACCCTGGTGTTTCCTCGCGTCATATACGGTCTCCCATGCATAATGTTTGATTTCTTTGTCCTTTCTCAATAAGACTGAACCTCAAGTGAACCCAAAGGCCTACCCGCTGGCTGACGCCACACTGACCAAAACCATCCTTGACCTGGTGCAACAAGCTTCAAACTACAAACAGCTGAGGAAGGGGGCCAATGAAGGTGAGCAAATATGTAATCGGGGCACATATTTGAACTATAATTCAACAAATCAGTGGGTTTACGTCGAAGTGGATGATCTGACACAGAAACTACTAGAAACAGCATTTTCAATAAGAGAATGAAATGTGAATGCTCCAGCTCCAGCATTCACAGTAGATTAAAGTTTTAAATGAGTAGTTGGTGATTATTGAAGCTGGCCGTCATACCATGTTGGGGGTTTTTTATGTAGCCGACAATGGGTCTTTTTGCTACAACGGTCTCGGTTTGGTCCAAATAGAGTAATTATCCACAAATTGGTCTTGTCAGGATCTCTGTCAAACCCTGTGGAACATTTTTATCTATCACTTTCTTACAAACAACCTTGATGAGGCAGGCTGGTATTTCAATGGGTAGAACAGCAGGATCAGATGCAGAAGTCTGCAGAATCAAATCCCAGCCTACCCACCAGGTGTCCCTGAGCGAGAAACTCAGCCTAGCTCCTCAGGTGCCCCCTGCTGTGACAGCCCACTGCTCCCCCCAGGGGGTTGGGTTGAATGAATTTCATTGTAACATGTATGTGCTCAATTACAATGAAGGTTGTTCTGTTCATAAGCTCAAGCATAATTAATGTTGGCAGAAACAAATCAAGCATGTCTGGATGCCAGCAGGAGAAATTAACATAATTAAAAAACAGCAGGAGCAAGTTTTATCACTATTTGTTATTACTACTTGTGTTAAAATAACAGTGCAAAAGAAGTTCACAGCTTTTGAGTCTACCCTATTCCTTTACACTGTCAGCATGAGTGTCTTTGCCATTGCACTGTTTTTCATTGATTATGATAAGAAGGTCAAAATTGTAGAGCTATTAAAGAAATCTGATGTAAATACATTGTACTAACCATAATCCACTTCTCTCCTAGCAACTAAAACCCTGAACAGAGGGATTGCTGAGTTTATTGTGATGGCTGCTGATGCTGAACCACTGGAGATCATCCTCCATCTGCCACTGCTCTGTGAGGACAAGAACGTCCCATACGTGTTTGTCCGCTCCAAGCAGGCCCTGGGCCGGGCCTGTGGGGTGTCCCGCCCTGTCATCGCTACCTCTGTCACTATAAAGGAGGGGTCCCAGCTCAAACCACAGATTCAATCTGTTCAGATGGCTATTGAAAGACTCCTTGTGTGATTATAGTTGCACTGTTGTGATACTGTCTTCTTGAAAAAAGAGGAAGACAAATTCCAGATCAAAACAGAGGCCCATCTTTTTTGTTTTTTTTTCATAAAAAAGAAAATATAGTGGTTTTGTTTTTTTAGGGCTGTAAGTTTACTTTAATCAGTTTGCAACATCATCTGATTCATAATAAAATCATTTTTTATATGTACACTGGTTTTGTTAATTTATTTTTGAATTTTATTCTCATCTGCATTTATTTGCTGTAGTTACAGCTTTATGATACTTCCTGTTTTGTAATTTGAGAAGAAGATGCTTTTAATGCATCCACATAAAACGGTAGGTAATTCAGCCAACACGGATTGCTTCACGCTACTGGCCAATATGAAACGTTTCATTTAAAGTATAGTAATTCTTTAAACGAGTTCTATTAGCAAACAATGTTATTGTCCTTTCACAATTCAACACTTATGCAACATGGTCTGTAAAACATTAAACCACATACATGTTTATGCATATTTAATTTTTGTATTAAAGTATCCGATTTAAGAGGCTAAAATACTGAAGAGAAATCTCCGTCAGATTGGGAAAAAAATGATTGGTAAAATTAACAAAAATGCAGTAAAAGTCCGTTACAATTTACGAGACCACCAGGACTCCATTAAGCACAAATTCATCCAAGTATTGTAATCCAACATATAGAGTTTTAGATAAATTCAAAAATCCGCGGGTATTAATTTAATTATATATATAACAGAAAAAAATAGATTTGCTAGTCACTGATTTGTCTAATAAATCGGGCTCCCAGGTTTTCCGCAAGTTACTTCCTGTTAAAGGCAAGCTAAGCATTCCCAGACGTGTCTGTGTTCCTTCTTTACTGGAGATTTACTGCAGCTCTTGAATGCAACTCGCTCACGCGGGTTTGAACTTTGAGCCACTGACTCGTGTGAGAGCTGCAGAAGCCGAAGCCATGGCCGAACCTCCTGTTGTCATATGGAAGCATGAAGTTAAGCGGCTGTTGCGGTACAAAGAGTTGATCCCGCGTCTGGAGGAGGCTTTGGGTAAGTTTTCCAGAAGGGACAGCGCTGAAGTGATCCAGCCTGTGCGGACCACTGTGGCCCTGCAGAAACACAACGGGTAGGCTCGTAGTAAACTTAAGGTTCCGTTCTAACAAATTATAATTTAACAGTATGTCTGACAATAGTTAACTGTTACAGCTTCATGGGACTAATGCCTACATACATGGAGAATGATGGAGTCTTGTGCACAAAGTGTGTGTGTTTTTACAAGAGGGAGGATGGATCGACTCTGCCTTCCACTCAAGCCACAGTGATGCTACTGGATCCAGAGTATGGTAATGTTAAGGCTGTAAGTAAAAATGATCCATGTATGAGTGGGCTGGGCTTAGCACAAACAAACAATGCAATGAAAAACCATAAATGTTCAGGTTCCACCTGTTGAACAGATATGTTCTCAGACCAGTAATAACATGTTTCCAACCTGCAGGTTATGGATGGAGAAATCATCACAAGCATGAGGACAGCTGCAGCCTCAGCCATCTCTGCTAAAGTGCAGTATACTTCCCTTTGTATCTATTCACAGTGCCCGCTTTAACCCTGCAGTGTTCTAACATTGATACTCTTTGGTCTGTCCCAATGTGATTTTCTCATGCAGCTGCTGATGCATCCTGATGCAGATGTGCTGACCATCATAGGAACTGGCAATCAGGCCCTGAGTCACTATAATGTCTTCACTGAAATGTTTTCCTTTAAAGAGGTATGAGTAGTGAGTGTGAAGAGAATCAGTTGTCTTTTGTCTTACTACTTCTCAACAATTGTTAGAATTCTGAAGGACGGGCTGTTGATAGACAACGTTAAAGGTGCAGAAATACACACATACATTTTTTTCTGAGTTGAAGGTTGAAATGATGAAATGATTGACAAACTTTGTCTTGGCTGTATGGTTAATATGAAGCTGGAGCCAGCAGCTGGTTACCAAGCATAAAGACTGGAAATTTCAGTCTGGCTCAGTCCAAAGGTAACAGCGACTACCAGCACATCCAAAACTTACTAATTTACAATTGACAAAGTCACATTAGCTGTTAGGCATTGTTTTTGGTCTTCATGCAAGATAAGCGCCTGCCAGCTGTAGCTTCACATGCAGTGTACAGACACTGATTCATGCTTTCAGTCTTCTCACTTAACAATAAGCAAAAAAATGGTTTAAGGTATTTCTTAAAATATTATATTAAATATATACAACTGTATTACTTCATCTGGCTCTTCTCTACAGGTGCGCGTTTGGAGCCACACAAGAGAGGGAGGGGAGAGGTTTAGGCACTCTGTCAGTGGCCCTGTGATACCATATGTCTCGGTGGAGGAGGCTGTGAGGGGAGCAGATGTCATAGTGACAGTAACGAGATGTACAGAGCCGGTGCTGTTTGGTCAGTGGGTCAAGCCCGGAGCCCATGTGGCAGGTCAAAAGGAAAAATTTACATACAAACAAAATAAAAGAGGAAATATTTGGGCATTTGGGCAAATCCCTTATCTTAAGAAAAGCTTGACCCTGCATTTCCCTCCTGTTGCCGGGCAGCGGTGGGAGCGTGCAGGCCAGATTGGAGGGAGCTGGACGATGTGCTGATGAAGGAGGCGGTGGTGTACACTGACAGCAGGGAGGGAGCAAAGACAGAGTCTGGTGATGTTATCCTCTCCGGGGTTAGTCCGTCATGGTGCTTTCTAAAAGATAACTTATGTTTGGCTCCCTTTGCAGAACATGAATGGGGAAAATATGACTGTGGGTCTGCTCTTTTCAGGCAGACATTTTTGCAGAGCTTGGAGAGGTCATAAATGGGACAAAACCTGCTCACAGAGACAAGACAACGGTGTTCAAATCCCTTGGTAAGTCCGACATAATGTAGGTCTAGTACTAATAGCATGTTGTAACTACCTTATTTTTCTCACTCATCATAAATCCTGTACTATTTTTGTAAGTAATTAACAAAAGTAAATGTGTTGTTTTGACAGGAATGGCAGTTGAAGATGCAGTGTCTGCTAAGCTGGTATTTGACCAGTGGAAAGTCGATACCGGCTAGTCATGAGAGGGCCAAGTGGTGTATTTCTGAACTAGCTTCTCTGTTTTAAGGAAATATAGTTTAGGAAGAAATATC
The DNA here is from genome assembly GCF_033026475.1 of Channa argus. Taxonomy (NCBI): domain Eukaryota; kingdom Metazoa; phylum Chordata; class Actinopteri; order Anabantiformes; family Channidae; genus Channa; species Channa argus. The sequence goes on from NC_090216.1 coordinate 13,485,284, forward strand.
TATGTCTAAACAAAATCTTTTGTTTTCCATGTTTAAAAAAACTAAATTGTGTATTTAATGCTAAATATTTAGGTCGATTAATTATACAGCCAATCAATATAAAAATAAACCTCAATCATTTTGGTTGGTAATTTGTGGAAGCAATGCATCAAGCAAGTTAAAGAGGAGTCTACACCCATGCCAGAAGGTATATGAACCTGCACAATACTGTGTTAATCCTGCTGGTGGCTTTATAAATGTCTGTCAACTTAATTACAACGGTTCACTAGTTGTTGAGATATTAACATCTTGGTTTACAGCATTTACAGGTTTCAGTTTTCAAACAAAGATCTGGCTATTTTTTAAGACGTAATAATCAATTAAGTTTGGTTTAAGCACTGGGATGGAAAGTCTAATAAGTATTTATCACTATTTTTTGCCACGGTATAAATGAAAATAAATCAGTGAACTGTTGCTAGGACAAGTGATAAAAAAACAAAAGGAAAAAATAACTTTTTGGTAAATTTATTTGCCTAAAAAAACAAAATCAGCTGTACTTTTAGATACTATGAAAAATTTTGCCAAATCTAGCAACAAAGTACATAAACGTGAGCACTGAATGTTATAGAAACATGAATGAATCCAGATGTACACTTTTTTCCCTAGAACCCTCATGCATTTGATCATTGCTCTTTTCTAAATAAAACATCTGCTGAATAGTTATTGCTTGTGGTCATACTGTACAACAAAACAAAATCACTGCAACCTTCAAGTGCTAGTACATTGGCTCAAAGACTTCATATAACACAGTACCAGATGGGGTCAGAACGATATGGTTACGCACAACCATAACAGCAACATGTGCAGCTTATACTGAAAAGAAAAGCCTAAATACACAAAGCACGTTCTGAGCACGAATTCAGAGAAAACTTGAAATGATTGGGTCAAGCTTTTACACATCAACAGAGAATGAGCCAGCACCACAACTCTGGCTGCACTGCACTTTCACATGCCCATAAAACACTGTGTATTCATTCAAATATAGCAAGAAGAGAGCAATGGTCTCACCTAGAAAGCTTTTAGGAACAAAATGACCTAATTACCTGCTTAGGGATTTAGATGCTCAATTACTGCAGAGAGTATTTCTTACTCAGCACACTTGAAATAAGTGATGAAAATATTAAGCTGTTTCCTTATAACAGCATAGTGAAATCTTTAAGAAAGTTACAGCTACATTAAACAGAAAGAAAAAAAACACTATTGTTCATGTAGTGACTACAAAGTGAGGACTGTGGACTGAGTTTTGGCAATGACTCAGTTTTGTTAGATGACATAAAAAAAATTAATTCAACCACATATGACATAAAACTGACAAAGAAAATGGAGAAATTAGAGTTTCTAAAAATGTAAAATGTCATCAAGGCAGCAGGAATCTCTTAGTGTAGGGGGAAGAGCAACGTGACTACGTCTTTCTTTTACAGTCATCTATGGTATCTTCATAATAAATTCATGTTCATGTAGTGTTTTCTTCACAATGTAAGAGAGAAAAATTACCATAAGAACTTTTCTCCCTAATTAACCCCACACCCTTCATCAACCCCCCCACCCTTACATTCCCCCAGGCCTTAACTTCATCTTGTCAATCTGAAAGGACTACACAGCTGTAAGCAACATAAAACCAGATGTGACAAAACACCCCACTGCTTTAATCTGTGAAGTTCTTTCAGATGGAAATCTGATCTACTAAAGCTCATACATAAGAAAGGACGTGGGGTGAACAGATATTTTGGGGACCCAGTCATCACCCGTTTCCCTCATAATAGACCAGTTCTGATTTTCTGCTCCGTGTGGTTCTTAATTACAATAGATTGCACTTTCTCTTCTTTTTCTTGATGGGCGGTGGGCACAGGACTGCCCTGATGGCTTCGTCAAACACTGTCTTGAGCCCGCGCTGTGTCAGGGCAGAGCACTCCAGATACTTCACTGCACCTGTTGCACCGAGATGGATTTCAGAGAAAAAGCAGAGAAACAGGTTGGTAAACCAGCTTGTTTTTTTTGCTTGACATGTTTTTACAGCCAAAAAGAATTTTAAACATTGAGTAAGATAATTCAGGGGTGTTTTCTATCAATGTAACAGTGTGATTGTTTATCAAAAAACATAGTTCTACACTCTTAACTGCACGTGGAGCATAGGGCTTTCAAACTTTTGCTTTGGTACTGGTGATGATGAAAGAACATTTGTATTAGCTGAATGTACATTGTTATAGAATTAGGATTAGGGTTTGGGTTGCATCCCCTTGCATATGTAGTTTCAGTGTAAGTGGATGCGATTTTAACCTTAAACTAAAAATAATAATGTGGCACATTCAGCTAAGCACTATTGTTCTTTTATTATCAAAAGTAATATTTTTGTGAGTTTAAGTGTGACATAATTTTCAACTGATCTAAACATGTTTTAGTGTCTTTGTAGAGCCTCAACTGACTTATTTCTTTAGCCATAGCCAAGCCTTGAGGGTAGATGATGGGGGAAAGTTTCTTCTCCTTTAGCTTTTCAATAGTGTCCTTGTCGTCCCTCAGGTCCAGCTTGGTGCCAACAAGGATGATGGGTGTGTTTGGGCAGTGATGTCTCACTTCCGGGTACCACTGCAGAAGGAGGGAACAAAGTCACAGGATGCACATGGACAACATGACAGTCTTTGGAATGTGGTTAGGTTGCTAAAAATAGTTGGTTTCTTTCTCAGTTTCCTGATTGTTATCCAAAATCAACATGATGCGACCTTTGCAGGAAACCAGGATACGAACGTCCACCAACAATTAGCAATCCTGCTGTTACAATGTATATCTTTTGTTTATTTCTGTTACTTTACAAACTGTACTACAAATAATTTCCTTCAATCTTGCAACTATGCCAAAATAAGAAAACAACAAACATTCCCTTATCAACACATTTCCATTTAAACAAAGCAATACAACAATCTGTGTGCTATAGAACAATTTGTCTTTTTGTAAACAAAGAACCCAGCATATTTTGTCCAGTTCTTCAGTATTATGTTGGTGTGTATATATATATATATATATATATATATATATATATATATATATATATATATATATATATATATATATATATATATATATATATATATATATATATATATATATATATATATATATATATATATATATATATGTGTGTGTGTGTGTGTGTGTGTGTGTTGTTAGGCTTTATTTACTTAACAACTACTTTGGGATTTTAGTTTCACTCTATGTCACTTTAGAAAAATCCAATCAGGCTCACGGTAAAAATCTAATAAATTTTTGTCAACTTAAACTGACCATAAAACTTAATGGAAAGCAGTTACATAATAATATAATTATTATTGGCTTAATTAATAACTGCACACTTAAATAGCAGGCTGTTCTTACCTTGGCACGGACGTTTTCAAAGGAAGCTGGACTGACGAGTGAAAAGCAAATCAAAAATACATCCTGAGAAGGGAAAGATGACCAACATCAATATATCATTAAAAACATAATCAGCACTGTGGCTAAGTTTCTATTACAACTGAGAAAGGAACAACCACAAACTCATATTACAATTAATCAACACAATGATGCTAAATATAAACACACATGATACAATAGTGACTTAATCCACATAAGTCAATAAATTTAAATGGGTCCTGGAGGTTAAATACAAACAGACTCACTGTGAGTCTCTGGCAAAGAAGCCAGTTTGTTGTGAGGACAAAGAGGGCACACAAGACCTCCCTTTCACTTTCTCTAGCCATCGTTCAGATAAGTGTATAGGTACTGTGAATACATGGCTCTACTCTGCTGAGTGCATAGCTTCTGTCTTAAGAGTTACAGGCCACAGAACAACTGCAAATAAACAGTATTCATTCTAACAATGTCTGGCTGAAACTAGTCTGTACAGGGCACTGGCCAGAGAGCAGCAGTTTTTACTACTAGCATACATACTGTCTGTGGGTAGGACAGTGGTCTGAGTCTGTCATAGTCCTCCTGTCCTGCTGTATCCCACAGGCCCAGGTTTACTGGTTTCCCATCGACCATCACATTGGCAGAGTAGTTGTCAAAGCTGCAGGGGGAGATGGGGATAATTTATAACATGGTAATATACAGAATCTACGCACATCAAGATATTTCTCAACACATTTGTCAATCAAAATATGACTCATCCTCCCATCCCAACTGTGATCTAGCTTCATCATTTAAACCTTTCCACGTTTCTATTTGTTGACCACACCTGTGCGTCTGTGTGTGCTACTTACACCGTGGGGATGTACTCTCCAGGGAAGGCATTCGTAGTGTAGCTGATGAGCAGGCATGTTTTACCTACAGCCCTGGGATGAGGAAGAAAAAGATCAGGGACAGAGAAATGTTAACATGCAACCTTAAGAGGACAAGATCACTAGTTCATTTATACTTGAACTGTTTCAAAAGTCTGTTCTTCAGCAAAATTGAGGCATGTTTTTACAGAATACAAAGTGGGTTCAACTTGCCTTTCCTGATGGGTGAACAATTCAAGTGAGACCGGTTTAACCAGTGATCTCTAACAAAGATGGATGGATGAATGGACATGACCTCTTTTCTTTATTGTGGTATCACTTCTATTATTCTATTTATATTTACGGACTCAGCGTTTGCAGAGTGTATTATTGAAATTTGGTAAAACAAGAGCATCAGAAGGCTTGTGTTGGTATTCTATGGGTGGTGCTGTTGTGTTCTGCTTTCCAATACAAAGTACAAAACTTTGGTCCTCAACAAATGAGATGATATAAAACGAATCTGTTGTAGAAAAACTTTTTTCTGTAAGATGTTGCAAAAATCAAAGATAGCTATGGCAATTAGATGATGGACTGATTGAAAGTATATCAATTAGCAGCTACATTGATAATCAATTCATTTTATAATTTTCGGCCACTTAAAAGACCCACTGATTAATAAAAACAATAAATCCATCATTACTTGTTAGTAACTGCCCTAAGAGTGTAGCAGCAAAAAGATGCAAACAAGCTAATGCAGCTAATCTGGTCAAAAATGTTATCACAGTTCAAAGACATTAATATTGATTTCCATAAATAAACCCCCGTAGACACTATTCAATTTCATCCATTAACACCTAACTGTCTGAGGCCTAAACTACTAAACTATGAAAATGAGGTTTGACCATAAATCCAAAACCAGTTTGTGTCAAGGGTCAGATGTTTGCCATTTATCTCTAATTAGACAATTTATTTTGTTAAAGCATTGTTATTCTCCAGTTTAATCTAACGCTGCTAGAGTTGTGGTTTTCATTAACATTAAACATTGGGAAATTTATGTTGCAGTTTCTATATAAATATTTGACAATAATGTACAGATCATTCTTCCAAGTTTTTACTAATTCATCAAGTGCAACAGCACACATTTGCTCACTTTTAAATCACCACAATTTGCACTGGATTCTTCTGAGTTTTTTGTAATATTAAAGTTGGCCAGATTGTCCGCTGTAAAGACTCTGGGCTAGAATAAGTTGGGATTATAGTTTGTTCTTGTTTTGACCTCCTTTAAAGATTTTATATAATGCACTAAGCTAATACTGAAAGTGGCTAAATAAACATATTTTGGTTAAAGCTGAGAAAATACACACAGTTTGTACAGAAGCAAGCGGGACAATTCAACAGCTACAAGTACCAGCTGTGTCTGTCGACATGGCAGTGTGTGTGTGGGTGTGTGTGTTATGCCATTGAGTTGCTGTGACCCAATCGGTCACACCTAACTGGAGCATGTCGATAAATCTGTCTGACCCAGCTGGACTGGAGAGTCGCCACAACAACAGCTGTTGCCCGTGTTGGCATGTTAACGTTAGCTGAGGCGTAATAGCCGCTGGCCAACTGTTGGTAACTGGGTCAACAAAAACAACCACGTTAGCTTCAGCACATTGCCATACGAATCTAACCGGGACTTTTTAGGGGTGAACGTAAACATTCAAAAAAAAAGTTCAACTTACCCGTCCCCCACCACCACACACTTAATGGCCTGCATCGGACGGCTCCTCCCGTTACAGCAGATTGTACTCTCAGTTAGCTTAGCGAGCTAACAACAGCTAATTTAAACCTCTTCGCTGTCGTAAACAAAGTAAGAGGGCATCGACCGCGATCCACAAACTTTAAAATCTTGTTATATACAAATGATCTGGCTTGTCTCGCCCTATATCAGCAGCAACCGAGCGAAGCTCCAAAGTTGAACACAAGACAGGCAACACCCAAGAAAGAAAAAACTCGGGAGGCAAGATTGAGTGATAAACGCCCACCGTTGGGAAGCTGCAGCTCCGAGATCCCTGCAGGTCATATCCGGTCAGAGCAGCACGGTCTAACCCCGCCACCTGCTGGTTCACATCCACAGCATGTGCAGCATGTAGAGGAAAAGTGACAGACAAAAAAGTGCACAGGTAGGGAGGTATATTTTACAATGCATTAGAATTGAAGTAAAATGTTTCTACATAATTAATAGTTATGCATCAACATTTAAATAAGCCTTTATATGACCGATTGCTGCAGAGAAATGTAAATACACACGTGATTTAAATGTATATGCAGGCCAACTTTGCTGTTGCCACTAGCTGATCATGAATGATACAAAATAATATGTTGAAATGTGGAATCTTCACATTAAACTGCAGTCTCACTCTGGATGCGTGAAATGTGAACAACACAAAGGTTTTAATGGTATGTATTGGCACCATTACCTGCAATTATGTTACTTTTATTTAGTTAATTCTTGGTGTAGAATGGGAAAAAGAAAAACGAGAAATCAAAATGGTGAAAATTAAATTAACTTTTGTGCCACTTTGATGTACTTATACCCTATTTTCTAAAGCTTAGTATCTACTACATCTCGTGGGGATGTCCCCCTTGTATTTCTGACAGCTATGGTTACCGTCTACTTTATTTTTATTGTTTGTTGCTTATTGTGTACGGTGACCTTGAGTGATTTCAGGCACTTTTAAATAAAACATTTTATTATTGTTATTATTATCAGCTAACTTTTAAATCATAAAATCAAAATATAAAATAGCCCCTCTTTGACCAATAACATAATGTATTAAAGAACAGTGGATGGAGCCGATCTGCATAAAGAGTATATTTAGATTTTGCTCTGGAAGTTATAATTTCCCATATCACACTTCTTTAGGTTTCTTATTGTACTGAGACCAGCTTTCAAAATATTGTTTTACCACCAATCTGCTTTGTATCTTGTATCTGCCATTTTTAAGCTTAAAGGTGATTTAAGAGATGTCAATTTTACACTTATCTTGTATTGTCTGCAGTTTGGTTTGTGAACGCTAGAGAGCAGTATTTTAGTGTTTTATGGCCGTACTCAGCGAATATTTACCTTTGACCAGAAGAGTTGTAAACCTTTATCTCTGGTTCTCCTCACTCTCTCCAACAAATCATTAACCATCATCTTTGTAATGGTTTTATTTTTCCATCAATTAGTCACTGACTCCATGGTAACCACTAAATGCAGCAGCATCTTTAGTCTCTGCACACACACTGTGGAGACACACTCCCCCACCCTCATCCACAGACGCACACACACACACGCACACACACACACACACACACACACACACACACGTTCGTAACCTTGGCTCTGGATTATACTATTGGGGGATTTCTCCAGCAAACAACACATTAATAGGATATACGCCAACATTAAATGGGGTGGGGGGATAAAAGCAGGGGAGAAACATTAATGAAGGATAAACAGGCCTGTGGTCGGCATATCGGGGGAGGTTGTAAAACAGTGGCGGCACACTGGGGCACCTTAGCGTGTCAATCAGAAAAAAACATTAAAGGAAATATCTCCCTTGAGGTTGTACACATTTAAAAGAAAAGAAAAACACATGTATATGTCTTGATTCAGTTTGATAAAAAAAGCTAAAAAAAACATACCAAGGTTAGACTGCATATAAGTCTTACATCCAAATTATCTGTATAAATCAGCCTAACATGTACTGACTCTGGTATACTGTTGGTACATGTCTGTGTTTAGCATTTCTTGCTGCCCTACTAACATACTAATAATAGCTTTGACCAATACACTTGACAGTGATTTGGCCACAGATAATTGAGCCTCTGTGAAACGTATGTGTTCTGTGTTGATTGTGCATTCAAACTATCATTGCTCTTATTAGACCTCTTTTATAGCCTCAGGCTGCATGGTTGTGTGACGAAGTTACTTAGTAAAGGAAACAATGCTTTTTTTTCTACTAAGAATTAGTTCAGCTGAGAAGTACCACTGTAAAATCTTTACTTAGTGTACAGATGTGTAGCTGGGATAGCAGCTGGTCGGTTTACCTGACCATATAGACTGGAAATGTGGAAAAAACAAGCCTGGCTCTTTTGGTAACTGTAGTAGCTGAAACTACCACCGACAAGCTTTCTTTGGTGAGTCTTTGTTGTCTACTGCTTCCATGATGCCCTGGCTATATATCCTCCTCCAAACTGCAATTGAGAGTCTCATTTTATCTGATCATTATGTTGGGTAATTAATTCTCAAAATAATCACCAAGATTTAATGACTCGTGCCACAGTGCTTCCATTTGCATAGTTGTCAGATTGATGATCTGCAGGTAATCAAAGCCTAATGCTCTGTGATTGTAGCGCACACAGCAGAATCTGGTGAATGTCTGCTATCAGGAAACAAACAGAAGTCAACCTTTTTAACATTGTAAACGCCTGATGATGAGAGTTTTCATTATGTATTGCCTGGATTTGATATAAAGCAGATGGCTGAATCCAGCTGAGACTTTGGCACGACCAGCGTAAGCCTGTACTGTATACTGCAGTAATATAGTGTTGCTATCAATCATTCAGCAGTTAAAACTGTGTTATCTGATGGATTATCCAAATATTTATTCATAGAGGAATAGTCTGATTAGAACATTAAAAATGTTCATATTTCATCTGTTAAAAAATGCCACAGCTAAATCAAAAAATAATACTTTGCCAGACATGAAAATCCCCTACTTTTTTTGCATATGCACTAACAAATCCACAAAATGACTCTTAATATGCATGTACTACTACATTCCTTAATGTCTGAACTGCCTCCAGATACTGCCTGCAAGCTTCCCCCAACCTCTCATTCAACGGCATGTGGAGCTGTGACAGAAGGATTCGAAGTTTACTTCAGGCTGGTTTCAGGCAGCTCTATACAGCTGGCTTATTAGCCAGTGGCAGCAGATGTTACGCTCCCTAAAAATAAACTGAACTTTTGAAAAAGTCCTCACTTTGCACTTAGAATGACATGAAGCACACACAGAGCTGTAGTCATAAGATGAAACGGGGGCTTCTGTCCAGTTTTATCTATTCATAAATGTACTTTTTTGACATGCTCACCATCAAGCTCATCATGCATCAGCTTTGCAATCATATCTAATCAAACAAACTTATGAGTCACATGCTACTCTGGTGGATGTGACGGGAAGTTTTGAGCCACTGGGTCAAACGGCAGGAAAACTGTGGCACTTTGCTCCAGTTAGAGCAATGTGTCCCACGTTTTTCCTCTGGCCTCAATCTCATTCTCTCTGTGTGTAGTTCTCCTTCTTCAAGTTTTCTTTCGTTCTTTGCCAGCATTGCCTGCTCCCCACCCTTAACCATTGTGTGTCACATTACTTGTGTGTTTGCATTAGCAGGAATGTGTGTGGGATTTTTGCAGATGGTTTTTCACAGAATTCTTCAGTCTCTTACTGGGTTCAAATACAGATGCTATATTCTGCAGAGGCCCAGCTTAGAATTTTTATTTGTTAAACAATAAACCTTATTTCAGAATTCTATTTTTCAAAGGAGTCTCAAATCTGTTGTTCCTAATTATGATGAGTGGGCTAGGAGACAAATCCAGTGCAGCTAAGTCAGCTCACTGTTAAGCACAGTCCAGATAAGTGCAGTTTGACTTGTTGCATTAACTTGAAGCTTTCTTGTTCTAAGGCCCAATATTTTACAATGTGCTCAACAGATATGTTGGAAGGTTGAGTAGATGTTTCCTAATCAATGAGTCATAATCAAAATAAATCAGACTTGTTCATATACAAACTCTGAGGCTGTAAGGCTCAGTGTGTACCTCATTATAACAGTATGGGTCATGAAGCAGGTTATAAGTATACGTCATACGTGCACAGCGCAGGGATGCACTAGATGCATCCGGTTCCACACAGTACAGGGTCATTTCCTTGATAAGTGCAACAAAAGTTCAGGGCATTAAACATTTTTGGGTTAGCCTGTTTGGAGAATAGAAAAAAAAAAAGCCTGACTGACACACTGATGAGGCATGTTGCAAGAAAATATCCAAACCCAACAGTACATGCGGATTTGTTGAGGATTTGGGTGTGTATTTGTCTTTGTCAGAGCATGTAGCCGTGTGTGTCTCCATGTGTACTAAATGGCAGTTTTTGCTCTTTGAGATTCCATGTTGTTCTTAATTGGTTGGAATTGGTGTAATTTACTTTTTTGGTGTTCCTATTCTACCTCAGGGTGCACTTTAAATTCTGATTAGTTAACCTTTCTTTAAAAAAAGCATGCAAACCGATTGCGTTGAGAAAAACAAGTTAACTGGAATAGGAGTACTTAGTAATGCTCTTTAATTGTAGCACAATTACAATTTAGTTTACAAAACTAAAAAAAACAGTGTGCAGGACTTACACACTCATTCAAGTTGGGCTACTGACATGACATTTTATTTCAACAGCCACTTTATCAGCAGAGTAATTCACTTGCTAATACCACGCAAACTTATTGTTTAAATTTCGAAATTTTGAATGTATGCATGAATTTCTCCTTTGGTCACATGGTCTTCAGTCATGTTTGTTTACCATGCCCCTCCCCCTAAAATGAATGAACGTGCATTACTATTGTAACAATACTACACCATATCACAATATTAGGCATCTATATACTATACTGCCAAGGTAGATAGGCCCCCACCTTCCCAGCCATTCCATCTAGGAATGCTTCTTTTGTCATAGTGTAAAATGTTCTTCACACTGTACTGCACAAACAGGAAATATATTTTACTCTAAAATCTTTACTCAGTGTACAGATGTGTTGCTGGGATAGCAGCTGGTTGGTTTAGCTGAGCTTTACTGTTTTTACCAGTAAAGATAAACTGAGACTCTTGCATTGAATTCAGAGAAATGCAGGATTCTGCCATTACAGAAAATGGCTCTGAAACTACATTATAGTCCAAACAACTCCCAAACAATATCAACATGCCAGTATATTGCATTGGACCAAATAGTTCACTGTGCTGTTTTTATAGATTCATAAGGAGAAGTTTACATAATGTTTTCCTCTAGGGCAGTGCAAATTTAAGCGGGTGTATTTGCAAACTGTCACTGCGAAGATGGATGAGTAATATACTCGTCTCCACGACAGCTGTGCACAGTGGCATCTGTCTGTTAGTTACTTTGGTTCATATTGTGGACTTAATATTAAGTTTATGGTCCAGAGATAAATATTTTAATAACTATTAGCTACATGTTCTGAACATTTAAAGTGTCACCATAATCACTTATCTTATGTTGTCGTACAAAACCAGTGAACATATTATACCTGCTAAAAATCATTCTGTTGAGCTAATGGTACCTTTCAGGCACTAGCGTAGCTGTAGACCTTTAGTCGTGTGAAGGTAAAGTTAATCATTGGAAAGATGTTATGGGAAGTTAGCAGTGAAACTACAACATCTGGGGGACATAATACATCACCATTCAACGAAAAACAACAAAATTGTTCGGGCTACATTAAAACTGTTTTTTCTTAGGGCTACAATATGGAGCTTTTGGGGATATCTGGCAGTAGACTCAAAATTAATAAATAAGAATCAAGAACCACACAGTGAGAGTAGCTTTTTAAAACTGCATCATTGTTTAAACATCCTCCTACAAAAGAAAAATGTCTTGTCAGCTTGACCCTAGAGCTCTTACATACATGTGTACAGAATGTGCATCTGAACCCGGCTGCAGTCGGATTGTACCCTATTAACATGGTTCTCTATTACCACTCACCAGGGCTCGGGGTCAGTTCATCCACTCATCTGCTCTGCACATATTTTAATATATTTTATATTTTAATATAGTTGAGGGAAAAAAGTGCATCCATGCAAAGGTATTTGCTGGCTTCTAAAAGTGGAAATTAAAAAACAACAACTACATTTTATTGTGGGCAAAGAGGATGACAGATTGAGGTCAAGTTTATGGGTCAAAAATTAATCAAAGAGGGTGAGGCAAGTAAAGGCTGAGTTTGGCATCTTATGTTATTTTTTGTTTCTTTTTTCCTTGATGTTTGAGATGATACATCTTCAGTTTGACTCATAAGATATTTTCTGGCATATGTCCTCTGTCATTTGTAAAACAAATGCTTCAGGTCCCACAGGTAATACTTTTGAACACGTTGCACATTATGAACAACAGATGAATTTACAAGGTTTCATTGATTAAAGGGAAACAATTGAATTGCTTGATGGAAACAGCTCCTGTTGTACTCCACCCTTCAGTTCCACTGAAACTGGAAAACAGCCTCGTCCTGTACTGTTCCAGACAGCTGCACAGGATTGTTCCCATAACTGGTGGCCTTCAGAACATGTCAGGGAAAGATGTAGCAAGAAAAATACAGAAAAAAAGATGCTGTCACTGAAGATGTCATGTAACGTATTCATGTCTCCCTCAAGTCTCTTTCAAACTATATGAAGCCAACTGTGTTTTGTTCCTGGCTATAGGCGGGCCTCTGAGGGGTTATGAGGACGACTTAATTGTTACTACCAATGCAGTGGAGTGAGCATTTGTTTATGCCTGAAGCCTTTGTGAAGAAAAACAAGTGATACTGTACCATTCATTTTCTATTTTTAGGCTTTAGGAGACATTTGGCTTAACAGTTTGCTGCCATCCAGTTACAGTCAAACTTTAAAATGAATCCTGAAGCAAGAAGCATTTCAAGCAGTAAGACGTGATCCATCATAAGACTGATTATCCTTTTTCTGTTGAATTAGTCAACATTTGTGGATAAATAAACAATGGCCACTGTCTGAACCCTGATCATTTGATCATTTAACCATTACAGATAAATTAACTGAACATTCCAATTTATTGTATAGAAACTGTGTATGGGTGAGTGTATGACATCATAATCAACTTTGCATTGATTGGTAATGTGTGTAAAGTACATTTGTACTCTACTCTTTCCAGAAATTCCTGCTTTGTGAAACAATGGATACATTGATCATTCACGTCAACCAGGTTGTACTGTCAGCGGATAGTCTTCTAAGGAAGGAGCGATGTACAGTGATAGTACAATAGAAAGGAAACTAAGAGAGGGAATAGTGTACAGTTTTCCATACTTTTTGATGACAGCTCTCTGCATACAAAGCATAATCAAACATATTTGGCCGCACACTGTTTAATTTACAGTGATGATCATACTTGTTAAAAAAAAATATAAAAATAAATAAAAGACCAGCTGAGAAGACAATGATGCTACTGATGAGTAGCGATGCTGTCTGCTCTCTGTGTATTTGTACAAGTTGCCAAACAGGAATCATAGCTTTTCCATTAAGTAAACTTTACTTATTATTACAGCAGAGGTGGAGCTTTTTAAAGCCTGCAGAGACAAATATATATACAAAATAATCTTACAGTTTACGTGCAAACATGTATGTAAGATTAATGAATTTTGTAGCCTAATAACAAGATGTGCAGGTCAAAAGGCCTTAGGCCCCACCAACTGTCAAATCCATGGACACATTCTGAAATTATTGTCCAATTATAATTTTTTCTCTTGGCAACATTTTTCTAAAATGGATAAACAGCAGTTTTTGATGAACCCTTCATATACACATTTAAAGGGACACAGGCCAGTTCACATTTCACAACACTGAGGGTGGGGGAAGGCAACCAATCACCTCACTTCCTTTCCTGTAACTTTCTTCCATTGTCTCCCTCTGGTACTACACAACGAGGTCTCAGCACAACTCCCTTCCTGAACTCTGGACCACATGCCGGGTCCTGCCTTCACACTGCTCCCGTCAGTGCTGTATAGTCACTGCCGGCGTGGTTGGGATCTTCCCTGAAAAACCTTCAGTGAGTCAGGAGATTACATGGGCAGGGACAGACAGGAAGAATTGGAGCTGGATTTCCTTGCCCTGCAAAGGTGTCGTTACCTCATCACCACCAATAGTGAATGTAGTGTAGCTGTCCTTTGAGATCAGAATCAAATACCTGCCTTTCACTCAGATATTTGGTGGTTAACATACAAACATGAGCTGACATCATAATCATATTTTGAATAAATGTGGATGCTTGAGGTAAGAGGTAAAACCCAGTCCGTGCTCTGAACAGCCCAAAGTGTATAGTTTAAAGACCTGTGTCGTTGCTTGTCAGTCGGCTTCATTTTTATTCACAAATAAAGGTGGCCACTTACTGTAAACATCACATTATGGATCCATAAAATTGAGATATCTGATAGCAGTTGTAAATTCATATAAACAACTGTACTATAACTGTATGAGAACTCAGATGGTGACTTCAAAAACTGTGGTTACAACTTCCACCATGTAGGTCAAAGGTTAAACAAATAGAGGTCAACAATGCTATTCTGCCATCAAAGCGTGTTTAAGAAATCATTCCATTTGATCACTTAAAGGGATTGTGTGCAAAGATTGTTATTTCTGAGTGATGTTTATCAAGCATTGACATGTAAAGCTCGGCTAAAACTAATTATGAAACTAAAAGTGCATTCTTGGTCTCTGTGACAATAGCTGACAAAACGTTAGATTAATTAGTGGCCAATTTACAGCTTTTGATCATATCACACATTTTCCTAAGTTGATGGTCCTGGAAATTCACATTTTGTCCTTGTTAATGAAAAAAAAACAGCTACAAATAAGAGATGTTGGGTGTTCTGTGAAATACACACAACCAGCTGTAAAACTGAATGATCATTAATCCATACCAGCTGATGCTGTTTCTGAATAATAATCACTTAAAACATCTAATGAAAATTTTAAGGTGATTTTATAAGGATGCTTCCTAAGATTTGTCAAACATTTACGTGCAGAGAAGTACCTGACATTCGTTATTTTCAAGAATTTATTTTAGTTTTCCTTTTGATTTGAAATTCAGTCTAGTAACTTATATTCGCATTTCGTGCGTGTGTACGTGCGTGCGCATGTAGTAGGCTAATTTGTGCGAATGCGTGTGAGTGTGTGGGTTTGTAGGGGTTCTGGCAGGGGCGTGGCTTTGATGACGCCACCGCGGTCGCAGTGTAGCTGCCGTGAATGCAGACGGAGCAGCTGACGATGGAGCAGGGACGCTGCTGGCTCACACCGCGGTCAGACACCTCTGAAATATCCCTCCTACAATTTACGACTTCCCTGTAATTTACACCCAAACTGCGGCTTTTCCCCCTGTTTTCCTGCCAGTTTACCCGCTGACATATGCGCACCACTCCACTTCACCCACCAGCCTTTATGCGGCTCCGTCTGTCTTGTAAGTGGAAGGATCGAAAATCCCGTTAAAAACACTAAGCCAAATTCATTTTCCGCGAGATTCCGACCGTACACACCTATTGCTGGACTGTCCTGTCACACCTACAGTCAATATGGATGAAGACAATCACGGTAAGGCTGTTTCTCTCTTATTCTTCCACATTGGTTTCCTTCCCTCTCAGCCCGTGTGCAGGGATGGATGGATGTGTGGGAACACGGATGTGCAAAGATGTTGGTATTTCAGATCCAGGATGCTGTGGTTTTGTCAGAGCCACCTAGAAAATCAACCACAGTCGCCTGTCATGATTGTCGGACGTGTTTTTCAAGAAATGTCACTGATGCACAGGTTGGTTTGCGTGATGCCTGCTCCTCATTGTCCTCGCAGGTGAGAAAGAGCTTGACTGGTCCTGTAGAGAAACATGTTTGGAAATGCTGAAGTGGTAGATAAAACAAAAAAACATTCCTTTTTTTTTTGTTTGTCATACATGCACCGTTTCCATCTGTTTGATGTGTTGCTGTGAGGCTTTGAAGTTGCTTTCACTATCTCGGTGCGCCGTTTGAAGGCTATAAACTGGTGGAAATTGATAAGATATGTGACAGGCTGCCTCCCATATGGAGAGACACTTAGCATTATAGCTGCATCCTTAAACAAAAATATATAGCACGAGGTATTTGAGGAGTACAGCTGCAAATATATCCTAAAATTAACTTCTTACAAATGTTAGGGTCCATAAACATACTACAAAAGATTTTCTGTCCAGTAACTAATTGTTTCAGTTCTACAGAGAATGTCAATAAGTGAAATGCCTTAGTGCAAATAGGTTGAAGTCATTATAAAATTGCATGTACAAGTTCTAAGTAGGGATTCTATATGGCATGTTGGGGTTGATGAAGGTCACATTGAGTGATATATTTGAGATGAAGTCATGTATAGTGTATACTGCATGTTAGCATTATTTCAATATGGTTAAAAACTGAGTAGTTTGTGCTGCAGCCTCAACAGCAGGATGCTGCTAAATGAATTGAACCTGTGCAGCTGCATTTTCTAACCTGGATTACTGCTCAACTCTCATAGCAGTTATTATATGATGGAGGTGAAACGCACACATACAGGATGCTTCTGGGCAGATAATTCTAACCGCCTAGTGGCCTTATGGCCTGGAGGCAGTGTTGAATAAACAAATGGCTGTGGTGTGATAACAGTTTGTCAGTTGAACTGAGAGGTTAGCAGAACTAGGAGACCCCGCTATGACCTTCTCCTTCTTTCCACATTACCCTCATGTCTGTGCGGTCTAAACCAAGAAGTTTATCTAAATGCAGTTTGGCCCATTTGATTAAGCAAAACAGCTTTTTTTATGTTCTTGTATTGCTATTATTTAGGATATATTTTCATCACATTTGGGGGAATTTCCATAAAAAGAATCCAAGAGAATCAGTCCCAGAGTTTTTGTTGACAAACAGGCAAATTACTGTGAACCACTGTAAAATTTTTGACCCTTATGAGCTTTACAAAAGTTAAAAGAAGACTTTGTGAAAACAATGAATATTTCCCTGTGCGTGTATGTGTGTGTTTTTGTGGAAAGATTTATGTGTCTGTGAACCATTTCAGAATTGGAAATAATATATTTCTAAAATCACAGTTTATTAAACGTCCTCTTTGCTAAATAAATTATGAGGACTTGAGGTGACCGTAAATGTTCCCTCGAAATATAAGTTAATCACATGCGCTATAAGTGCACTGCTCATGAGGCCAGAGATACAGACCCACGTGACAGGATGTCAGAGAGCACAGAGGCACCTTCTCTGTGATCAGACTGGAAATGTGTGACACCAGCTCACAAAGATCATTTGCAGCACTGTGCAGTGCGTAAACGATTAAAATAGCTTACCATAAATGTTAAAGTAATTAATGGCTCTCGGTTGCCCCCCTCACACTATCTGCGGCCCCTTTGTCACTGGCACACATCACTTAACATTGTTCACGTGGACACCGTAATACACCGGCCTTTAAATGGAAGTGGAAATGGAAAATGGAAGCTTTTGGTGCTAAATTTGTCTACAGTAACAGTAAGAGACATATCTGACTGTCAGGGTGTAGTCATTTAATAAAAGTTAAGCCTAAATCTTTTGAAAGTGATGTCAAATAAACAGAAAACACTGGATGAAAGTGATGACAGGGCTCCACATTTCAAACTACTGTGAACTTTCTGAACTGAAAGGTCTTCTGTATGTTACAGGTGTACATTAAAGCTAAATTGAGGTCTCTTGTAGTGAAAAAACCACAGAGAATTATCACTAGCCTCTGTAGTTCTCCTCAGCTTAGCATGTTTTATTGACTTTGAAGTTGTTATTGTGGTTTTACAGCCTACAACTTTAAGGTTTGTTTTCAGTCTCTACACTTTTATTAGTGTCTCCACACCACAGCCATTTGTTTTAAGGAAAAAAGAGGAACTCACTGTCTGTCACCTTGTTAGACAACATGTAGCATTTAGCAAGAGCTGTGGCGTTAACAGAGATCAGAACAGAGCTAAACAGAGAGTGAATGTTGGATTTTATTGACCAGGTGGCCTGAAACCTATGGCTGATGTTGTCACTGTATTGTAACCTATTCACGTTTAAAGGTGATAATGTGTTAATGTGGTGATGTCAGCATGTTGCACTGCCTTCTAATGGCCAAAAATTCAAATAATGCAGCTTCAAGATAATCTCAGTAAGGTGTATTTCAAACAATTGGCTAAAAATTGGGATTTGGTTAAAACTTGCAAATAAAATCTCCCACACTCAATACTGTTGTTATCTAGGACTATTGGGCTACTGACATTTGGCTATTAACGAAATTAGACGGAATTCATCCACCCAGGCCTAGGGCATCAAAAACTGATGCTGTGTTGTCTAATACATGTGCACAAAGTACCCTTTCATATTAGTGTGTAACCAGCAGGGTGTGGCTTTTGCAGATTGGTTGGCAGGGGGAGCATATCTCTACCAGAGAAATATTTAAAAACTTGTATACAATGGCTTTAACAGAGTTTCAGAAAAGACAACACTATTAGAAGTTGCTGTGTCAAATCCTAACCATCATCTCAGTGAACTACATTGGTTGAATAATGGTGTTGTTGAAACATGGGTAACCAATGAAACACTGAGTGAAACTATATATTTGGGCCACTGTGTGTTATTTGTGGGGCTCTGCTGTAGCATTGGGATTCATTACTCCATGTTTACTGCACTCGCTAATCAGAGTTGGCGCTTCTCTGCTCAGTTTACATGCCCTAGAGCAGACAGGGCCTGGTCTCCAAATGGATGAAAATCAGCAACAGGCTCAAAATTGTGTTTTTATTACTCATGTGTCTATTTTTAGCATCATTGTAAGGCTGGAATGAGAAGTGGAAAGAACACAGAAACAGAAATTGGCTGGGAAGCAGTTCACTGAATGGCTGGATGGAGGCCATTCATTTTAACACTTGGGTTTCTTCTTTACAGTAGCTCTGAGAAGCTTCAGTCAAGGGATTCAGGTTGGCTGAGTTAACGGCTAAATAAACACGGAAATTAATATGATTCATCTTTTAAAAATTTCCAACACCTTAACAGTCTGAGTGAAGATGCCTGTGATGGAGGCTCCTAAAAAGGGGATTTTGTGTTCATAGTTGGGGCCTGTGAGGTTTCCTGTGCAAGTGCCGTGATAACTTAACTGTGGCTATCAGCAGTCTTGTCTCTATCTGACCGTGGGAAAAGCTGGATGGGAAAAGCCTTTCTTTCAATTCTTCTAGTCTGGACTGAATATCTCTCTGTGTGTGCTGGAATAACATATCCTATCTGACCACAGAGCTAATTTTATTATTTATTTACTTTTGGTCTGTATAGGCTTTCGGCACATAAGTGTCAGAACCAGGACCTGGGTTTTCAGTTCAGTTATCCTGATCCCCACAAAAAAAAAGACTTTCTTTCCTGCACTTTTTTAAATAATTTCCTCAATAATTTATTAGACACGTGGCATACAGTTTTTGTTTTTGTTTTTTTTTACACCCCAGCAGGTATGAAAATCAACCTAAATCAACATATTCTATGTGTGATTTCTTGGCATGTAGTTGTGAGGAGATTAGCTGGAAAGAAGGGGAAGTGGGTGTGATTAGGGTAGGGTCTTTGTTGTGGCTCTAAGAGAGCGTGTGGGAGGGAGTCAGACAGTCACTTGGGGAGAGCTGGAACTGTTCTCTAGTTATAGTTGCCCTCAGAGGCTGGCTTAAAGTAAGTGGTTGGTGCCAAGTGGCTAGACAGTAATGAAACAAAAGCTCAGACATCTGTTTCTCTTAGCATCTACACGATTCCTCTGCCTAATGTCACCTTGGAAATGTACTTCACATCCAATCTGCTTATAAGTGAAAATTCATTGTGTATTAGGATAGTGAGAAAATGAATTGGCAATTTATGTCTTTTTTAAAAGCAAACATGCTAATTCCATCTTCTCAGAAGTGAACAATTGCTGGATCTACTACTATCTCCAATAGTAAACTAAATTTAGATTGTTTAATTAAAAAATCAATAAGACATCTTAGAGATCAGTTGTTGCGAAAATATTTTGGCATTTTTGGAAATATTTGCTTCCTGACTAATTAATTTAATGACAAGCTTGAGATTAAGGAGAGCATTTGTTTAACATAAAGACTGGAAACTGAGACAGCTATACTGTCTTAGTCCAGTATCCTAAAGTTCAAAGTTCATTATTAATGGCAGACAGAGATGACTTAAATCCCACTGCCAACACCAAACAAAAACGAATCATTTAAGTCAGCTGGCAAAAAAGCAAAGAATTTCCCAAACTGTCAAACTATCCTATTCCTTATTTCTAAGCCCATGATTATTGAACATATTAATAAAGACTTAAGCATGCGTGTTTGTGTGTGTATGTGTATGTGTGAGAGAGAGACTATTTTAGACATTTTATTAATCTAGCTGTAGCGGGTTTGAATTTGTTGCTGCCAAGTGCCCTACAGCCCCTCTGTAGCTTAAAATGAATGTCTGTAAATGTTTAGGCAAAATGTGTTTCTTATGTGTGTTGACACAGATGCCAAAAAAATGTGCTGGAACATAGTCTTTACAATCTTGTTGGTTGACCCGTTGGGCAGGCTGTGTTGTTTAAAGGCTTAAGGGGAGATTTGGAAAGAACAGAAAATCATTTTGACAGCCAAAATTATGGGTTTTGTGGTGCAACATTAGAAGATTAAACATACAGTGCTTTATACCACATGTAACTAGACAAATGCACAAACACAGACAGTGCTGCCGCATGATGTGCAGGGATTGAGCAGGAGCTTGTAACAGTCTGCACTATTTATGAGTTGAGACCACATATGAACCTGATTAGGAGAAAGACTGGGGAGGCTTCACGACATGTTCTCATCACCATGGTAGTGTGTGTCGGTGTGTGTGTGTTTGTGGAGACAAGACACTGTAAGTGTTTGTCAGCAAGGCAACATTTGTACTACGAGAGGTACTGTTTGCCTGGAATTATTGCTTGGAGCTGTCGAGAGGTGAAGCTCTTTAAGCGCGAGACACAGAGCAGATGGGAGACAAAAGGCTCTGCAAATTAAATGAGTGGAGTCGGGGAGGAACCAACACAGGCAGACATAGATGTACTGTGTTCAAGTAATCCAGCACCTAATGGAAGCAGAGTTGAGAGAAAACTGGGTCTAGCTGACCGTGTAGACAAGAGGGTGGTGGGGTTCAGAGAGACTCAAGGGTAAATGTGTGTTTCTTGGCTTGTGGCTTGATGGGAATGGAGAACCACACCAACACACAGCTTGTCCTCACCTAAATGAAATGTCTTGGCACTTTCATTATTTCGTTTCCTGAATTGCTTTTCAGGGCCAAGTGAATATTTTCTTTTCTGCTCTGTTTCACTGGACAGATCTGATTTTAATGGAAAAGTCTTTGATCGAGCAGGTATGGGAGAGGGACAGAAGCAAACTTGGAGCCTAAACCAAGAGAGATCAGTTATTTAAACTTTGTTGGTTGTTTCTATAGCTGTTGTTTTGTTGAAAGCTTCTGCTGGTCTTACTCTGAATGAGATCAGGGTGGTCCTCCAAAATTTGTGTTTTTGCAGGCAGACACACAACCATCACAATAGCATCCTGGAGTGCTGGGCTGGAGGTCTCCTGTTCAACACATCCCATCAGTAAAAAACTTGAAGCTAGTGCGAATCATTCAGGTCGACCTTCGTTTTCTCCATCTCTCTTGTGTCTGCACACTGTCAGCATCTTTCATTGTTGCGTTCAGAATGAAAAGCACCTGATACAGATTTTAAAATTGCTCCAAAGCTAGATATCTATCACAATAATGGAGAGGAGTGTGTTCATATCAGATGAAGCGTTGCATTCATTCTGCTTCCTGTCAATCACCTGACACCCACAGGAAGAAGCACAGGGTTGTGTCAGGAAATAATCCCTGAAATATACATTGATAAGAGAAAACTTTATGTCCACCCACAGATGAAACTACTGGATATCTCAAAACAATCATGGGTGTCAAGATCTGGGATACATTAGACTAAGTAAACAATCTGTCCTTGTAACCAACATGTTTCATACAAATTGGTACCGTAGGTATTAATATTAACGTTATCATAGCTTCCTCTTTTAGGCTCATCTGAGATCTGTTGGAGTAAGTTAACAGAGCTGAACAATCAACTTGTGAAATGTCTCATCCTAAAGTATTCAGAAGCCAGAAGAAACACCATCCACTCGATTTATTCTCATACTGAAATCCTGTCAAATCATAATGTTATGGTTACTTTGGTTGACAGCCTATGGCAGTGCTTTGCCCTGTAGCTCCTCCTTGCAGTGTTCATCGAATCAAATATTGACCCAGTGCTGATGCTGAGCAGATATTTCATAAGACATCGTGTTCAAACCACCTCCTATGCAACCATGCACTTACACAAATACACTGACAGCAGGGAGTCTCACCCCAGAACAGAATTAACAGATTAACCACAGCAATGGGCATTAGGGCTCCATTGCTCCCTTTCTTTTCAAGAAAGAAATGCTAACTTCTTGTTAGAGCTTCTCAACTCATTTTGCAACTTGTTTGGTATAATATGTTATAATAAATTAAATTACTTTGGTTCTGTAATGTGAACTTGATTAAAAAAAAAAAGGAGGGCAGTGTTGAAGACATCACTTTGAGCTTAAGCAATTTTTGGAGATGGTTATGGTAAGTAAGATGGTTACTATTGGAGATGGTTTTAAAATCCCAATTTGACTGTATTCTTTCAAATTTAATAGGCCAAACAACTAATTTATGAAAACAATAAATACCAGCTCACTCAATGAAATATATATCAGCATGCTTTTTACACATGATTGTACATTTCCTTCTGCCTGACCTTCTACCTCTGTGTCACAACATCTCACTTTGGCCCTTGTACTGAAGTCCAACTTTCCAGCTTTGTGGCTCAGAGCGAGTGCACCTCTGCAGAAATATCCAGCCGACTACATGCTGCTACAAATTATTTCACCCAGTGTCACTGAAGCAAAGTAGGTTAGGTATTGGCTGCAACATCTGGGCATATACTGTACATTACACTTCCACTCTAACAGACATGTTGGGCTTAAAAAGCAGTGGGGAGGGTGAGTGTGTGGGATTAGTGCCAGCTGGCCCTAGTGTGTATGTGCTCATGTGTGGTCATATCCACGTCTGTCTGTGTTTGTGACCCCTGCTGTAATGCAGAGCAAGTCTTTATCTACAGTTAGAGGGATTGGGGGCAGAGCGTTTTTAGATTAGAGTCTGAACCCAGAGGAAGTTTCCCCCTGTCTTCCCACGTCCTTCCATGTGTCCCATAGTGATGCAGGGTTATCTTTTTTAAGGCTCATCCAGTTTATCAGAAATCAGAGCTCACATTAAAGTTACTAGTTTAAAGCCAGTGGATTTGGACAAATCCTTTCTCACTCTCACGAGAAAGTGAAAACTGGGACTGCAGCCAGTGTTAAGTGAGCGTGGGATTTTCACTATGAGCTTCACAAGTATCTCCCTGCTTTTCCTGCACAACTGATATAAATACTGGTGGTAGGGAAGTCCTTGAATCAGCTCTCAAGGCCTTGCATTTAAGTCATTGTTCTCTCTGTCCTGTAATATTAAGCAGACTTTACTTTTAGCGACCAAATAAACATTCCAGAAGTCATAAAAGTGGTGTAGACTAGAGATGGCTTGTGTGCGCCAAAGAATCCCTGCATTAGTTTAAATGCCATTAAGCCTGATCTGGTTTCAGTGGGTGGTCGAGGGCAGTTGTTAGTTTTGGGTGTGAAGAGCAGCCGGGGATTTACTCCGAAAAGTAGATTTTTTAGGGATTTTGTTTTTAGGGGGGACTTTACTGAAGCCTCATGTTCTGCTTTGCACATGTTGGAATTTAAAACCCTTTAATGATCTCAACCCACCTCATCATACAGTGGATTTCTGAATATTCGGTTTTATGTGTACTTTTCTGGATGTTAAACTAAAAGGCACACGCACACAAATTTGTATCAGCGACACATCAACTGCAGCTACCACACTTCTGGACAATCTGATCTTCTTAGGTTATTAGATTTTTTTTTTATAAAGCAATGACTCACACCATGATTGATTTTTTATTTTTTTTTATTGTTCAAACATTGCTGTGTTTGATTTGCGCCAGTCTGAAGGTAACAACCAGCTTTGACCTCACAATTCCCTCTTTGCTTGCTAAAGACACTAAACTCATTTCCTGAATGAGTCAGAGAAGGTCACAGGGGGAAATGTGTTAATAATCTAATTGGTGACCACCTCTGTAGTTGAGCCCCCTGCCCCACCCTGCCACCAAACAAGATTATTCACTGAACCAGGGATGTTAGTACTGGTGTTAAAGTTCTCTATATTATCAACTATGTGCTTTGAAAGGCATAGGTTACAGCAGATCCAGTAAAAGAGACCTGAAGCATAATAGCATTGCTTTGCCATTAATGGTGGGGGGCTTTCATTAAAGGGAACACACTCTCTGCTTTTCATTAGATTTGTAATGAATCAAGATTGTAATCATGCACATTGCTGCTGCCAGTGGATATCTCCATTAGCTAATGCACAGCCTCAGGCAAACAGAAAATGTGGGGTTGTCTACTGTGTGAACTTATCATCGTCTTCCTCTGGGCAAATTATTCCAAAAACAAAGTGAGATCTGCTATTTTAAAAGCAAATTTAAAGCAATTAAAGCAAAAATCTGCCAAACCCCAAGATGTCAAAGAAAAACTTTTGATATTCAGTTATTGATAGAAAGAAAACAATTAAATATTTTGAGAAGCCGAATTAGCCTTTTTTTATATAGTCTAAGTTTACAGTTCTGTACTTTGGCACTTTAATTCAGTGGGTTCGCAAATACAGCTGAAGCTCATGGGAATGTCATACATGTTCATGCTTTTTTAATTAGAATTTTGCTTAAATATAAAAACATTTTCTAATCTGGTTGAAGCGTCCTGAGACACACACTGACTAAACAGCTCAGGCAGTGTGGCAGAGATTTACTTTTTAAGTATTTGAAGTGAGGCTCGCCCTTCTGACCAATCAGAGAAAAGAAACATCTTTACTTAAGAGTGAAAAGGCTGTGCAAGATGTGGATAAAAACGAGGAGCAGCAACACAAGGAACACTGAAGGAAATGGACAGGGGGACAGATGCCCAATTTGACAAGGATTTTCAGAGACATAAGAGAATTCTGACAAGACAACAAAAGACAACTGAAAAACATTAAAGGTGAATTTTCCCCCTCCAAACAAAAACTCAAGACTAGAAGAAGCTCAGGGCAGGATCGTGGACACAGAAGAAAGATTACAAAGAACAGAGAAGGTGGAAAGAGTTAGATACGATTATTTACTATATGAGAGTGATATATGTGTCAGGTAAATGAAGCTACAGCTGCCAGTTAACTTAACATAGTGAAACGACTACACTGTCTGTAACTAACAACATTACAACAAAAGTAAAATTATAATGAGTCGGTTTTAGTGTTTTACAAGCAGTAACCAGTATAGTATTACTGAAATTTCATTAGTAACTTGTTACACTACTCTGTAAAAGTAATGCTTTATAGCACTACTTTTACTTTTACACTAAAGCGACTGTGGCGCAGGACGGTAGAGCGGTCGTCACATGTCGAAGTGTCCATGAGCAAGACCAACTTAGTAGCTGCCGGTGAGTGATGGCCAGCTGCTTAGCAGTTCTCCCATTGGTGTGTGATTGTGATTGCGAATGGCTGAATGAGAAGCAGTGCAAAGTCTAGACCACTTAAAGTGTAGACCCTTTACCATTTACAGCCCAATACTAGTAACCAGTTGCCGGCTAGTCTCATGTTTACCAGGTATAGAATGATAATGTTATCTCTCTTCTACTTAAACTCTCTGCAAATAAGACTTTTTGGCAAAATGTTGTACTACTGCTTTTTAACTAATTTTAACTCATAAAAGTCTGTGTATCAACACTTTATCCTATTTAACCTATAATATACACATACGAAAAATATTGTCGACACCAATGTCTCCTTCTCAGTTTCATTGCATGTAGGCCAAAAGTTAGAAAACCTTCCTTATGTAAAAGATTAAAGAACTGTGTAAAACAGTCTTGAAACTTTAATAGTACTAATTGGCTTTAGAGCAACATTCACACTACTCCCAGGTGTATTTCTGAAGTGCTATGATCTAGCTGGAGGTTAACGGTACTAATTAACGTCTATATTTTCATACTCTCTCATTGCGCCTTTATATCCCCTTCTGTTGTATATTAAAAACATGGCCCACAAAGGAAATCCCTCATCTGTTACTCCCACTGTTTACCTGACCTCATCGCAAAGCTTCAGAGTTGCGTAACTCTGTTAGGAAGTTCCTTTTGTGACATTGTTCATGTGAATACAATCTATAACTTTTGGCTCTCCCTGAACACAACTCTTTTACAAGCTGTCAAATGTGGGCTAAAAAGTGGGCTAAATGCTTCCTCCCAAGCCCAGTGACCTTCTTTTACTTTAATTGGGAAAGTTTCCCTTCTGCCAGGGAAAATAACAAGTGATATTTTCATGTAGTATATCTCTCCTGCAGCAACATGCAGGGACAAAGCTGCGGCTTTGATATGAGATGTGCCATTTCCCCCTCGAGAGAGCTGTTTTTTCTGCCACTAAAGTGGCTTAATGAAATGAGATTGCACAGGCTCTGGAGAAAATTGAGAAATGAAGTATGTTGGGGAGGATGAAAAAGTGAGAGAGAGGATAGAAGAATAAAAATTGATAAACAAGATAGAAAAGATTCATAGAGAATGAAAGCAGAATAGGAGTCATTCTTTCCTTAGCTTATGTTTGCTAAAATCTGCAAAATGCGTCAGCCAAGAGAGTCAGAGTGGAAAGCTGCGTTAAATTACCAAATTCATGTTAATGAAAGGAGACTTACTCTGGATTGGTTTTATAAATAGAATTTACCCCTGAGCCAAATGGAGAAGGAGGGAGGGGGTTAAACACTTTCAAGTGTAATAATTGAGACCCTTCACCTCCTCGCTTTCTCTGGTTAATTAAGATGAACATGTAGGTTCTTGATATGTGTTGCTCTTACTCAACAGTCCGTGCAGCACCAGCACCACCACCTCACCATAACCGTGTCATTTTGAGCTATGATTTGGATTCATCTTCAGGCTGATTTTCATTCCCTGCTTTCCAAATTTTTAAGAACTTGTTGTAGATTGGTTTTAGGGCTCGCTTCTGTTTTTATTTCATTTATTTATTTATTTTTGGATGTGTAGGATGCAAGTGAGATGCAAGACTGAGTGAAGAGAGAGATGTGAGGTATGTACAAATAAAAGTTAAGGTCTGCTTTGTTTTCTCTGTTTTATTCTAGTTCCTGAGGATCTTTCCCTGGAGGAGAGGGATGAGCTGTCCAATATCCGGCGCAGGAAGCGGGAGCTGCTCGATGATATTGAGGTGTGTGCATATAATCATACAGTATATAGTAAACTGATGGTAGTCTTTACTGATCTATTTTATGTATGATTTTGTTAGTGGATGAAATTATGGTGAAGAAAAGTATGTACTTATTATTATTACTAAACTTTAGCAAATATAATTCTTTTGAGTAATCTACAGAAGTGCTGCAGGTCTATTTGCATTATGTAAGTGATGCAAATTGATCCACAGCACATATTTGCACACCCAATATTGTCAGTGCCTTCTCTGTCCTCTTCATGTCATAACTGTTTTTCTGTTCTTCAGAAATTTTTTTGCTTAAATAAATAAAACAAACTGTGACACATCTCACACTTTTCTTTTCTCAGAGGTTGAAGTTTGAAATAGCAGAGGTCATGACGGAGATCGAGCAGCTGACCTGTGTTGGAGAAAGGTAAGTCAAGATACTCTGTGAACTCAGCTTATTCAAGTCCTAGTTAGTTAGGGGCAGTAGGCAGCAAATCACCATCACTATCTATGAACTTAATACTAAAATATGAAGTCTAGCTTCCTCTGTAATGGTGTCAACCAATGCTAAATACTGGGCATTGCTTTTTTGAGTGTCGGCAACACTGTATGTTGAGATTCTCAGATGTCCAGGTTAAGTTTATCCCAGAGATTCTTGAATATGTTTCACTTTTCATCCTAACATGTTCTTCAAATGATGATTCTTCAAGTTTGATGTAGATGTCCACCTTAACCCCTCTTTCAAATCACCTGCCTTCTCAGAGCAGCACTTTTATATTGCACCCTATTGGATTGATTGTTAATTGGGATATTTCCTTAATTTGTCCGTTTAAATCTATGATATGGATGGGAATAGTATTCATTTACAGGCAGTAGTGGATCATAAAATCTAGTTTCAGAGGCTTCTACACACCAAAAAATATGTTGTGAATCTTTCCAAGTTAAAGATATAAACACATTTAACATTAGTTTGTAGGATATTGTTGGCTCGTCATATAAAATGCCTATAAAAATACAGAAAATGGTAGGTAGAAACCTCTTCAGTCATAAATAACGACCATCAGAAGTCCTCTTACTTCACTCATCTTAGTTGGGTTTGGAATTTGCATGTTTGGTCAGAGACATCAAAGATTGTTAGATAACAAAGGAGCTTTTTGTAATAAATGACATGAAAAAAAAGGATATACTGCATGGACAAGATGTGACATCATCAAGTAGTTTTCATATCAACCACACCCAGCTGGTTCTGGGTAAAGTAGATAAGATGATATTGCACCTATTGTATTTCTATCCACATCTTTCTATATGATACATACAATAACATGAAAGGGCAAACCAACAGCTGCATAAAACACTCTGTCAGTGTACATCAGATGTGTATATAAACCAGTCAGGTGTGCTCTAGATTAATCATTGTGTGTCAACATTGTGTGCTGTGTGTCACTAAGGCCATTCCTGTTTTGTCTTTTCATCTGTCACTTTATGTGTAATACAGGCAGGTGATAAAGACAGGATGTCTGTGCATAGTTTTTTTTTTTTTAGTGTTTTTTGTCATTGAATGTGTGCGCATGTTTTTCAAATTAGATTCAAGCATAAACATGTACATATAACGAGGAAAACAGATGTGTCAGGAAATATTCGTGTGACTATAAACAAAGTGCAATTCTTATGTTTCACTTTCAGTTACTTGACAAATTATTTTCCGTTATGTTTAGTGTATGTATGTAGACTGATCTCAGTAAATATCTACATTTATGTTCATGTTTTGCAGTAAAACATCTCAGAGAAACAAACAAATTGCCATGGGCAGGAAGAAATTCAACATGGATCCAAAAAAGGTACACACGGGTTATAGTTATTTTTCCACTATTTGAATAATTTTCTGAGCTTTTGTGAAGTGCTGTCCAACATCTCCATCCATCTTGTTTTCTCATCTGCCTCCCTAGGGAATCCAGTTTCTGCTGGAGAACGACCTCCTTCAGCACACTCCCGAAGACATATCCCAATTCCTCTACAAAGGCGAGGGTCTCAACAAGACTGTTATTGGAGACTACTTAGGTGAACGGTAAGACAGACCATGGGTTCTCAATTCTGATCTGGCAGATAATTGCAGAAAGATTTATATCCCTTCTGTGATAAAGAAGGAATGTATGGGCTGGATATATTGATCAGAGAGGTAGAACATGATTGAAGTCTTCCCCAACATAAATCTTTATTGTGGGGTTCTTGACAAAGCCCACCCCATGTGAACTTATAAGTGGTAATAAAAGAGACACCCAGCTCTTCACATCTCAGGCCAGATTGGTGGATAATAAAGATAAAGGAAAGTCCTGCAGCTGTAGCACGACTGTCTCAGCTCACTAAAGACTAGTGAGAGTGATACCATTAGGGCTGTGATGCACCAGTGTCCCACACCATCGTCACTAGTCCATGGCTTATCAGCTGATTCATTCTGTTGAATTGCCATTGGTCAGCATTAGAGATTGGCTGTTGACTCAGCGAATTAGTGCAACTATTTTTATCAGACACGCTGTTGATTAAAAGTAGCTGCCTCACAACTAGAAGGGGCCACCAGTTCAATTCGCAGCTGGTCAGCGGGGACCTTGTTGTGTGGAGTTTTTGCATGTTCTCCATGTGCTTACCTGGGTTTCCCGCAACAGTCCAAAATACAGTATGTATGCAGCATCTTTCCTATACTTTGTTAATAGAAATGCTTTAACAATTTTCAGTTGATCACTATAACATCTGTATTTAGTATATTCTTTTTCTCTATTCCTCTACAAAACTTAACTGCCAAAGACTATTGATTACAAACATCTGTGCATTGACTGTGAGTAATCCCCATTATATGTATTTGTGACAAAGGGTAAAAATTATTCAATATTTAAAGAAAAAGCACAATTTGACTAGTAGTATTAGTAATAGTAGGCTAAGATCAGCTTCATGCATCTGTGTTACTGAAGTAAAGGTGCATATTCTGTGCATCAGTGGACAAATAAGTGTTGTCAGAAACAATGAAATGCACAGACACGCACTGAAGCTGAAGACAGAGGGGGTGTTCTAGGGGCTGCCTGCAAGTCGTAATGCCAGGTATTCATGGTAGATCATCAAAGGGGACACCAACCCAGTGGAAACACTAAATACAGGCTGAGTTTTTCCTCTCAGAAATTATCACTAATTGAGCTAATCCAAGGAGCAGGAGTCCATCATTAAATGGGGGGGGGGGTTACAGGAAGCAAACAGAGGACACAGAGAAAGGAGACGGACAAAAGAAGAAAATAACAAAAGGAGGAGGACAGATCGTAGTTGACTGACTTGAGGAGTTTTGTTTTATTGTTCCTGTTTACATGTGCTTTGTGTGTCACATACAGTTCACTTATTGTTCACCAAGACACATATATGCATTTTTTTTTTACAAACAGGGCATCAAATCCAAGTGTCTTTGTAGTAAATGTACCTATAGCAACTACCCTGTAACCCTCATAGGATTCATTTTATTTTGGGCCAGACAACAGTATATGTTATAAAACAGTTGCGAACACAGTGGGGAAGAAAAATATTCACAGTCCAAATAATCCCAGACTGTTATTGCAATGTAAGTTTGTTGTTTGTTTCGTGTAAGCCATCAGTCTTTGTGTTCTACTCCACGTTTCCATAAAAACACTAAATCCAAAATTCACGATTTCATTTGAACAATACACTGTACAAATATGAGACAGGATCAGGATCATGGACCCTCATGTACAACAAACAAGATCAGTGAAGCTGTGACCGCAGCCTGAAACCAGCCGTTGACTTCTTTTCTCCAAAACCCCTCAAATAACCAAACAAAGCTCTCACAAAAAGGAGCCTGTGTGGGTTAGGTTCTAGCTGTTTTTCATCAGTCCCCCCCCCCTCAGGGTAGAGAAACACTTAGCATAGGCCAGCTGTTGAAATTGCTTCCAGGCTCGCTCTGCTTCCTGTATGAATCAGGGAACAAACACGAAAGGAATCCTAAGAAAGAGGAATTTAGGTAGAGAAGAGAGATCTTTTTCCTCACCCCGTCTTCCGGGTGCACACTTAGTTGTCTTACATCTTCTCTGAGGTGGTTTGAGATTTTCCAGATGGTCTCCTGTGCTCTGAAAACAAGAAATGACTGGAGGTGGAATAATATTTGAAATCTGTTTTTCTCATTCTCCTTTTTTTCCAAACAGAGATGACTTCAATATCAAGGTGCTCCAGGCTTTTGTGGAGCTACACGAGTTTGCAGACCTCAACCTCGTCCAAGCACTACGGTCAGCAGAGGGATTAACCTGAACATCTTGCAATTACAGCATATACTGTATACTCTGTTCACCCTGACCCCTTGGGCATTGTACATGAAATCCACCTCCTCTCTTTTCCTTTTATAGGCAGTTCCTGTGGAGTTTTCGTTTGCCAGGTGAAGCCCAGAAGATCGACCGCATGATGGAGGCATTTGCCTCACGGTACTGCCAGTGTAACCCAGGGGTCTTCCAGTCGACAGGTCAGACACACAGCAGGTTACTCTATTGGATGCCAGTGATTTCTAACTTTTTTTAGATATACTGTCGGGTAAACTACCACCCAAATACATCCAGTGTCAATTGGAATGGATTTTAACACTTATTTGACACATATTTAAGTGTTTAAAAGTTACTTGTGGCCAAGAACCATCACTCTGAACAACAGCTAGGTTGTCGATTTTTGTAGCCTATAATGTATAATGCAAATTTTGCCTAATGTGGCAACAGAATCACTGTCCAAGGAGTTAAAACAGGAAATGGTTTCCAGTTCAGAGTAAACAACTAGCAACAAACATGGGACATAAATTATGCAGGAAAGACTCAAACCTGGCTGAGTGATACAAGGACTTGTGATAAACAAAGCCTATAACTGCAACAGTCAGCATATAATTGAAGAGATTTTAGAGCAATTACAAAGTGTTTTGAAGCCACATGAGCTCCTGTGGAGTCAAAGTGATTCTCAGGCAATGGAAAACCTGAACAATTGAAATGATATGACACCGCATGTAAAGATGTATGACGGTCAAAATAATGTACACAAAGGACTGTTTTATTAGATTAGATTTGTAAACAGACACTGACAGTATGTGGAATTAAAGCCTGCAAAATGACACAACTTGTAAATTATTTTTGCCAACAAAGACAATCTTTACCCACTTTGTGTACTATGGGCCAAAAACATGTTGTGTTCATCAAGTCAGTCTGATTCAGATTTACAGGATAAGTGTTAGGAGTGTTAGGTTAACACACTGTTCTAATATTAAAGCCCATCTTCCCAGCTCTCACATTATTCCTCACGTACACACAGACACACACAATTCAGTACAAATACCAAATAACTTTCAAATCCTGATTTCCTGAGTATAAAAAGGTGTACTAGTACAACAGAGATTAAACTACAGTAAATATGTAGTGGAAGTATAACGAAATGCAAACACAAGAGGCCACAATGAGCAAAGAATTTCACCGTACGCTGACGACCGCCTGTTACATGTCCAAAACCTTGAAAATGTTACACCACACATTTAAAAACTACAGGATGATGCAGGTCCTTCTCTGATGTAAAATTTTCACAATATGAAAAAAAAGTTTTTTAATATATGTGTATATTTCTTGTAAAAATAGGATGTATCACTATGAAATACAAAATAGGATTTCTGTGAAAGGACACAAGCTTTTGTAACCCATCACCCCCCTACTCTTGATCTCAGATACCTGCTACGTGCTGTCGTTTGCTATCATCATGCTGAACACCAGCCTACATAACCCAAACGTCAGAGACAAGCCCCCTGTGGAGCGCTTTATCTCTATGAACAGAGGTATCAATGAAGGAGGGGATCTTCCAGAGGAGCTTCTCAGGGTGAGGATTTATCCGTAACGAGTGTGTGCCTGTATGTGTGTGTATGTGAGAGGGAGAGTGTGTGACCTATTTGTGACACTCCATTTGAGTGAGGTGCTTTCTCCACTGTTTCCTCATTTGATACTGTTTTCTTTTTATTTTCTAAATGCAGAACCTGTATGAAAGCATCAAAAATGAACCCTTCAAAATCCCAGAGGATGATGGGAACGATCTGACACACACGTTCTTCAACCCCGACAGAGAAGGCTGGCTCTTAAAGCTTGGTATGTGTAATTCAGTTGTAAAAGTAACCTTGTTTATGTTGATCTGCCTGTCAGCAGAGCCTCAACAGCATCCCCCATTTTCCTGATAAAGGCTGATTGTTTGTGGTGTAGTCCAGGCGCCCATGTTGGAGGTAAATAGCTCTTGGATAACTATGGAAATGGTAAAAAAAAAATAGCTTAGTGAGTTAATGGTTTCGGCAGAATTAAATAATAAATCAATGTTTGCTATATTTTAACATAAAAAGACTGATCATAGATCCCTACAAAAACATTCAAGCTTTAAACCTGTTACCAGTTTTTTATGTTTTGGCACAAGTTAAACATAAGCAGGAGAAATACAGCTTCACTCTATCCAAAACCTTTAGAATCTCCCAGATTTCATTTTTAAATGCAGCTGTTTGCTGACATGACAAATACTGAAATATGATTTGTGGACATTTTCTCGTTGTGGACTGACTGTTTACACAAACCTATGCTGGCTAATTAGCTTTATCATTCACTAGAGCTGACTATAGATGTGAGACCATCTGTTGCCTGTGCCACAAACAGGAAAACAGATGTGTAACATTAATAGTGGCCTTAACTTGGGATGCAGGCACGAATAGCATTAGGTTATGATTTTTGCTGATGCAGTATCCTTTTTTGCCCAGATAACGGGCTGTTCCCAAGATAACGTCACTTGTAGATTTGTGACTTAACTGCAATGTGTCTTTTCTCTGATTGTCCTTCATCTTGTGTCCTGTCCTTTTTTCATCTCGTATAGTTTCTCCTCTCTGTCCTCTCCTCTCTTGTCAGATAATGCACGTTCCTTTCTGTAATTACACTCCACTCTCTGCCATGGTGATTTTTGTGCTTGCTGTCTTTTTTTTTTTTTTTTTTTTTAAACCACTTTTCATTCCTTACTTCTCTTCTAACTTTTCACCCTTTCACCTTGTGTTCTGTTCTTCCATTCTGCTCTGTGATGGCTGTTCCTTCTTAAAAATCTGTATTAGGAGGTAGGTAATGCACCTTCCTCCATCCTATTCTGGCATTGGCTTCCTTAGCAAAACTGGCCCCTGAACATCCTAACTGCCTCATCTAATTGGCTTGTTGTAGCTATCAGAGCGATTACAGGGAAATAATTAGTGTGAGATAATGGGTTATTTAATTCAAAGGCACAGCGAGTTGGACAACGTCTTTTCATTGTGCATGGGGATTGGCTGCACTCCACTTATACCTCATAAGGAGGCTGGAGGACGCATAGGGCTTACCTCAGCTCGTATTATCACGCAGATTAGCACTTAACATCATCCTACTATAACACTTTATCTCAACAAACCTCTGTTCTGTTTAATAAACCTTTTTATCATCCTGTCTTTTACTGCAACTACCAAAATGACAACATAAAAAAGGCAAAATCCTGTCTGTTAATGCCATAAGCAAAAAAAGCATCTGCAGTCATCTGTATTTAGTGGAGCTTTAAATTTTAAGTTCACTTCTATATTAGACAATTGACATAGCCACATTTGCTTTATTGTTGAAAGTAGACTCAGAAGATTAATATCGCTGTGAAGCCCTTAAAGCATCAGGAATTCAACAAAATGACTACGTCAGATTCTTTTAAATGAAACTGCTGCAGGCGCTGGGTGATTTACTTCTTTGTAGTTTCCCTGAACTTCCCTGAAACAAGTTTTCTAGGGGTCTTCCTCATGATTTGCTCAATCAAAAACTGCCCTATGCGTCATACAGCTCCCGTTTCTGCCAGAACATGCAGTGATGCTCAAGATTTGGTGAATGGGCTGCTTAAGTCTGCGCTACAGGAATGTGTACCTACTGCTGCGTGGCTGCTCATGCAGTAAAAAGAAGGACCTAAGTCCTTTTTCATTCTTCTCCCTCGGTCCCTGCCTTATAGTCTTATACAGTATGCTGCTTAATGGGTCCCTCACCTTTCTTTAGTTCCACTTATCCCAAAAGTGAATTTCTCACTAATGTTGCCTTCATCATAGGAACGTCTGCTTAATGATGGGGCAGCTTTTAAATATGACATACAGCTGCACTGCTATGAGGCTGTGAAGCACCATAAGCTTGTATAACAGCTACTGTTTACTGTTAACCGTAACTGAACATGCTGCTGTGCCTGAAACCATCATCATCCCGCATGTGATAGAGCTCCGTTATTTAGACATCGAGTCAAATTCTCTAAAATGTTCAGCATGTAAACTAACAAACATAATATGTAATCAATATATCTATATTAGAGTCACACCCTTTCAGTCAGTCAATATGCAGCACTGTGCTGTTATTCCTGCAGGGACCCACATCTTTATTCAACATTCATTCAACAGTTTTTATCCTCTTCAAGAAAACTAAATATGAGAAAACATTACTCCCTCACACTTGTGCATGTTATTGGTAGTTTTTTTTCCTTTTTGAAGAATCCATTAACAAACAGTGGAATGACAAACCTATGGGGGGTCTTGTTGTACAAAATTCATAATAAGTGTCACAACTCAAGGATGAAATTAAACATATGGCAAAAGAGGATAATCTATCCCGACAGCCATATGGTTGACTGTGGCAGATCTTTTATTTAGTATTTACCCAACAATAGTAGGAAATTTTTATATATTTATCAATTTTTACTGAGCTACAGTAAATGCAGTAGTTACATCTGAAAGTAAATATTGCTGATAAATAATACTGTCAATGTCAAATTTACCAAAAATCTAGGTTAAGTGAACATTACATATTGATTACATCAATAACAGCTGCTTTCTGCCCATTCTGCATAGTCAGCAGACATGTTATTATAGTTCACATATTGCACACTCTACACTGATATCAGCCATATTCTTTTTTTGTTTTAATTACATAGGCAAATTGCATCACTGATGGTGTAATTAACAAAAAAAAATCCTATAATCCCAATAATCTGCTTCAGTGTTGTGATGGAGGCAGATGGAGAGTTTGTCTGTTGCAAGAAAATCCAGAGTTAGCAGAAATTTACATTCACTCATAAAACTCATAAGATCCGAACAGTTGAACCTACTCCTGTTTTAAGTCATCACGTACGGTATAGGTGGTGTGTACATATCTGGGGTTTTTCCAGGAAGGTAACCCTGGGTTCAACTGTTTCCACAAGCCTTCCCCCTCTCAAAGCCCTGAGGCAATGCTCTCTGGGGACTGGGAGGAGTTACTGAAGGGAGTATCCAGGCTCAGTCTCTTGATTGAGTCTAATCATGCAGAGAGTTGATGATCAGAACCAGATGTGGCACGTGGAGCTGAGGTCTTTTGTAGGTTAGCGTAGCGTTCGCTTCTTCAGTCAGAGCTCAAACATTGTGTGTTTCTCTTCACAGGTGGGAGGGTGAAGACGTGGAAGAGGAGGTGGTTCATTCTGACGGATAACTGCCTCTACTACTTCGAATACACAACAGTAAGTAGGCACACACGAGTGTGTTTATGTGTTTCAGAACAGACATACAAAATGCTATTTCTTGCATAGTACCACACGTAAAAAAGTAACATCTATGTCTGTCTCACACATTTTACCACAAACATCCACATCCACAAATTCCTAGTTAAAGACAGAGGCAGAGGTCTTTGCCTTCAAGCACTGCTCTATAACAGATGTAGCCCCTTTGACCTAAATGAACCTCACTCCAGCAATTAACATGAAGCATCATGGAAAACATCTGCAAAGTCTATGGCACACATCTGGCCCCACTAATCCGTAAGTCAAGTGCCTCCCCCTACCCACTTCACCCGAGCAAACAAGACTCCCCCCCAAAAAAACACACGCACACTAACACACAGTCCCTGAACACACACAAATGAACACTGCAGAAGGGGTACACACTCAGAAAAGGCACATACGCAGCCAGTTGTTAGAAGCCATCCCTGAGCGCTCTCCCCCCTGCAGTGTCCCCTCATTAGTAGAAAGATGACAAGCAGGCCAGAGGGCTATTCCTTAGGGTCCCCCCAACTTACATCTGGTCCCAGAGACACAATGGTAGTCGCTGGAGTGGATGGTGAGTGGGGGTTATTTCTCCCATGGGTCGTGTCCCCTACCTGACCAGAGTGAATTAAAACCTCCATTGTGCTTTAATCACCACCTTGATGTTTACTTTGATGCTGTCAGGCTCAAGACTCTCAAACGTTCTAAGCTTTTCTGTAGAGAAATAAAAAGTGTCAAAACCCGTCAAACTGAATTTGACATGAATATTTTTACTTTATAATTTGAATATTACATTTTGTGACTTGATTTAAAGTAGTCGCCTGCTAATCCCATTTAGAGAAAATATTTTATGATGAATTAATTAAATTTCACATTTAGAGAAGAAATTTTCAACTATTTTGTTGATCCAGTGGAAGATGTCAAGTCTTTAGAGACTGGGTTTATCTGCAACGAGCACTAAAAACTACAATTTGCAACTAGTGCTAGCACATGGCCCGGAAATAAGCTATGAAAGCAGCGATATGTGTCACTACATCTTTAGTTGATATTGTTCGATATTGTTCATGTCCTGGTCCAAATCTTAGATAGTGGCAAAAAGCTATGTACACACTGAATGCGTGATGTGTTCATGCTTAGTGTTGTATTTACATGTGTGTCTTCAGGACAAAGAGCCTCGTGGGATTATTCCTCTGGAGAACCTTAGTATCAGAGAGGTGGATGAGCCCAGGAAACCTGTAAGTGTCCAACCCAGAAGCTGTCCTGCCCCTCCTAATCTGTCTTTGTCTTTTTTTAAATTCTTACAGAGAAAATCAAGTTTGAAATAATTAAAAACACCATTTGGCTCTTGTGTATATCTCTCTAGAATTGCTTTGAGCTCTACAACCCCAACCACAAGGGTCAGGTGATAAAGGCCTGCAAGACAGAGGCGGACGGTCGTGTTGTCGAGGGCAACCATGTAGTCTACAGGATATCGGCCCCCACGCCGGAGGAGAAAGAGGAGTGGATCAAATCTATCAAGTAAGATATTGTGTGGATCCATTTACAATGAGAGGGCACTTAGCCAATGCTGTGCTGCTCCCACAAGGCACTTTCTCATGTCTGACCTTGACTGTGAGAAACCAACACGCACACGCACACACACACACACACACACACCACTGGTGACTAAAAGTGGCTTCGTTTCTCACACTTCTGCACAGATAACACTCAGTGGTGATTTCTGCTCTGCTGGATAAGCTCTCTTCCCCTTTGATTAGCGCTCAGCAAGCAAAGAAAAACACATATGCACACACTTCTAATCAAACATTCTGTGCTTTTGGAAGTATTTTGGCAGCCTCTCAACCTGACAAGTCAAATGCTGATTTGTTAACCAGGGAGAAGAGGAAAGGTGAGGCAGTAAATTGGACCCAGTGGGTAATTGATCAGCTCATCTAGCAGCTTTACTTTCACTGGGAAATATGATCAGTGTCAGAGCAGAAATTATATTACACAATCCTCCTGTCTGTAAACCACTTAACACTGACAAATGTGTTTCCATTAAATGTTAGTGATGGCTTTCTCAGCTTAGTTACGGGAATATTGTCTGGGTAAAGCTGCTTCATGTACCTCATATTTTTAAGGTAGGATAGGAATCAGTCAATTTGCTGTTCTTCTCAGTTTAAGAGGCTGACAGACAGCTGACCTTCAGATGACACACAGTCTGTTTTTAATGCATAGGTGTGAACCAGGAGTGTTGTTTCTTAATGTTTCTGTGCAGTTGCACATAGTTCACTAAAGGCCCTGTTTTTGTTGGAATAACAAAGATCACAGGCTGGACTCATTGGGACAGAGCTTTGCTGCCTTAACCACACTCTCACTTGACTCAGCTGCTGGGGCGGCAGACTGTCCTGTGGTCAGCAGGTTCACACAAACAAATGCACACGTTATATCCTCACTTGACTCATCTGGAAGGGTCAAAATTGCCCTTGTGTTGACTGCTATGTGTATAAACACACACAGTTGTGGCCACCTCAGCACATTAACTGTCCTGCTGCTGGGAAGCCTGAACATTACTCAGAGGTATTCCCATCTTCAAGGTGTGACACTGGCAACACACCAGGTTTACAAAGCTTTGATTGAGGACAGATAAAAAGCTATAGTGCTTTATGAACATTTTAAAACTGCTATAGTCACATTGTTAAAATAATGTATCAAATCATTTTAGTTACTTTCTGCTTTTTTGTAAAGAAGACAGTGGTGTTGAGCTGAAAAATCCACCTGCCCAGCACAAAAACATGCTGGTCACAGAGCGGAAATTGAGTCACTTTGAGTCAAAATGTGTAAATAGGCAGTTGGTTGCTAATAACTTTACCATTTCACCCTAAAAGTTGATGATATACTTTTAAGAAAAGAGTAAGGAGAATTTTTGTATCTCCATTAACTGACATTATGCCAACATTATCTTGTGAATCCGACTAATGTGTACATTTTCATTTATGGATTACAAAGATAACAAATTGTTAATGATATAAAAACATTTATAGCACTTCTGATACCTGTAACAAATCCCTGTAAATCTCAGGTTTTGGTTTTGGTTAAACTAAAGCAACAGGGTTTTTTCCTAGAACCACCAGCAGTGCAGAGATCAGACATGAAGTGTTTAGGGTAAGATGCATTGAACAACAGACTAGTGGTTAAGGTCAACATAGCACATAAACTCATGGACATATCTGTCCTGGAATGCTCTAAAAATCAAAAGTTGATCATGTGTCATGGTATTTTTTTCTAAGAACATTAATAGATTTGCACACTTTTGACATATCAGTCCTACAGACACAGTCAGTGGAAAAAAAAATATGCAAACAGTTATTCAGTGATCTATTCTTTACTGTGTTCATTCCACAGAGCGAGCATCAGCAGAGACCCTTTCTATGACATGCTGGCCACAAGGAAAAGGAGGATAGCAAATAAGAAATGATCTTCACCCACATCTGCATCACCAACAATTCTGACCAGCAAAATCTTTGTGTGTGTGACATGGGGGTTGTGATGCGCTCCCATGCGCTTTTTTTCCCCAGGGCACTTAAAGACAGCCTGCACCTCGTTTGTTGATAGTTGATGTGAAGATCTAATTTGGTGCAAACATTGAATACTGAGCTCAAGCAGTGAAGAAGGAATGGTGTTATCAAGCTGGATAATAATAGGAAAAAAGATGAGGACTAATCACTGGAGGATGAGCTCTAACTGGACAAAAGCAATGTTGCCCTCTGCTGGACACACAAGGAATTACAATATAAATGCAGAGGGAGCATGTGAAACTGGGACATAAATAGTCATGGCTTTCCTCTAATCCAGACTGGCTCGCCTGGTTGGTTGTCTGCTTTCTGTCAGCAAGACACCTAGATGCCACTCAACATTATCATCTCCACCCCATGCCCTTCAACAACTGCCAACACCAACTGTGTTTTGTAGAATCCATCTACAGAAAGCCTCAAGCTTTTAAATCAGCTGGTCTGATTGTTAGACTCAGTGACTGTATATGCAAACACACTGATTTATTCTCTTTTTACATTTACAGTTAACCCCTATAGTTCCTCTTTGAAGGCAAAAAAAAAAAAATTAAACAAGTTGAGGAATAATACTTTACATCTCAAAATCAAACCACTGAAGTGTCTATAGCTTTAGGAAGCTTTAAATAATCATCAATCATTATTAATGTTTGGTTCTTTACTATTATGTATGAAATCCACCTCTCAGTTCATTTTTGTAATTTATTTTCTTATTAGCAGAAGCCGCAGACTTCCATTATGCATGTATAGTATATAATGTACATGTTTTTTTTCCCTCGTTGTGTTTACGTAGCATATAAATCATAATGGCTGTAACCTATAACCTGTTCACCGCTTTAGTTTGACAGCTAACAGTTTACAATAGGACATTGTGCAGAGCAGTGAAAATCTCAGTTTTTACCGAGGATCAGATAACACGTTAAGTGAAAGAAAAACCCGGTTTCACCAATTTTGAAAACGGAGTATAAGATAGAATTTGGTGGAATATAACTGGAATTTACAAAACAACAACTGTGTGAACACTTAATACATTCTGATGACTTCATTTTCCCAGACTGATAAAATCAATCTACCACCTAAAGTTTACTTATTAGTGCAGCTTTTGAGTTTAAATGTGGTTTTATCTTTGGGAAAACATTCTTGCAGACTTTGAATAAAAATACATACTGATCAGAAAACAGATTTTGTGTGCATATGAATTAAGTGAGAGGTCAACTCACCAAATTTACCAGGTCTTTGGCTATTTCAAATATTGAAAGTTTAAATTATAGTGAGCCGAGACACCTTGCTGACCCAAATGGCAAAAAAATGTATTTAACAAAACCCAAACAAAGTGTTGTCAGTTTCAATCCTCAACTAATGTGCCTACATCATTTTTAAGGGAAGTGGAAAGTTTGTTCAACAAGTGGCTTGAATACAGTCTGTTCATTATAATACAAAGACAGGGATGAGCTTTTTTTTTAAAAAAAAAAAAAATCCCTGGCAACGCATTCATCTCAATCAGCATTTTTCATCCATTTGAATGTAGTTTGCAACCAAAGTCAAAGAACAAGAACGAATTACAATTTCTGACATTAACAAATATATTTAAAGGCTTTTACCTTAAACAATGTAAAATTCTGACATGCTAAACTAAAAACAT
This sequence comes from Channa argus, assembly GCF_033026475.1. NCBI lineage: Eukaryota > Metazoa > Chordata > Actinopteri > Anabantiformes > Channidae > Channa > Channa argus. The sequence goes on from NC_090216.1 coordinate 13,527,521, forward strand.
AACAGCAGTTTTTCCAACTGCATTAATGTTGAGGGAAAAAAACTCTAACAGATTGCTTCCAGAGAATATGGTCACAATTATTTTCCTACAAATAAAGCAAAACAACAAAATACCTACTGATAATCCTGATACAGGATTTTTACATAAAAAATAACTGATAGTACAGTTCAAAATTAAATTCACAGTATTTTTTTATGCCATCCTTAAAAAACAAACACAAATGGTCCACGGCCTCGATAACATTTGATGCTTTTTGATGCTTTTTCTTTTTTCAAATGTTTAAAAAAAAAAAAAAAAAATGTGTAAGAGGAAAGGGAGCATAACCGAGATAAATCTTTTAAAAAAAATATACAGAGTGGGAATCTTAGGCTTCTGAGTGAAATGGAAACAAAAAGAAGGTGGGAAATGTCCTCAAGTCTGTCCAGGGTTAAAGTGGAGGTATCAGTCTGCGAAGCTTTTTTCCACCACTACACTCATCTGCCTTATTCATGGATATCTTCTTTTGTTAGTTTGTCCCCTCTATTGCAGTTCTGTAGATATAGTGACATCTTTGCAGCCAACATGGTGCCTTACAGTTATTTTCTTGGGCAACACGTTTTCCCTTTTGTTCCGTTCTTGTTTGAAGCAGGTGGATATTTGTGATAAATGTTAAGATTTCAAGTCCTGAGTTCCACTGAGCAGCAGTTGAGATGTTTAAGCTCCAGGCTTTGTTTGTGTTCGTACAAGTATATATTAATATTTTTCATCATAAGTGTTTTAACACATGACAGCTTTTTTAACCGTAGGAGAATTACAGGAAATAAATCAACGCCTTAAAAAAAGATTTAACATTTAAAACACTTTCATTGTGGTAAAAATACAAGATATTCCCAATGAACAAGCACCACATCAAAAAGTTGATGTCATTCCTCTGCTGTTGTTAAAAAGGTGTTGATGTGTCTGAAAAGAGAAAGAAGAGGCCTCCGTACAATCTGTTTGCTGGACTATAAGCTTAGACTATAATCAGAGTTCCCACTGTTTATTAGCACTGACTGTACTAGATGCTGATATAATTAAAAAGTATGCCCACTCACAGTCAGTGTTTCAGGTCACTGGAGAGTCTGTGGGAGTCGCCATTGGTTCGGCTGTAACCATTTCCTACAAAACAGGATCAACAACTTGAATACATATTGAACATATCTCTAATTCATTAAGATTATATCATAGTTGAAAATCCTGTATTACCTGTGTAGCCATTAAGATGATGGTAAGTTAAACCATTTGTTGGAGAAACATAGGTGCTGCCATCAGAGTAGTCTGTGCGCCTGCGTTTTTCTGGTGAAAGACCACTTTCGTATTTACTGTCCTTTATGTCATAATAACGTCGCTTGCGGATCTCTCTCTCCTCAGTGATTCTGCTCTTCAGGCTCTGAGCTGCTCCTGAGCTTCGTTGCTCAGCCTCATCATCTCGATGCCTCCTCTTCTTTTTTTTCTTCTTTTTTGTTTCTGAATCCACATCAGAGCTACTGTGGAAAGACAAAAAAAACATTCTATTAAATCCACACTGGTCAAAAAACCAAAAATATACAGTTAAATAAATTACAACAAAGAAAAATAACTTCATTTGAGAAGGTAATATCTATTTTCACTATCAATTTTCCAAAAATAAAATTAAATAAACTTATGGAAGCACTCACCCGCTTTCTCTGTGCCTGTCTTTGTCCTTTGACTTCTTTTTTTTCTTGCTCTTTTTGTGTTTTTTAGCATGGCGAGCCTCAGAGCTATCGTCCCTTTCCTTGCTACGATTATCAGCCGTATCTATCCTCTTGTGATTATGATCCTCCTTGTTTGAAACTGATTCAGAAATGGAGAGAGGAGCCCGAGGGGAAGAACCCTTGGCCTTTAAGGATATTTCTGTCACAGTGGCAGGCGAGTATATCTCCGCTTTTGAAGGGTAATAGTCTCTCTCCCTGCCATTGCCCTTGTCCTTCATCAACAAGAAATCTCGACTGTCCTGCTGCCACCGCCTGTGGCTGTGAGGCTCCTTACGGCAGGAATATACACGTCCCCTGCGTTCACGGTCCACGTCCTCTCTGGATCGCTGGTGGTGGTAATGGTTAGAGCCTCTATCCCGATCACGCTCCCTAGGGTGGTGCATAGTTCGCTCCCGGTGACGCTCAGGCTCCCTGTCTCTGTTGTTATGATTGTATGGAGGTGAATGATCCCTGTTTGATCGATGGTGGTAATCTCGGTTGTCCCGTCTGTACCGATGACGATCACCTTCATTGTCTCTCTCCCGACTCCTGTCCCTGTAGTGTCTCTCTCTATCTCTCGTCCAGTCAGAGTTCAGTCTGTTTCTTTCCCTATCTCGGGAACAACGTCTTTCATTTCCTTTATAACTAGGCTTAGACTGGTGTTGCTCCTTAGCATCAGTGAATCTTTCACTCCCTGCTGATGGTCCATTAGTCTGTGGAAGATACATGTCTTCATTCCCACCAATGTTAACCTTCTGTGGAGCTGCAGAGGACCCACTGGTGCTTTGGGAGCTGTCTATTGGGGTGGATAAGGCCGCAGGTTTTCCATGATGTGCAGAAGAGGAAGCTAATTCTCTAGATGTAACAGAATGAGTCTTTGTAGTAGTAGCTAGAGGTGGAGAGCTAACGGTTGAGGATGCTGTATGCTGAGGCAGGGGTTCAGACAAATTATTAGCCCTTGTGTCAGGAGTGGAGATTTGCTGGCTGTCACTGACAGGATGGGTGCTCCGAATGGAATTCGTCTGGGATGAGGCGGAATTTTGTGCCTCTTTGCTGTTAAAACAACATAATCATTTAGGGTGCAATGCACATGTGGGAGAAAACAGTGCAAATTTCAATGCAACTAACTTTTTTGTTTTTACACTAAAGTAAATCAATTTAATCTCTTACCTTGTTTGACTGTGGTTACTGTCTATTCCATTAGATGCAACAGACACCACAGAGGATGAACTGCCATTAATATTGCCAGAGAGCTGTAGGTCACAAAACATTATATGGTTATTAATTAAAACTACTCATCATCCAAAGAATGAACATATTGTTATAAATCCCAACATCACAAACATACACTCTACCTTATCATGTGTGTTATGTCCATTGATTTTGTGATGCCCATAATGGTGCCCATTTTGGCTGGATTTACAGATGTCATAGGTTGATCCATTTAATCCATTAAAATTATGGTGAGCTCCTGACTCTCCGTTAGTGGCTTCAGGAGAATTATCAAAGACATTTCCTGCTGTTCTGTTGTTTCCATTAAGGTGAGACTTTGCTGAGTAGCCATTATCCAGAGTACCAGTGCTCTCCTGGTCGGAATCCTCTGAAGACTCTTGGCTGTATGGTACCAAGAATGATGCTCCATTCCCCCCATTCCCAATGTGGTGATCCCCATTACTGAAAGATGTGCCATTAACCTGGCTAACTTGACGTGGAACGAAGTGGACGTCTGAGGTAGACTGAGAGGAGGATAAAGAGCTGGAGGAGGAGCTGCTGCTGCCAGAGGACAGCTGGCTGTAAGAGGATGAGGTGGACGATGGGCGGTTCTGTTTCCCTTGTCCAATAAAAAATGAAAGCTTCTGGCGTTTGTCGTGGTCTGGGATCCCTGTGGGTCGGCTGATTGAGTGGGAGATGGAAGAGGAAGAAGCCATTCCACTGCTGGTGCTGGGCTTGGAGCTGGTTGGATAGTTCCTCAGAGATCCATTCCCATTGACATGGAGGGTGTTCTAAGGATGATACAAAATGTTATGAATATGCTAATAGTCTTATAATAATAATGATAATAATAATAATGATAATAATAAAAACAACAACAACAACAACAATAATAATAATAAGAAGAAGAACAACAACAACAACAACAACAACACAAGGAACAATTATTTGTTATTAAGCAGGTACCTTAGTCATGTGTGGAGGCAGCTGCGGGCCAATGAAGCCAATGTGGTTATGAACAGTGCTGTTGATGCGTGGTACGACCACTGGTCGTGGAGATGACTGACCAGGGATGCCAGGGGTGTGGTTCATGTGACTGTACTCCCCTGTTTTTTTCATATCACTGGACCTAGGGACATTAGCAAAGGGATAAATTAGAGTAGGAGTGACCAGTGTTAGTTTAGGGAGGTACTTCTTGAAGACTGACACTCTTTTCACAACAAAACTAAAAACTAAAAAGTGGTGAAAACATCTATTGTGCAGAATAAGAGTTTAAATCTCACAGAACAGTACCATTGAAAACATAATTAAAAGCTGTGTTCTTGCAGTATTGTAAAAGCACGTTTCTGGGTGAGAGTCAAGAATGATGGTTGCATTTAAAAACAAATGTGATTTACTCACTTAATGTAGAAAAGGACATAGGCCTGCTGGTTGAGAACAGACCTGATGTCACTGACAGACACAGAGGAGTCGTTCATCTGATACCACTGACCATTGCTTGCCTGTAAGACACAAGGAGAGTTGCCTGATTTGAAACAACAGAAATACCAGTGTCACAAATTCTTTTTCAAAATGTTACTTATTCCAGTTTCTAAATTGAATTTTTAATTGGCTAACATACAATTTACTTTTGTACTTAAAATGTAGATAATCAGCTTTTACTTGTGTAAGATGTGAAGTGGTCCTTGTAGTGAGAATTTCTTTAGGTCAATACTTGTACACAAACTTAATACTCAAGTAAAAGTGCTACTGCATGTAGTGTATTACATATGGTGGCACATGCCGTGTAGCCCCAGACTGCTCAGGGTGGCCATGCTGACCTTTAACCTCCATGATATTATTAAGACCATCAGTGGTGATATAATGGGTGACTGGTGTACATAGTAATCAAATAAGTACTCTGATCTTTCACTTCAGAAAAAGTAGCAATACCAGATTATAGGTTATAAAAAACATCTGGAATCTGGAACATATGCACATTTATGTTAATTAATCCAGTTAACTACACATAATAAGAAATGCCTTGTGTTTTACAGCTGAAAACTATGTTTGAAGCCTATTTTTTTACTTTAAGTCTATTTTTCTGTATTTAAGCTAGTGGTCAACTGATTAGTAGGCCTGCTAATTGGGTCAATTAATAAACGTGTGCAGACAAATACATTTGTACAATATTGTCATTTCTTTGTGAGACTTAAAGCTAAAACTAAGTCAGTCTAATCCAACAGTCCTAACATAAATACTCACGTCATAATGGTAATGTTCAGTTTAGTGTGGATTTTATTCAACTTTATAATCATTGTGGAAGATGCTGCTGTTGAATTGTACTGTTCCTCCTGTTAAAGGTTTTTAAGGGAGTTTTATATAGGCATTTTATATATTGCATAGACAATTATGTGTATGGGGCAACAGCATAGTTCTGATAGATAACAACAGTGGCCTGTAGCAGGGCCAGTACCTTAATATAACAGAAGTAGTGTCCAGCATGGCAGCTGAATCCAGAGTGGACCAGCACAGCATAAAGCCCATAGACCTGGGGCTCTCCTTGGGTCTGAGACATGAAGGGGTGCAGGTCTAGGTATTCTGGATATTTCACATCCTGCCGAGCAAAAATAATGTTTAAGCAAGTTTATGAAGCTTTTTAGTTTGGGTTTTTAATAGTTATTTAATAAGCATTGTCCTATCACAAAGTGTGGGGTGAAAAACAAACATATACATAAAAGCCATGGATGACCAATGGTTTGCAAAAAGCCTAGAAAATGGAAAAAGTTAATTAGGAAATTAAGTAAAGAATCTTTACAACAGAGAACCAGTGAAGAAAAATATAAACCGTATAAGAATAAAATGATCTACACTATGAAATAGCAAAAAAAAAAGAATATTATAATAAACTTTTAGAGGATAGCAAAAATAATACTCAAAAGAATTGGAAAGTTCATATTATCTGAAACAGAAGTAATAAATCTGAATTTTTAAGATGTGTTTTGATAATATTGATGTTAAATTTATTGACTTTGAAAACATTCTACAAGGTTTAATAATTAATCACAAGGTCATTAGTATTTTATAGAAATTCAGGAAAGTTATAAGGTTTACATACAATTTATTGTACACTTTTACTGGCTTTCTTGTCTTACTGTGTTATTGGTATAACCTAAATAGTGATATTACAAAAACGATGTCTGCAAAGTTCTTATCTCAATATAAGACAATAAATATGTCAGATATACAGACATACTTTGAAAAAAAATGATTTGTGTATACTGTTAAAATGTTTTGTGTTATGACTGCATGAAGAGTAAACTAAACATTTTACTTACTAGCAATACATTTTGTTGCTCTTATATGGCTAGATCATGTTACTGAATATTAAATTCCATGTGTATGATGGTACCTTTGTGATTTTGCCTCCACTGAAGTTTGCAAAACGTTTAAGTGAAAGGGTGAGAACATTGGAGCTGCGGTGGATGGTAAATCTCTTTGAGGCTGTGACCATTTTTTTGCACCTAAAAAGGGACAAAATTCAGTTGTTAGCTTACATAACTCTCTAATAAACTGATAATTAATAAATAAATCTACATAAAAATACAGTCCCTTTCTTTTCACCTTAGCAAAAATTTTGAAATTTTTTTTTTAAAAACCACTCACTTTGTGCATTTGTAGGCGTTTTCTCCATCCAGCTGCTCCGGCTTGACAAACTGCTCCAGAGCTTTGGTGACACTAGG